>NC_092382.1:90930894-91253614 GCF_030028105.1 Mobula birostris
TCGCTATGTCATAAATTTTTAGAAACCGCATTTTTCATGTGAAGCTGCGATCAGCACCAAGTGATTAATGTACTGTTGGTGGCATTCAGATGTTCTTATACCAGAGAGGGAAGATCCACTGGGGCAAATATTAACAAAGCCTTTTTCTTACGTCACACAACTCGCTGAACAAGAAAACACAACAAACAGATCTTTAACACATGTCTGTCATTCTCTGCAATGCAATTATTTTCTCGTGGGATATCTCAACTGGTCTGCGTAAAGACAGTTTACAGGTACAAATATAGTGAATGCTTATATGAGCTAAACCCGGGCAAATGGAGCTCGGTCAGTTCTGCAAACCTTCGTCACGAACGAGTTGTCCTGCAGAGCTGAGTCAGCACTGTATGACTGTGACTCTTCGTCTCTTAAGATATGGCTGAATCTATCATCTATCATTTTCTTGAACAGGAAATTTCTTTCCATCGATTATAACAGAGAAATTGTTCTTCGAATAATCATCACCTAAAGGAGGTAAACCAAGGCTATCATTTCTGGATTCACAGTGGAAGCACTTAGCCGGAATACCAGAGAATATCTTCCAGCAAACCTTCAGACCAAGCTTGTCATTCCTGTGACGTTGCAACGTACCCAATGAGGTCTCCGCTATCCACCATGACGCGTCTGATGTGAATAAACTTCCAATAGGCCTTATTCATCAGCCGAACTCTACCATATTGGGGGACTAATGCGCTGCTTTACCGAAGGTCTCCAAAGGCTTATCCGATTACAGCATATGCACTGCACATGTTAGATGCCGAAAACGAGATATCACGATTATATTGCCCTGCCAAGTTTATTATTTGATCGATATCAATGTGTATCGTAAGACTGCATCGATATCCATTGTAAACTATGTACTGCCTTCATTTCCATCGTGATGTATATATCTAACAGTACGTGTCTCAGTTCCATTCACTGTGGGGCACTGCAGGTCACAGGCTTTCATCTCTAAAAGCGACACCTAACCCCGTCCATCGTCCGTGTTTTACGAAACTGACTTCGAATCCGATATGCCAGCTCTCCTACGGCTGTACAGGTTTGAGCTGTTCTTCTGTTTGCGCTTGACCTTGTTTAAATTCTTAATGAAGTCCATGTGAACCACATCAGCCACATAATCTCGTCAATATCATTAGTCAAACTTCAAAAATTAAATTAGTTTGCTTCTAGGCTCTTCCACCAACAAACTTGTGCTGACCATCCCTGAGCAACCTACTCATTTTCAAATCGAAATTACTCTGTTGCCTGCGAAATTCTTCCAGCACGATGCTCCCAGTAACATTGGAGTAATTGCACGATAGTCCGCTTGCGTTCTCATCACTGTCTTTCATAAATTAAATTACCACGTTTGTTGTTTCTGTTACGAGTAAAATTTTACCTCTGTCAGAAACGCGGCGAATTCTTCCCGCAGGTAATTGGGATACAGTTTAGTAGATCTTGAGATTGTTCATCTTTGCACCAGCCGGCATCAAATCCTTACTCCATTTTAATTTCAATATTTCCAACATGGGCCATAGAGTGGTACAAGCAGGAAAGGGACCTCCATCCCTTCATCTGTCACTTCTGAGTAACGGTGACAGTAAAATACCGGCGACTGGGCGGGGGTGGGGGGTGCTTTTAGATAGCAAAGCCTCAGGAAGGTTAATAAATTAAATTATTTTAAATATAAATTCGTTAAAAGATGTTCAGCCAGCATTTTTTGTGATACAGAAAACATATGAGAGGCAACTGGCAAGAAAATGAATGGGAGGCCCTGTACATCTGTGTATTTGATATATATAGTGCAAATCAGGATTGCTTCACGACCGCAGAAAAGGAGGAAATCATGGAGGGATGGTCTCCTGCGTCATTGTGGGTGGAAGTCAGCAACCGGAAGGGGGCAAAAACCTTAATAGGTGTTTTTTTTAATGATCCTCGCAATTGTAGCAGAGACATCGAATAGCAGATAGGGAGGCAGATTCTGGAACGGTGCAATGATAATAGAGTTGCTGTGATGGGTGATTTTTACTTTCGTAATACTGACTGGCATCTCCTTCGAGCAAGGGGTTTCGACGGGGTGCAGTTTTTTCGTTGTGTTCAGGCAGGTTTCCTGACGCAATATATAGATCGGCCAACCAGAGAAGAGCCTGTACTTGATCTTGTATTTGGAAATGAACCTGGTCAGATGTCAGATCTCTCGGAGGAGGACAATTATAGGGACAGTGATCAGAACTCTGTTTCCTTTACCATAGCACTGGAGAGAGATAGGAACAGACAATTTGGGAAAACATTTAATTCGCGTAGGGCGAAATATGATTCTAAAAGTCAAGAACTTGGGAACATAAATTTGATGGTCTCAGAGAAATGCATGGTGGAAATGTGGCAAATGTTTAGGGGATATTTGCAGAGGGTACTGCATTGAGGCACGGAACTGATGATGAGGTAAAAGAACTGTGGTGTACAAAGCTTGTAGGAAATCGAGGGTGGACACATAGACAACTCCCCACCAGTCAACCCCTTCTCCTCAAACTGGAATAGCAACTTGGATCAATCCGCCTGATCGATCCTCCAAAACCCACTTTCTCTGCGGGCACAACAGTGCTCATTCAGTGTCCAGATCATGTGTCTGAGGTCTGTATCATCTGACCTCCCATTTATTTCACCAGGCTGAGCATCACCTGTCATTCAAAGAGTCTCTCCTTCCTTTGTCTGTAAAGGAGTACACAAGCAGGCAACAGGTCCTTGAAAGTAACATCAACAACCAGTCTTTTGTCACCAGAGAAACCTTCGAGCTGCTCAGTGCTGTCTCCAACTCCAAACTCAGTAAAATCCAAAGTTATTTCCAATGCCTTAAAGTGACAGTCCAGCTGTTAATCTTCGTCTCTCCCTCTCTTCAAAAGCAACATATCGGTGGTAAATAACTCTGTCTCTCTCTCCTTTCCAAACAAACCATCAATGATAAGTGTCTCTCTCCAATCAGTTAATAGGGGTACCCCAGGATCCCCTCACACTCCCCTTCCACAGGGAAAAAAATTGTCGCAGACGATTTTTTTTAAATGTCCATCACAGGGTTTTAAATAATACAGGGAAAAACATCAGATGACAACGCAAAAATGGTTACAGTTTTCAACTTAACATCGGGATAAGCAATCAGCTATAACATTTTCAGTACCTTTTACATGTTTGATTTTTTTAAGTCACCTTCCTCAATACTAGACTCCAATTTAACAACCTTCTATTTTTTATCCTTCATTTTATTTAAAAACACCAGCGGATTATAACCCATGTGAACCACAAGGGGTCTCTGAGCAACAGAAAGTTTTTGAGGTGTCTGATCATAGGCCTCAAAATATTGTAAAGCCAGAATAAGTGCTAGCAATTCATAAGACCATAAGACAAAGGAGCAGAAGTAGGCCATTCGGCCCATCGAGTCTGCTTCGCCATCTTATCATGAGCTGATCCATTTTCTCCTATTAAGTCCCACTCTCCTGCCTTCTCACCATAACCTTTGATGCCCTGGCTACTCAGATACCTATCAATCTCTGCCTTAAATACACCCAATGACTTGGCCTCCACTGCTGCCCGTGGCAACAAATTCCATAGATTCACCACCCTCTGTCTAAAAAAATTTCTTCGTATTTCTGTCCTGAAAGAGCGCCCTTCAATCCTGAAGTCATGCCCTCTCGTACTAGACTCCCCCATCATGGGACAGAATTTTGCCACATCCACTCTGTCCATGCCTTTCAACATTCGAAATGTTTCTATGAGGTCTCCCCTCATTCTTCTAAACTCCAAGGAATACAGTCCAAGAGCGGACAAATGTTCCTCATATGTTAACCCTCTCATTCCCGGAATCATTCTAGTGAATTTTCTCTGTACCCTCTCCAACGTCAGCAGATCCTTTCTTAAATAAGAAGACCAAAACTGCCCACAGTACTCCAAGTGAGGTCTCACCAGCGCCTTATAGAGCCTCAACATCACATCCCTGCTCCTATACTCTATTCCTCTAGAAATGAATGCCAACATTGCATTCGCCTTCTTCACTACTGACTCAACCTGGAGGTTAACTGGAGGTTACTGTCTGCGAGATGGCTTTTTAGAACAGCTTGTTGTTGAGCCCACTAGGGGATCGGCTGTACTGGATTGGGTATTGTGTAATGAACCGGAGGTGATTGGAGAGATTGAGGTGAAGGAACCCTTAGGAGGCAGTGATCGTAACATGATTGAGTTCACTGTGAAATTAGAAAAAGAGAAGCCGAAATCTGATGTGTCGGTGTTTCAGTGGAGTAAAGGAAACTACAGTGGCATGAGAGAGGAACTGGCCAAAGTTGACTGGAAAGGGACACTGGCGGGAAAGACGGCAGAGCAGCAGTGGCTGGAGTTTATGCGAGAAATGAGGAATGTGCAAGACAAGTATATTCCAAAAAGGAAGAAATTTTCGAGTGGAAAAAGGATGCAACCGTGGTTGACAAGAGAAGTCAAAGCCAAAGTTAAAGCTAAGGAGAGGGCATACAAGGAAGCAAAAATTAGTGGGAAGGCAGAGGATTGGGAAGTCTTTAAAACCTTACAAAAGAAAACCAAGAAGGTCATTAAGAGAGAAAAGATTAACTATGAAAGGAAACTGGCAAATAATATCAAAGAGGATACTAAAGGCTTTTTCAAGTATATAAGGAGTAAAAGACAGGTGAGAGTAGATATAGGACCGATAGAAAATGATACTGGAGAAATTGTAATGGGAGATGAGGAGATGGCAGAAGAACTGAACAAGTATTTTGCATCAGTCTTCACTGAGGAAGACAGCAGGATACCGGACACTCAAGGGTGGCAGGGAAGAAAAGTGTGTGCAGTCACAATTACGACAGAGAAAGTACTTAGGAAGCTGAATAGGCTAAAGGTCGATAAATCTCCTGGACCAGATGGAATGCACCCGCGTGTTCTGAAGGAATTAGCTGTGGAGATTGCGGAGGCATTAGCGATGATCTTTCAAAAGTCGATAGCTTCTGGCATGGTTCCGGAAGACTGGAAGATTGCAAATGTCACTCCGCTATTTAAGAAGGGGGCAAGGAAGCAAAAAGGAAATTATAGACCTGTTAGCTTGACGTCGGTGGTTGGGAAGTTATTGGAGTCGATTGTCAAGGATGAGGTTACAGAGTACCTGGAGGTATATGACAAGATAGGCAGAACTCAGCATGGATTCCTTAAAGGAAAATCCTACCTGACAACCCTATTACAAATTTTTGAGGAAATTACCAGTAGGCTAGACAAGGGAGATGCAGTGGATGTTGCATATTTGGATTTTCAGAAGGCCTTTGACAAGGTGCCACACATGAGGCTGCTTAACAAGATAAGAGCCCATGGAATTACGGGAAAGTTACATACGTGGATAGAGCGTCGGCTGATTGGCAGGAAACAGAGAGTGGGAATAAAGGGATCCTATACTGGTTGGCTGCCTGTTACTAGTGGTGTTCCGCAGGGATCAGTGTTGGGGCCACTTCTTTTCACATTGTACATCAACGATTTGGATTATGGAATAGATGGCTTTGTGGCTAAGTTTGCTGACGATAGGAAGATAGGTGGAGGGGCCGGTAGTGCTGAAGAAACGGAGAGTCTGCAGAGAGACTTGGATAGATTGGAAGAATGGGCAGAGAAGTGGCAAATGAAGTACAATGCTGGAAAGTGTATGGTTATGCACTTTGGCAGAAAAAATAAACGGGCAGACTATTATTTAAATAGGGAAAGAATTCAAAGTTCTGAGATGCAACGGGACTTGGGAGTCCTCGTACAGGATTCCCTTAAAGTTAACCTCCAGGTTGAGTCGGTAGTGAAGAAGGCGAATGCAATGTTGGCATTCATTTCTAGAGGAATAGAGTATAGGAGCAGGAATGTGATGTTGAGGCTCTATAAGGCGCTGGTGAGACCTCACTTGGAGTACTGTGGGCAGTTTTGGTCTCCTTATTTAAGAAAGGATGTGCTGACGTTGGAGAGGGTACAGAGAAGATTCACTAGAATGATTCCGGGAATGAGAGGGTTAACATATGAGGAACGTTTGTCCGCTCTTGGACTGTATTCCTTGGAGTTTAGAAGAATGAGGGGAGACCTCATAGAAACATTTCGAATGTTAAAAGGCATGGACAGAGTGGATGTGGCAAAGTTGTTTCCCATGATGGGGGAGTCTAGTACGAGAGGGCATGACTTCAGGAGTGAAGGGCGCCCTTTCAGAACAGAAATGCGAAAAAATGTTTTTAGTCAGAGGGTGGTGAATCTATGGAATTTGTTGCCACGGGCAGCAGTGGAGGTCAAGTCATTGGGTGTATTTAAGGCAGAGATTGATATGTATCTGAGTAGCCAGGGCATCAAAGGTTATGGTGAGAAGGCGGGGCAGTGGGACTAAATAGGATAAAATGGATCAGCTCATGATAAAATGGCGGAGCAGACGCGATGGGCTGAATGGCCTACTTCTGCTCCTTTGTCTTATGGTCTTATGGTCTAACTTTAAGGGTATCCTGTACGAGGACTCCCGAGTCCCGTTGCATCTCAGAACTTTGAATTCTTTCCCCATTTAAATAATAGTCTGCCCGTTTATTTTTTCTGCCAAAGTGCATAACCATACACTTTCCAACATTGTACTTCATTTGCCACTTCTCTGCCCATTCTTCCAATCTATCCAAGTCTCTCTGCAGACTTTCCGTTTCCTCAGCACTACCGGCCCCTCCACCTATCTTCGTATCGTCAGCAAACTTAGCCACAAAGCCATCTATTCCATAATCCAAATCATTGATGTACAATGTAAAAAGAAACGGCCCCAACACTGATCCCTGCGGAACACCACTGGTAACCGGCAGCCAACCAGAATAGGATCCCTTTATTCCCACTCTCTGTTTCCGGCCAATCAGCCAATGCTCTATCCACGTTTGTAACTTTCCCGTAATTCCATGGGCTCTTATCTTGTTAAGTAGCCTCATGTGTGGCACCTTGTCAAAGGCCTTCTGAAAATCCAAATATACAACATCCACTGCATCTCCCTTGTCTAGCCTACTGGTAATTTCCTCAAAAAATTTTAATAGGTTTGTCAGGCAGGATTTTCCTTTAAGAGATCCATGCTGAGTTCTGCCTATCTTGTCATATGCCTCCAGTTACTCCGTAACCTCATCCTTGACAATCGACTCCAACAACTTCCCAACCACCGACATCAAGCTAACAGGTCTATAATTTCCTTTTTGCTTCCTTGCCCCCTTCTTAAATAGCGGAGTGATATTTGCAATCTTCCAGTCTTTCGGAACCATGCCAGAATCTATCGACTTTTGAAAGATCATCGCTAATGCCTCCGCAATCTCCACAGCTACTTCCTTCAGAACACGCGGGTGCATTCCATCTGGTCCAGGAGATTTATCGACCTTTAGCCTATTCAGCTTCCTAAGTACTTTCTCTGTCGTAATTGTGACTGCGCACACTTCTCTTCCCTGCCACCCTTGAGTGTCCGGTATCCTGCTGTCTTCCTCAGTGAAGACTGATGCAAAATACTTGTTCAGTTCCTCTGCCATCTCTTCATCTCCCATTACAATTTCTCCAGCATCATTTTCTATCGGTCCTATTTCTAATCTCACCTGTCTTTTACTCTTTATATACTTGAAAAAGCTTTTCAACAGATGAATGATTTTTCTGGTTTACGTTTAAGTTCTTTAAGAAATAAGGTACTGGATGTTCAATGTCATCCACTCCCTTCTGTAACAGTACTGCCCCAGCAAATTCATCACTAACACCTGTTGTTATAGAAAATGGCTTTGAAAAGTCAGGTACTTTGAGCACAGGATGATAATGCAGGATGGTTTTCAAACGTTCAAACGCCTCCTTGCAAAGGTCACTCCATTCAAACCTTTCACTCTTCCCTAGGAGCTTTGTTAGGGGGAGAGCGATGTCAGCAAAGTTCTTCGATAATTTTCTATCATACCGAGCCATTCCTAAAACCCATTTAAAAGCTTTCTTGTCAGTCAGAACAGGAACTTCAGCAATAGCTTGAGCCTTGGCCTGTACAGGAGCCATTTGGCCTTGGCCCACAACGTAACCTAGATATGTAATATCTAGGCATATCTTTCCCATAACTCCATGGGCTCTTATCTTGTTAAGTAGCCTCATGTGTGGCACCTTGTCAAAGGCCTTCTGAAAATCCAGATATACAACATCCACTGCATCTCCCTTGTCTAGCCTACGGGATCTAGGCATGGCCAAGTTCACTTTTAGCAAGGTTCACCGTAAGATTGGCCTTGGAAAGTCTGTCAAACCTTTTCTCTACAGCTGCAATATGCTCTTCCCACGTGTCTTTCCAGACCACTAAATCATTGATATAAACCCCTGTGCTTTCTAACCCTCCAATCACAGAATTGATTATTCTTTGAAATGTTTCTAGAGCATTCTTCATCCCGAAGTGTAAAACATTGTATTCATACAGTCTAGACGGTCTCACAAATGTTGATATCCCTTTAACCCTCTCTGTTAAAGGAACACCCCAGTATCCTTTTAACAAGTCAATCTTAATAAGGTATTTAGCCTTCCCCACTCTATCAATACCGTCATCCATTCTCTTTATTTGTTCTTTCTTGTTTCTAATTCCTTCTTCAACCATTTTACTTTTCTCAAAGTTCACTCCGTGAAGATACCATTTCAAAACATCAATTAGTCCTTTTACTTGTTTTTTTGGTTTTGGTCCAACTGATGGACCTCATCAGTAATATTTTTCAAAACAATCGAATTCTGACATTTTGGTGAGACTAGATTCAGTGAGAAAACATGTTTTTCCATTCCATTATCAGATTTCACGATTCCATTTTGTTCTACGACAATTCTGCCAACCGCAATTTCAGTAAACAAGCGTCTTATTTTGACTCGACCATTTTGTAAACTTTCCTTGGCAAAGTCATAAAGTTTACTACATCCCTTGCAGAGTTCTCTGAGTAGGGTCAAAGGTCCTTTTGGCCTGTAACTGAACACAGGTTCCAACAAATTACCCTTCACTGCCTTCTGAATCGAATCTCCACCACTAAATAAGAAGAGGGGAACCCCCTCGTTCCAATTTTCCTCATTTCTCACACAACGTGCTTTAATCATGGTCTTAAGAGTTGAGTTGAGCCGTTCCAAGGCTCCCTTGGACTCTGTGTGATATGTAAATGACACCATGTGTTTAGCTTCTAATTCTCTAGCTATCCCTTGGAATGTTCTCGAAGTAAAGTTATTACCCTGGTCAAATTGAATTTCTTTGGGCAGACCTACCAGTGTGTAACACTTACTGTATGCTGTTACCGCAGTCTTGGTCTCGGTGTTTTCAAAAGACATTACTTCAGGGGACCTAGACACAGTACACACAATTGTTAACACATACTGATAACCAGCTGCAGTCTTTTGCCATGGGCCCACACAATTCACTACATCATTCCTTAAACTAGGCCAGTAAAATTCCTTCACAATCCTATTCCCTGTCTCTCTCACTCCATGATGTCCACCTAAAGGCATACTGTAAGCCATGTTTAAAATTTCAGCCCTGTAACCTTCCAGAACCACCACGTGACTTGCAGGCACAGTGGCTGGTCTCCACCTCCTCATGGACACCCCACCTTTAAGGTAACAGCCCACTGAATCTCTGTGAACCTCCTCTCCTGTGAGAGCCATCTCCCATAAAGCCACCATTCCAGAATCTTGCTTCTGTTCCTCGATAAAATCTTTTCTCAACAAAGACAAACCTTTCGTATACACTTTACCCTTATCAATTGTACTACCCTCTAAGTACTGCTGAAATCTGGAAGGTAGAGAAGTCTCTGACAAATCATAATAATTTAAACCTCTGGTCTTGCTATAGGCCTCAGCAGCAGCTTTGCTCATTAGCTGAATTGCTGAAACACTCTTATCTTGGAGAACTGTCAACATGCCTCCATTGTTTACCAAATTCTGCATCATCATCAGGCTGATGAGAATATGAAGAAGGCTAAATAATCTCTTTATCAACTTTCTCCGACCTTCACTACGCCTTGCTTCCATCACAGTACACTGTATAACAGCATTATCTTGCAGGTGCATACTTCCAAATGTCCAAACAAAATCCAACAAACTAGCACATCCTGTCTCAGCAGGTCTTTGTCCTGCAAGCAGGGTCAAAGGTCGCACAACCACTCCAACCTTTTCCAGTACTTTATCCAAAAGTCCATGAACAGCACTTTTCTCATTACTTCCAACAATATTGATCTCAACAGGTTCTAAAACACGGTCTACTACAAATGACTGAGAATCCTCACTTTCCACTGGTACCAAAGTTAACCCCTTACTCACTGAACCAAGACCATCTGACACACAAAAACTGCATTCCTTTCCAACCAAGTCAGACACCTCAGACCTTAACCGAGTTTCAACACAAGGTTCAGAATCCTGTGAACTCACAGGTACTTCAACAACCTGAACAGATACTATCGGACCAACTGCCTCCTCTGGGCTGTCATCACTTGTCCCAGTTTCAAATTCAAGGTCATCTCGAACCTCCCAGCTATTCTCTGGCCAACCCCTTTCTGGAGTAAACTCAACCTCGTGGGTTAAAACTCCTTCGTCTGTTTTCTTATCAAACCCCTGCAGGGTAGGGGCATCCTCTGCCACTGGATATGCCCTTACCTCATCAGGAACACAACTTTTAAATTCATCACACAAAACTAGCCCTTCCGAGCTGTAAAAATCATCAGGGTCCGACACTAAACCTCTTTGCTGCAACCTCTCCCTTTTAAACTGTCTCTGCCTTTCTGCCACGTGATCTTCACGTTGCCATTTCTCTCTCTCGAGCTGTCTCTGTCTTTCTGCCTATTCTCTCTGTTTTGCTGCTTCCTCTCTCCGTTTCTGTGCCTCCGGCCATCTCTCTCGAGCTGGTTTAATTTCAATTCATGCTCCCTCCTTAATATTTCTAACAGAAGCTGAAACTCATCCTCAGTAGGTTCACCTTCCACGAACAACTCTAACGCCTCCTCATCAAATGTTCCCTTATCTATATAATATTCAACTATTTTCCTTTGAATTTCTACCTTACTCACACCCTTCTTTGCCTCAATTCTCAATTCTTTAGCAATGTCCCGCAACTCATACTTTTTAGCAAACTTCAAAGTCACCAGGTCTGGTGATTTCAGAAAGTCTCTAACACCGACTTCTGCTGTTTTTCTACAGAACCAAATCAACAGTCCAAATTCAAAAGGGATTTTCCCCAATCAATTCAAACCAGCTTCCCGACCAATTTGTTCATATCCCGGACGAGCCACCAATTTATGTCACGTACCCCGTGACAGGGGTTAAGAAACCAGCAGAGATGGAAACCACTTTGGAGTCTCGTATTGTTATAAACTACTAATATTTATTAGTAACTACGCAATACAGTGATATAAATGTAAATAAATCAAACAGGTTAACAATGATTATATATAAAAGTAAGTGTGGAATATATATGTATGAGAAAACCAAGCTTCTTTAAGTCTAAGGGTAAAAAGATACAGTCTTACGATGTTGAGTAAAGTTCAGTTCAGTTCAGTTCGTAGTATTTAGTTGAGTAATGATGGAGAGAGAGAGACAGAGTGAGTTGAGTCTTCAGGTGAGCTGATGCCGTCGATCTTCTCGTCGTCCTCCGAAATCCTTTACAAGTCACCGACTGTGACTTTAACCAGGGGGACCGGTTTTCCTGTGGTGGAGTTATCACCCAGGCGAGGGTGGACTCATAGACAACTCCCCACCAGTCAACCCCTTCTCCTCAAACTGGAATAGCAACTTGGATCAATCCGCCTGATCGATCCTCCAAAACCCACTTTCTCTGCGGGCACAACAGTGCTCATTCAGTGTCCAGATCATGTGTCTGAGGTCTGTATTATCTGACCTCTCATTTATTTCACCAGGCTGAGCATCACCTGTCATTCAAAGAGTCTCTCCTTCCTTTGTCTGTAAAGGAGTACACAAGCAGGCAACAAGTCCTTGAAAGTAACATCAACAATCAGCCTTTGGTCACCATAGCAACCTTCGAACTGCTCGGTGCTGTCTCCAACTCCAAACTCAGTAAAAATCCAAAGTTACTTCCAATGCCTTAAAGTGACAGTCCAACTGTTAATCTTCGTCTCTCTCTCTCTCTTCAAAAGCAACATATCGGTGATAAATAACTCTGTCTCTCTCTCCTTTCCAAACAAACCATCAATGATAAATGTGTCTCTCCAAACAGTTAATAGAGGTACTCCAAGATCCCCTCACAAAGGTTACAACAAACTTGATATTATTTGCAAAGCCGACCATTGAATGTGAAAACGTACTTCGCTCCATTCTTCAGCTCCTCCCTGAATTTTATCTGTGTCAGTCCATAGATACAGGTGTTGGTGCAGATACTGAGTTGTCGCAATAGAAACGCAAATTGCTGCCTGATATATCTCGGCGTATTCAAATATTTGTTTGTGTAATAATAATTCACCGTTTGAAAGGTCACCTAGTGCAATAAGTAAGGTATCCACAGAATTATAAAATTGGCCGATAGAGCAAATAGGAAAATAATTGACTTTCTCCGGTTCTCCAACTCTGAATCCTTTTCTTTGCTGCTGCTGTTCCGCAGACCCCGGCGGACTCGATTTGCCGCTATTATGTTTCTAAATAGTGAAAGCATTAAACATCAGTATCAAACACATGGGTAACAAGGGTGTCACGATACTCTCTACTAACTCGGTATATCTTCCAGAGTGTCGACGTAAAATATTCGAGTATTGTTACGCAACGCCACGGCACGTTATTGACAATAGCGTAAGGTTCGGTTAAGAAAAAGTACGGAATACACCTCAAACAGGATCCCACCGTCACCGCTAATAAAACAACCAGCGCAGTTCTCTCTGTACAATATCGGTTCCGTACATTTGGACAGCAAATGGCGATGTAGCGATCGAACGTGAAAACGACCGTGAACCACAATGAACAGTCCATAGCTGCCATCCTCGTGTAATTTCTGAGAGTGCAGACCGGAGTAATTAGCAGGAAATTAGCAAACGTATAGATGTTATTGATTTGATCCATTACAACAGCAACAATAACCACAATCAAATCTGCTGCTGCCATGGCAATCAGATAGCGAGTCATGCATTTTGTGAGGTCACATTTTCTGCGGGCCAAGATCACAATCGCGATGAGGTTAACTGTAACAAGTAGGAAACAACGAGTCAAACATAAAAGTATTTTTACAGATTTATTTCATTGCTGCTGGTTTGTCGGCCCCTTACTATCCGACATACTCCATACTGACATTCACCGCATGCTGCTGTTGACACTGAAGTTGAGTTGAAAGACATTTTTAAAAAGCACATTTCTTTCAGGGCGTCTGACTGCAGACAGTGAAAGTTCAAGAATGGAGTGTGCAAACTGAGCTGTTTATTGGAGCTTATTCGAGTTTGTTTGAATAATGCACATTTTCAGGAGGTGAATGGGACCAAGCGACAACACTAAACTTATTATCGGAGGTATTTTCAATAACACGATTTCTGAAAATGCAGATCCAACGACTACAGTTGAAGTGCATTGAACGAAGAACATCGACCACACAGCACAGTAAAGGCCCTTCGACACAGGAGGGTTTGCCGACCGATATAAACTGATACAATGGTCAATATAACACTCCCTCCGATACACTCCATCTCTGACGTCCCTGTGCTGAACAAACCTGTTCTCTCTATCTCCACTGTCAATCGCGGCAGTTCGTAGTACATTCCAGAGGCGCACTATTCATTGTAATTAAAAACCTATCATCTACCACAGTAGTTGCACTACTCAGTATAAACCCAGCTCCTCTGGTATTCATTGTTGTCGGACTGGAAAAGGTTTCGGCGCACGACTCTAGGAAAGCCTCGCATATTCTTATATTACTCTAACAAATTTCTGCCATTCCTCCTTCGGTAGAAATAGAATGGCCTAGCATGCACAGATTTTCCAGATATGACATGTTGTCTAATCCAGACAATATCCCGGTAAATTTATTCGGCATCTTCGTCATGGTTCCTTTCTACAATGAGGTGACGGGAACTGATCACACAACTTCTTGTTTGAACAAGAATTTTAACAAACTGCAACATTACCCTGTGCGTGAAAAATAGTAGCATTTCCATACAATAGAAGCCAATTACTGCTTTGAGAACAGTAGAAAATATAGATTAAATGCAAGTATTTAAGCTGAAGATACAATCGTAAACCATTAATACATTTCACGCTGATTCTCAGATGTGGAGGCCAATTCAGTGAATTGTGGCAACGACCCTCCGTCATGTCTGACTGGTGGACAAAGTAGGTTCCTTGCCAAGGTGACATCAGACAGAAAACCTGACGGTGATGCAATAATTATAAAATTGCCTTTTGGCTGCAAAAATTCCATTCAGATGAGGCAATCGGACAATAGTTCAGAAACGAGACATGAAATCTTAACAACTGTGAAGTGAGAAAACGAAGGTTGTTAAGCAACTAACAGCATAGATATCACAACAGTAGTCTTACAGAAAAGAAACAACTGAAATATTAACATCTTACAGCAATTATGACAAAAAAACTCGATCGTAATAATGGAAGCTGGTACTGGAAGCTTACCAGGAATACCAAATATTGCAAGCAAAGGATAGTAAACGGCTGCTACGTAGAAAATTGCTGGATATCCCATGTTCTGTACGAAGACGCAATGGAAACAAATCACCCAATAGAGTGTTCTTCATTTATGTCCCGAAGTGTGGTTCACCAAGCTTTTATATGCTGAAGAATCGTGCGCTGATCAAATTACTGAGACTCCTTACATTACGTCACCACCTAACTATTGCAAAATACTATTTTTACACAAGGATTTCTTGCGGCACAGACATCACCCCACGAGAACTAAAATTTGTCAAGTATGCTTTCGAATACTCGCTGCCAGCGTTTTTTCAGAAATAACTGTCAGATCATATTGGTAAAGAGCAGGGAAGTATTAACGTCCTTCAATTCAACTGATCGACTGCATCCTACTATTTTCTGCATATTTTGGGCAATTTGCATTGAAACAATTCCTTGAAGTTCTTGACAGTTTCTTTCTGACAGTATAGTTATTATCATCAGAGCTGCAAGCTACTCCCTCAGGATATATTTGTCCATTGTTATACCTGCTCTGAATCTTATTCTACTTATTGGATTGAATGAAAAAACTGCAGGAATAGGCATCCTCCCACCTCTGTGCCCCTCATCACAGGAGGAATTCACTGAGTCTGGCAGTCACGGAAATGCAGAGCGTCTCATGTGCTCGATAACCGGGTAGAATTGCTATTAGTTATCTTGTATTTTCACTTTCTAGTGTCTGCTTGTATTTCTCAAGTAATTGCTTATTGGCCTGTAATCCTTCAGTAAAATTTCGAGCAGTTGAAAGCAGACTCAGAATCACGTTTGATATCACTGTCGTATGTTATGTAACTTGTGTTTACCCGGCAGCAGTACATTGCAATCTAAAATAATGGAGACTGTAAATTACAGCAGTGTAAAGAAGAGTGAAAAGTCGTCTGGTAGTAATTGGTTCAAATTCATTTCATGAATCTTATGATAGAGGCAAAGGAACTATTCCTTAATCGTTGTGTTTGTCCGTTCAGGGCCCTGGCCTCCTCCCTGTTGGTGGCAATGGGATTACGGTATGACCTGTGCACCCTGAATGATGGGTGCCGACTTTTTGAGGACTTTTTGAGGCTCCTTGAAGATGATCTGGATGTCGGGGAGACTGGTACATCTGATTCAGCTGGCCGTGTTTACAACTTTATGCGGCCAGGCAGTAATACAGACACTTAGAATGCTTCATGGTACACCAGTAGAAATTCACGAGTCTCTATACTGCCATGCCAAATCTTCTGAAACAACGAACGAAATATAGACGCTGTCCTGCCTTCTTTGCAACTGCTTCGATATATTGGGCCCAGGGTCGATCACCAGAGATGCTGACATCTAGCAACTTGATATCGCTCAGCCTTTCCACTTCTGTTCCTTTGATGACGACACTTCTCTGTTCTTTCTTCTTAACATTGATTAAAGTCCATAATCAATTATTTGGTCTCACTGACTTTGAGTGCATAAAAGTGTTAAATAAAGCTGTTCAAAACAAGTTACTATTTAGTATGATTAAGAAAAAAATGAAAAATAGAAATGTATGTATTTGGCTGTGGAATTTCTGTGATAGAGATGCTGGATAACTGGAGGGACGTAACTGCCACAGACACGTAAATGCACATGTCAAAATTAGGACTGCACCTTACGTCAATCAAAATAGTGGAAAATAAGTCAGAAGATTGCAGTTTTCACTACTTCATGGTTTTTCCAAACTCCTGCAAGGAACCAACAATTTCGAAAAGAATATACTGTACAGCGCTGCTTGTATCATGTAGGAACTTGGAGAAGCAAGAAATTAAGTTTTCTTGAATTTCATGCAGTTAATTGCATAAAGATGTGGACACTTTTTGATAACGGTGCTTTTGGTTTGCGTCATGCTACAGTTCAGAGTTGCTTAAAATATTTCGTAGATGATTTTCATTTGTCTGAGAACTCTCGCTTTAGTATCCCTCAATAATCAGCTACTGTTAGTAGATCTTATTTGATTTGATACCAATGTCCTGAAGAAACTGTTCACCATGTTCGTCACGGCCAACGCCTGGATTGACAGGGAAGAATTCAAAGTGGAAATGGAGAGAAATATTAGCGCAATGTTTCATTTCATGGTTTTGAATGCTAACAAATCGCTGCGCAGTTCTCTGCAGTTGCAAAGAGGACTTTGAAAAACATTCATGAATTCATTCCATGTGATTTTTCCCGATCCCACTTTTCAGCATCTCTATATTATAAAATTGGGATTGTCTCAATGTGCGGAAATTATTTTTTCGTACCTTAATCCAGTCGGTAGCTTACTGGTTATAAAAACGACCTCTCTGTTGGTGTTTGGTGCCCTAATGGCAGTTCGGGAGCTGTAATTGCAGGAAATGGCGAGTTCATCGATTATCTGCAAACATTAGAGGTTCAGCTTAGCTCGGTAACGTACTCGGCGCGATGGCCATGAGCCCAAACACATATCGCAGGGAAAACACATCAACGCGGCCGTTCCGAATGAATATCGATATGTTTAACTACGGGTGCCGTGCACAATCCGGATTTGATCGGGACAGCCGTGAAGCGCAGAGGAACATCTGGAAAAACTTCTGAAATGCCTGCTTCGCTGCTGCTGCTACTGTGCGATCGAGAATCTCCGGAGACGGATGCCCCAAATCCTCGGCTCTGCGTATCGCCCATTGCCGGGGCCGGGGTCAAAACGCTCGGCAGAGATGGCGCTTGGTGCTCGGTGTCGAATAGGTGGTCGGAGGCTCGGAGTTTTTCGGACGGACTCGGAGTCGGACTGTGGTCGGATGCTTCCAGGACGCTGCATCGGCAAGTTGGCGGCGCTGGGGGTTTACTGTCTGCGTGAGATGGTGGGACTTTCGAGAGGCTCTGAGACTTTTACTGTGCCGTGGTCTGTTCTTATTGCTTTGCACTGATGTAACTGTATGTTATAATTATATGGTTTTTGTTAGTTTTTAAGTCGGTTCGTCTTGTGTTTTCGTGATATCATTCTGGAAAAACACTTTTATCATTTCTTAATGCATGCATTACTAAATGACAATAAAAGGGGTCTGCGTGTCCTCATAATCATAATCATAATCATAATTTTATCATCTCTCAGAAGTGTGACAGGAAACACTTAGTTTACTGATTGGTAAGTTGATGGAGAAGATCCTGAGAGGCAGGAATAGTCAGCATGGCTTTGTCAAAGGCAGGTCGTGCCTTCTGAGAGTGACTGAATTTTTTGGGTATGTGACTAAACACATTAAAGAAGTTAGAGCAGTAGATGTAATTATGGATGTGAGCACGGCATTTGGTAAGCTACCCCATTCAAGGTTTATTGACAAAGTAAGGAGGCATAGGATCTCAGGGGACATTGCTTTGTGGATCTAGAACTGTCTTGTCTACAGAGGTGTTGTAGACGGGTGATATTCTGCATGGAGGCCGTGGGTGTGCCCCAGGGATCTGCTCTGGGACCCCTTATCTTCGTGATTTTTATAAATGACGGATGGGTTAGTAGATTTGCAGATGACACAAAGATTGGGGGTGTTGTGGATAGTGTGGAAGGTTGTCAGAGTTTACAGCGGGACATTGATAGGATGCAAAACTGGGCTGAGAAGTGGCAGATGGAGTCCAAGTGTGAGGTAGGTTATTTATGATGGAAGAATAGAGCATTAATGGTAAGACTCTTCGCAGTGTGGAGGATCAGAGAGATCTTGGGGTTCGAGTCCATAGGACACTCAAAGCTGCTACGGAGGTTGACTCTGTGGTTAAGAAGACATAGGGTGCATTGGCCTTTATCAATCGTGGGATCGAGTTTAAGAGCCGAGAGGTAATGTTGCAGCTATATAGGACTTATGTCAGACCCCACCTGGAGTATTGTGCTCAATTCTGGTCGGCTCACGACCAGACAGGGAAACCATAGAAAGCGTTCAGAGGAGATTTACAAAGATGTTGCCTGGATTGGGGAGCATGCCTTATGAGAACTCGAGTGAACTCGGCCTTTTTTCCCTTGGAGAGACGGATGATGAGAGGTGACCTGATAGAGGTGTACAAGATAATGAGAGGCATTGATCGTGTGGATAGTCAGAGGCTTTTCCTCAGGGCTGAAATGGCTATCACGGGAGGGCATAGTTTGAAGGTGCTTGGAAGTAGGTACAGAGGAGATGTCAGGGATAAGCTTTTACGCAATGAGTGGTGAATCCGTGGAATGGGCTGCCGGCGGTGGTGATGGAGGCAGAAACGATAGGGTCTTTTAAGAGACTCCTGGATGGCTACATGGAGCTTGGAAAAATAGACGGCTATGCATAAAGCCTAGGTAGTTCTAAGATAAGGAGAGGTTCGGCACAGCTTTGTGGGCCGAAGGGCCTGTATTGTGCTGTAGGTTTTCTATGTTCTATGTTCTATGTTCTAAACCAGTGCAACCAGTTTTATTCTGGGATACCCTGAGAAAAAGCAATGTCTTTCTTCCCCTGAAGTTAATTTGCTGCCGATAATGACCTGTCCTCAAAAAAGCTACGGCGTTTTTAAATATTACTTCCCACCTGGTGGGTACAGCCACGGAGCGGCCGCTCTCTTTATTCCCGCTAAAACGCTATTAATGATGTTTGCTGATCACTATTGTCAATTCATTTTGAAATTACTATTGTTTCTTTCTCTATTCATCTGAAAAGGAAATGCATAAAATATGTAATCCACAGTGCCCGGCAGGTCAAAAAGCCTCGATATCTAGCCTGACATTGGAGGTTACGTTGCCGTTTTATACAACAGGCTGAAGCTATAACTGAAGTTTTACGATCTGTTCTGGTCGCTCTACTATCGAGAAGACATGGGAACTTTCAGCAGAGCGCAGGAAGCCTGACAAGAATAGTACCTACATAAGAGCACATCAACCACAGGGAGAGGTTGGGCATTGTTTGTTGCATTCTCTGAGGCGATGCTGTTGGAGGGGAAGAGCTAATTACTGTTTTTAAGAATGAGCTAACCATTGACAGCCTGAATTTCTTTCAGACCACATGAGTTTATGAGTTGGGACATTAATTTGCAGCTGTTGCTGCACCTGGTATGTTAGGCAATGTTCCGGCCACTCTACTATAGGAAGAATATGGTTAAAATTTACAAATTACAGAAAAGATTTGCAAGGATGTTCCCTTGACCTGAGGACCTGACTTAAGAGCAATTCATTTCAAACCTGGTTTTTAATCCTGTGGATGTTGGAGAAAGAGGATAAACTTTCAGGAGTAACATGAAAAATGCTTTCTGAAGAAACCTTTAAACTACCCCATTACTCCACGTTTCTCTATTTTTGTTTACTTATTTTGTAATATATAGATTTTGTATCTTTTCCGCAAGGTTGAATTGTCTGATAGCAGAGTGGTACAATTTCAAAGGAGATGTTCTGGCAAGATATATGATCAGAGAGTGTTACCTGTTTGGAATGCACCATCGGGGTTGTGTAGTGGCAGATAAAATGGAGGATTTGAGATGTTCCGAGAAGGCAAGAACGAACGGATGTCGACATTGTTTTGGGAGAGACGACATTGAATATGCGGCACAGCAGAGACATTCCGGCCCAAAGCACTGTGCCGACAATTCATCCAGCTCCAAAATTAATCTAGCTCTTGTTGTTCTATGGCCCTCCATTGTCTTTCATCTATATCAACATAGGCATACGACACTCCTGACATCCACTTATAACTTCCTCTAATCATCTTAAAATTATGTCGTCTGGAATTGTCTATATCCGCCCTGGAACAAGAAGGGCGGCTGTCCTCTCTGTCAATGCATCTTACACTCCTATGAACCTTTATACCGTAACATCTCAACTTCCTTCACTCCAAACAGAAAATAACTGGACTATCCAAACTCTGTTACTGAGACGTATCTTGTAATCGACACAGAACACAATTTCCAGAACTTCCACATCCTTTTTATATTGAGGCGCACAGAACTGTGTGCAAAATTCCAAGTGTGTATCTAACCAGGCTTTTCTGGAGCTGCGATACCTCTATTCAGATAGTGAAATTCGATATGCCCCTTCGGCACGCAGGCTTAGGCATCGTTATGTATTTTTTCTTCAAATGTTCCATCAATACTGATTCGTGACGTCAGCATATTCCGCCATGTTAATCTCGACTGCCCTTGTTTTCTTAAGCTTAATTAGAATCCCTTCTCCTCGGGACTGGATGCTCCTCCATGTCATCGATGGCTCTTTCACCCAACCACCAAAGGGAAACAAAACCTCCTGGAAGCCCGTGCAGGTGTTCCATAAACAATATCCACATTTCCATTGTGCATTTCTCTGAGTATATCTGTCCCAGATTACGCTGCTGTATCCCCACCTTCTTGCATCACAATTCGCCTTGTCCAAATTATTAATTTTCCTTCCATCCGCCCCTACCCTGTCAAGGCTATGATGAAGTGTATTGCGCCACAGTGACTGTCTATGAGAGCCAGCCCAGCGAGGGGTCTGTCACCTGATAAAGTACATTCTCCACATCTTGATCTCCGATGGCCTGTCTCTATAAGAGGTGTTCGAAGTAATATACCTAATACATGAATGGAAACAAAGATTTTCCCCAAAGGTATCTGATTCTTCAAAGACACATTCTGTCGAGGATGTCATCTATTCCTTTTTAACATCTGTGAGGAAGTAGATAAGCCTCAGGAAGCAAGCTCCACGTTCTCCGCCACCATCAGATTTATAAAGGAACCATCAACACTACCTCATTATTCCTTGTTTTACTCCACTAGTTTACCCGAGTTGTAATTTGTTTGTTTTTGTTGCCACAAGAAAGCACGTCACACTTCACATGTCAGCGATGTTAAATTTGAGAGGGGATGCATAGATCACGTTTCTACGGGTAATATTAAGAGGATTCTGCCCGGTTGATTTAAATGTAGTGAAAATTGATCATAGAAACATAGAAACATGGAAAACTTACAGCACAATACAAGCCATTTGGCCCACAAAGCTGTGCCGATCATGTCCTTACCTTAAAAATTTCCTAGGGTTACACATAGCCCTCTATTTTTCTAAGCTCCATGTACCTATCCAGGATTGAGTTGCTCAGTTAGGTAAAATGGACAGGTACATGTCACTGGACGCTTTGAGAGACATGGCCTTGACGCAGGAAATGAGGACACGTTAAACGGGAACCCGATCGGCATGAGGAGTTTCGGTGCAGTGACCCGAATCAGTGGCTCTGCGGTTGTCTTTTGTGGAAAAGAACACCCCACTGTAGAAAGTAATTCTACAATAGTTTGCATAACTTTCTTTTTGTCTCCAGAACAGCATAAATAGAAAGTTGCCTCGTTCGTTGACTTCCTGCCTTTTTTTTCGAAATAGGTATAAACCTTCTACGAATGAATCATTCAATCCTGTAGACAAAGATACAGAAATGTCTGCCAACGAAACTTCGCATAATTTGATAAACTTCAATCAAATCGCCGCAGCCTCGCTACACCTCAGAGAGAAAAAAAAACTAGCTTGTAAAAATCCCCTGCAGATTACTAATCCTCCAGACGTCGTAATCGGCTTCTGGACTAATTCTAAACCGTATAGATCCTCCCTATAACGGTGCTACAAGGACTAACACCGCCGTTCAAACCAATTATTATTTCGTTGTGGTGGCGTTTTACTTCCTTTCTCTCTTGTCAGATTTGGTGACCTTTGACCAAAAGTATGGCCCCTGTTTACATTCATTCTGGTTCCGGTAAAGTGGGCTACCAAGCTTGACGGCAGACACACGCGATTTATGGAACAGCTTCTTCCCCTCTGCCATCCGGTTCCCAAATGGACATTGAACCCGTGAACACTACCTCACTTTATAAATATATATTATTTCTGCTTTTTTGCACGATATTTAATCTATTCAATATACGTATCCTCTAATTGATTTACTTATTTATTTTTTGTTATTTTTATTATTAGCTTTTCCTCTTCTTCTAAATTACGTGTTACATTGAACTACTGTAACTAAGATAACAATTTCACGACTCATGCCGGGGATAATCTGATTCTGATTAATTTGGATGACGCTGCAAAAAGCAGTAATTATTCAGTATCAAGTTCATGCTTCCGAGACAGAGCGTCACCGTTAGCTTTCAGTTTGAAGGAATTATTTAACTGCCTTGTTTGCCTAGCTATTATTGTTCTTCTTTCAATTCTGCAGAGTCTTCTTCAAAAGGTGGTGCCCTGTCCATCCACTTCAGCGTCTCTCGTTCTGCACGGGGACGTCAATGTCACAGTGTCAGATGCGGCGCCGAGAATAGAGTGCTATGTTCTGAATGTGACCAACAGAAAATGTGTTCTGCTGCAGGGTCCAAAAAGTCGATTGCACTCTTTTCCATAGATGCTGCCTGGCCTGCTGAGTTCCCCCAGAATTTTATGTGTGAAACAAATATATATCTATATCTACATCTTTATCTAGACACATTTTTTTTATTCAACAAGTGTTGTACCCGGACAGCAGAGATCCATGGATTCATTAACGTGGTTAAGTATCTTGGTATTAACTCTGTGCTATCTCTTTATGTTGGAACAGATCAGAACATTACATTTTCCCCAATCTTGTCAATGAAATGTATTGATTTTCAATACCTATTAATTTCTATCATTTATGTTTCATTATATAATTACATGCAATAGATGCTCCAATGCAGATCACTGCGACACAGCAGTAGCAACGGGCCTCCATCTTCATTAAGACCGATCCAACACTGCCCTCTATCTTTCATGGGCAAACTCATTTTGGATTCAATCAGCCAGCTGCTCGTGGATCCTTTGCTGGATGAGGCTGCCAGACGGGAGACTGTGGATTGATTTATATAACAACCACTCTTCTGCTTTCATCCATCTCCTTCGTCACCCCCTAGAAAAAGTCAAAGAGATTGATGAGCTGTGATCTGACCCGGACATCGTCTGATTAGACCTTGCTTCGCCAATTGTTCATAAGTCATATCCCAAAGGATCTTCTCCGTTATTTCACTTGTTACATACCTTGTGGGTATCTTGTGACTCTCTGATGACCGTGACGCAACTGAGTATCTTGTGAGCATGATGTCATGGTCTTGCAATGGTGGGGCGACGTAATTTTCCCGCCAGTGTGAGGTCACGTGATGACATGTTCTCAACGTGTATATAAATGGAAGCCCCCGTTTGTTGTTTCATTCGTTTGTTGCTCCGTTATGCTGCGTATTCGTCTGATGACGCAGTTTCATTTTAAAGTGCAGTTTTACTTTCTATTGTAAGTCTAGTATTGGAGAGTGAAGATCTTACTAAAGTGCGGGAGCCTGAAGGATCGAGTAAAGTTGGTGTCGTTTGGCGGTTTCTTAAAGGATCTACCTGATTGAATCTTCCTTCAGAAATCCTGCATCTGAGATAACGCCTGTAACATCAGGAAGGTTTTTTGCAGTATTCATTCGCCAGGAAAAGGGTCAGTTCCTTTAAGCCATGTTATTTCCTTCGTCGTGAGTCCTTTGGACAGAATCACTAGTGACGTCAGGTCTTCGAAGAAATCCGTTTCCAGAGAAGTCTCTCCTTCTGTGTAAATCACTTGGACTTTCGAATTTACCACTTTAAGACTGTGTTCGAGTTTACCACTTTAAGACTGTGTTCGAATTTACCACTTTAAGAACTGTTCCAGATTTCCCGTAAAGCCGTTAACTTCCGGTTAAGTTAGTCGTTTGAATATTTTTCGCTATAATTGAGCAGAGTTTAATAAATGTTTGTTTGTTTATAAAACCTGACTCGATTATATATTCATTGTTGCTGTTCACGTGACACACTGAATCTGACCAGAGAGTCGCTGGACTATAATTCCCTGCAATTCCCTGCAATACATGCATTTCTCTTCTTGAGCAAGAGAACAACATTAGCGATACGAGATCCTCCAGCTAACTGCTTGAAAGAGAGTGAATACGAAGTTATTAGTCAACAATGCAGCAACAATCTCATTTCCCGCCTCTCTCAATACCGTACCTAACTCTACCCCCTGGCATGTCCCTACACACAACACCCCTCAATTAGCTACCGCACTACCCCCAGATCACAGCACACAGCCCCTATAAAAAAGACCACAAATCCAAAACAATATCCATAGGCAATAATTCCACCATTGCAACTTAAACTCCAGAATGGAGGTTAAAGTGGAGGAAGATCCCAGTAAAGGAAAGTTGGGGACCGAGATGATGAAAACGTGGGCCAAAAACAAAGCGGCAGGGTAAAGTGATACTGCATCTCCAGTACGAGATCCACAAACACTACAGGGATATTTTGCCCAACGCCCGCATACTCACAACCTAACAATAACCCTAACACCAACCCTAATGATTCCTAAGCCTAACCCTAACCCATTCCTTAACCCAAACCGTAAACCATTCCCTAACCCTTTCCCTAACCCACTCCCTAAAACTAACACTAAACCTAACACATTCCTATTCCCATTCTCTAACCCTAACACTAATCCATTCCCATTCCCTAACCATAGCCCTAACCCATTCCCATTCCCAAACCCTAACTCTAACCCTAACACAAACCCATTTCCTAAACCTAAACCTAACCCTAACCCTAATTTCCAGAGAAGTCTCTCCTTCTGTGTAAATCACTTGGACTTTCGAATTTACCACTTTAAGACTGTGTTCGAGTTTACCACTTTAAGACTGTGTTCGAATTTACCACTTTAAGAACTGTTCCAGATTTCCCGTAAAGCCGTTAACTTCCGGTAGAACAGACACGTAACGACCGGTTCAATCCAGACACAACACTTGCCCCAACTTCCTAGCTTCCCCCAGGGGGAAGAATACATCCCCAGCACATGACCCTGCCCTGAAACCTAACATCTTCACACCCCATAAACACAGATCCTCTTCTCGCCAGAGGGGCAAACTCACCCCACAACACCAGTTATACCTCCGGTCGCCCAGCGGGCCCCCCTCAACCCTACCCCCCCAACCTAATCCTAACATCCGGAGGACCACACACCCCAACTAAACCCTAACCCTAATTTCCAAGGGACCGGGCACCCCAACTAAACCGGACGGCACCCCAAATAACCCAAACCACACCACACTAAGGGGCTTATATAATAGCGCTTTGTCCTACCACTAAACCTAACACCTCCAACCCTGCTACACACCCCCATAAACCCAAACCCTCACCCCAGCAAGGGGCCAAATTCCCACTGCCGCATACTTGCATCCTGACCCCAGCCCTGACCCTAACCCTAATTTCCAAGGGATCGTGCACCCCAACTAAACCGGACAGCACCCCAAATAACCCAAACCACACAAAAGGGCTTATATAATAATCCTTTGCCCTACCACTAAACCTAACACCTCCAACCCTGCCACACACCCCCATAAACCCAAACCCTCACCCCATCAAAGGGCCAGATTCACTCGGATCACCAGCAGTTAGGCTCCTATTTCAGCCCTCACATGGCCCTACCCTGAAACCTAACATCTTCACACCCCATAAACATGGGTCCTCTTCTCGCCAGAGGACTAAACTCACCCCACACCACCAGTTATACCTCCCGCTGCCCAGCAGGCCCCCCCAACCCTACCCCCCAAACCTAATCCTTTATTCCAGAGGACCACACACCCCAACTAAACCCTAACCCTAACCCTAATTTCCAATGGACCACGCACCCCAACTAAACCGGACAGCACCCCAAATAACCCAAACCACACCACACTAAGGGGCTTATATAATAGTCCTTTGCCCTACCACTAAACCTAACACCTCCAACCCTGCTACACACCCCCATAAACCCAAACCCTCACCCCATCAAGGGGCCAAATTTACCCAGTATCACCAGCAGTTAGGCTCCGATTTCAGCCCTCTCCCCTACAGCAAGGGCAACCAAAACCCCCCCCCCCCGCAATACCATTTGCCATCCCACCCCACCGCCGTGAACACTCAACCCCCATTACCTAACTGTACCCCGGGGCATGTCCCTCCCCACACACCCCTCAATTAGCTACTGCACAGCCCCCAGATCACAGCACCCAGTCCCTATAAGAAAGTCCCCAAACCCAAAACACTATCCATAGGCAAGAACTCCACCATTTCAACTTAAACTCCAGAATGGACGTTAAAGAAAAGGAAGATCCCAATAAAGGCAAGTCGGGGACCAAGATTATGACAACGTGGGCCAAAAACAAAGTGGCAGGGTGAAGTGATACTGCATCTCCAGTAGGAGATCCACAAACGCTAGAGGGATATTTTGCCCACTGCCCGCATACTCGCATCCTAACCGTACCCATAACCGTAACCCTAACCCCAACCATAGCCCTAGCCCAAGCCCTAGCAGTACCCCTACCCCGAACCCTACCCTTGCCCGTAGCCCTAACCATAACTCTAACCCGAACCCTAGCCCTCACCCTAACCCAAACCCTAGCCGTAACCGTAACCCTAACCCTAACCCTAGTCCTAGCCCTAGCCCGAGCCATAACCCTAACCCTAACGCTAGCCATAGCCCTACACCTATCCCGAGCCCTACCCTTGCCCCTAGCCGAAGCCCTAGCACTAACCCTAACCCTAGCCTTCATCCTAGCCCTAACCCTACCCGTAACCCTAACCCTAACCTTAACCATAGCCCTAGCCCTAGCCCTAGACATAATCCTAACCCTAACCCTAACCCTAGTCATAGCCCTACCCCTACCCCTAGCCCTGGCCCTACCCTAGCCCTAGCCTTAGTCCTAGCCCTCACCCTAATCCTAGGCGTCACCCTAACCCAGAACCTAACCGTAACCCTAGACCTAGTCCTAGCTCCAGCCCTAACACTGACGCTTTAGAAATTGTTGAAAAAACCTACTTCCAGAAGTGTTCCAATATAGAACAAAACCAATACATATGTGTCAGTGTAGCTATCTCAGTTTTACATCTATCACAATGACTATTAACATTAAAAAAAAATTTAGAAAGTCTCTGCTTTGTCAAATGATAGCGATGTACAATTTTAAATGGCATCAATAAATGGCTAGCACAAATTGAAGAAAAATTAACCAACTTCAAAATCCGCATCCAATCCTCCGTCCTGTTGATCCTGTTTTTCGCACTTTCAGCCAATTTCATTTTATTGAGCATGCCTTATGTTATACATTCCATGACTTGGCAAGCAGTGAATGACACCTACAGAGACAAATATTTAAATACTCCGATATATATCTTTCAGCAATTGGGATTGATGATACAGTTTCTCAGTATCTGCAGCAGCACGTGCATCTATAGACTGACACAGCGTAAATTCAGGGCGGAATTGAAAAATGGAGCAAAGTGAATCTTTACGTTAAACGAATGGCTGTGTAAATAAAATGAAATGGATCGTAAGTGTATATGTAGTGTGTGACTATATAAGCATATAACATATAACCATATAACAATTACAGCACGGAAACAGGCCGTCTCGACCCCTCTAGTCCGTGCCGAACGCTTACTCTCACCTCGTCCCACCGACCTGCACACAACCGATAACCCTCCATTCCTTTCCTGTCCATATAGGTATCCAATTTTACTTTAAATGACAATATCGAACCTGCCTCTACCACTTCTGCTGGAAGCTCGTTCCACACAGCTACCACTCTCGGAGTAAAGAAGATCCCCCTCATGTTACCCCTAAACGTTTGCCCTTTTGCCCTAAACTTTTGTCCTTTTGTTTGAACCTCCCCCATTCTCAGTGGAAAAAGCCTATCCACGTCAGCTCTATCTACGTCGCCCCTCATAATTTTAAATACTTCTATCAAGTCCCCCCTCAACCTTCTGCGCGCCGAAGAATAAAGACCCAACCTGTTCAACATATGTACTGTGGCCACAGCGAAACGACCTTTCCTTTAACTGTGTGTTTGTGTCTGGTTGAAAACATTAAACCCGAGAGTCAACTGATTGCTTTGGTAATAAATATTCTTCAGCATTCACTCAGGATGACCGACTGATTTCAGTCTGAAGGAAACAGTTGATCTAAAACTGCTCATCAATTTGTTTGAAATATGCTGTTCACTAGTGAATGACTCACTGGCTGAGTAACTTTCATATTGCTATTACCTTGAAGAGAGGACTGCTCGATCTACCTGATTCCAGCGTTTTACTTAAGATGATAAAAGGGGTAAAGGATGTGAATAAGTCGCATTACCAATCAGTGAAATTTCACCTCCGTTCTCAAGCACCCTATTTTACACCTCACATGCAGGAGAATTCCGAGCTCCGCGTGCAAGTGGGTTTCCTACAGGTAATCCGATTCCACCACCCACCCTCCCCCAGACACCCCCACAGCCCAAAGACAAGCGTTTAGTAGGCTAATTGAACGTTGTAACCACAACTTTACTATTTTCTTTATCTTCCTTCTCCCCTACACCTGTTCATACGCCTGTGGTTAGTCTAGGTTTAAATTGGTGGTTTGCTGAGCAAAGCAGCGCAGTGGGCTGGAATGTCCTGTTCCGTGCAGTATCCCTAAGTAAATGGACAAACAAATAAACACTGACATTAATATATCAGTCCGACGTGTTACACTGTTGGCTTCCCAATGGTATCTGGGACATAAAGGAACAGAGGCGGAGACAGCTTCTGGAAAACTGTAAAAACAGCGGTTTGGCGTTAAAGGGGATTCGATAGTTAGGGGGACAAATAAGAGGTTCTGTGGAAGAGGTCGAGAATCCCAGATGGTCCGTTGCCTCCCTGGTGCCAAGGTCCGCGATATCTCGGATCGAGTTCTCGGTATTCTAAAGAGGGAGGGTGAGCAGCCGGATGTCACGGTCCATGTAGGGACCAATGACATGGATAGGAAGAGTGAGGAGGTTCTGAAAGGTGAGTTTAGGGAGTTAGGCGCCAAGTTAAAGGACAGGACCTCCAGGATAGCAATGTCAGTGACACATGCAGGCGGGTTTAGAAATACAGCAGATCAACACGTGGCTGAAGACACGGTGCTGGAGGGAGGGCTTCAGATTTATAGATAATTGGGCAGTTTTCCAGGGAAGTTGGGTCCTGTTCCGCGGGACAGTTTACATCTGAACTGGAGGGGGACAAATATTCTTGCAGGTAGGTTTGCTAAAGAGGTGGATTTGAACTCGGTATAAGGGGGGAAGGGAAACAGCGTGTATGAACAGGTGTAGGGGAGAAGGAAGATAAAGAAAATAGTAAAGTTGTTTGCACCGTTAGTGATAAACAGAGAGTAAGAGGTGAAAAATTTCTTAAATGCATTTATTTCAAAGCTAGGAGCATTATAAGAAAGGTGGATGAGCTTAAAGCATAGATTGATACCGGGAAGTATAATGTGGAAGCTATTAGTAAAACCTGGTTACAGGAGGGGTGTGATTGGCAACTAAATATTCCTGGATTTAATTGCTTCAGGTGTGATCGAATCAGACGGACAAGAGGGGGAGGTGTAGCATTGCTTGTCAGAGAAAATATTACAGCAGTGTTCTGGCAGGATAGATTAGAGGGCTCGTATAGGGAAGATATTTGGGTGGAATTGAGGAATGGGAAAGGTGTAGTAACACTTATAGGGGTGTATTATAGACAACGAAATGGGGAGCGAGAATTGGAGGAGAAAATTTGTAAGAAGATAGCAGATATTTGCAGTAAGCCGAAGGTTGTGATTGTGGGAGATTTTAATTTTCCACTAACAGACTGGGAAGCCCATACTGTAAAAGGGCTGGATGGTTTGGAGCTTGTAAATTGTGTGCAGGATTTTTTTTTGCAGCAATACATAGAGGTACCAACTGGAGAAGGGACAGTGTTGGATCTCCCGTTAGGGAATGAGGTAGGTCAGGTGACGGAGGTTTGAGTTGTCGAGCACTTCGGGTCTAGTGATCACAATGGCATTAGTTTCAATATAATTATGGAGAAGGATAGGTCTGGACCCAGGGTTGAGATTTTTGATTAGAGAAATGCTAACTTTGAGGAGATACGAAAGGATTTAGGAGGTGTGGATTGGGACAATTTGATTTATGGGAAGAATGTAATAGAGAAATTGAGGTCACTTAAAGGTGAAATTTTGAGAGCACACAAACTGTATGTTCCGGTTAGGTTGAAAGGAAAGGTTAAAAGTTTGAGAGAGCCATGGTTTTCAGGGGATGTTGGAAACTCGGCTCGGAAAAAGAGAGATATCTACAATAAATATAGGAAGCATGGAGTAAATGAGGTGCTCGAGGAATATAAAGAATGTAAAAAGAGTCTTAAGAAAGAAACTAGAAAATCTAAAAGAAGATATGAGGTTGCTTTGGCAAGTAAGGTGAAAATAAATCCTAAGGGTTTCTACCGTTGCATTAATAGCAAAAGGATAGTGAGGGATAAAATTGGTCCCTTAGAGAATCAGAGTGGACAGATATGTGTGGAGCCAAAAGAGGTGGGGGTGATTCTGAGCAATTTCTTTTCTTCGGTATTCACTAAGGAGAAGGACATTGAATTGTGTAAGATAAGGGAAACAGGTAGGGCAGTTATGGAAACTGTAATGTTTAAAGAAGAGGAAGTACTGGCGTTTTTAAGGAATATAAAAGTGGATAAGTCTCCAGGTCCCGACAGGGTCCCCTAGACCTTGAGGGATGTTAGTGTGGAAATAGCAGGGGCTCTGACAGAAATATTTCAAATATCATTAGAAACGGGGATGGTGCTGGAGGATTGGCGTATTGCTCATGTTTTCCTTTGTTTAAAAAGGGTTCTAAGATTAAACTTAGCAATTATCGGCCTGTGAGTGTGACGTCCGTGGTGGGTAAATTGATGGAAGGTATTTTTAGAGATGGTATATATAATTATATGGATAGACAGGGTCTGATTAGGAACAGTCAACATGGATTTTGCGTGGAAAGTCATGTTTGACAAACCTTCTTGAATTTTTTGAAGCGGTTACTAGGAAAGTTGACGAGGGTAAAACGGTGGATGTTGTCTATCTGGACTTCAGTAAGGCCTCTGACAAGGTTCCACACGGAAGGTTAGTTAGGAAGGTTCAATCGCCAGGTACTAATATTGAATTACTGTAGCAAAATGGATTCAGCAGTGGCTGGATGGGAGACGCCAGAGAGTAGTGGTGGGTAACTGTTTGTCAGGTTGGAGGCCGGTGACTGGTGGTGTGCTTCAGGAATCTGTACTGGGTCCAATGTTGTTTGTCATTAATGATCTAGATGATGATGATGATGGGGTGGTAAATTTGATGAGTAAGTATGTAGATGATACTAAAATAGGTGAAGCTGTGGATAATGAAGTAGGTTTTCAAAGCTTGCAGAGAGATTTAGACACTTAGAAGAGAGGGCTGAAAGATGTCAGATAGAGTTTAATGCTGAAAAATGTGAGGTGCTACATTTTGGTAGGACTAATCAAAATAGGACATACATGGTAAATGGTAGGGCATTGAAGAATGCTGTAGAACAGAGGGATCTAGGAATAATGGTGCATAGTTAGTTCCCTGAAGGTGGATAGGGTGGTGAAGAAAGCTTTTGGTATGCTGGCCTTTATAAATCAGAGCATTGAGTATAGGAGTTGGGATGTAGTGGTGATATTGTACAAGGCATTGGTGAGGCCAAATTTGGAATATTGTGTACAGTTTTGGTCACCGAATTATAGGAAAGATGTCAACAGAATAGAGAGAGTACAGAGAAGATTTACTGGAATGTTACCTGGGTTTCATGACCTAAGTTACAGAGAAAGGTTGAACAAGTTGGGTCTTTATTCTTTGGAACGTAGAAGGTTGAGGACGGACTTGATAGAGGTATTTACAATTATGGAGTGCGGTGGGGGGGGGGAGGTAGATAGAGTTGACGTGGATATGGTTTTTCCATTGAGAGTAGGGGAGATTCAAACAAGAGGACATGAGTTGAGAGTTAAAGGGCAAAAGTTTAGTGGTAACATGAGGGGGAACTTCTTTACTCAGAGAGTGGTAGCTCTGTGGAATGAGCTTCTAGCAGAAGTGGTTGAGGCAGGTTCGATGTTGCCAATTAAAGTTAAATTGGATAGATATATGATCAGGAGAGGAATGGAGGGTTATGCTCTGAGTGCAGGTCGCTGGAACTAGCTGAGAGTAAGAGTTCTGCACGGACTAGAAGGGCCGAGATGGCCTGTTTCCGTGCTGTAATTGTTATGTGGTTATATGGTTAAACTATAATCATTCAGAGCACTTGATGCATCTTATTCTTACAGGGGTACGCTCAAGTAGAGTATAAGGCAGAGCAAAATTGGCTATCTGATGTTTTCGAGAAGTTTGATTGAAGAGCTAAATGCATGCTATATAACTTAAAAATGAGACGGTAGCTTCGGATAGAGTAAGAAGATTCAGGGATAAAGGAGGAAAGTTACTCTTGGAGTAACAGTAAGACGTGCTGAGGGTCTAAGCTAGTATTCGAAGAAGAGTGTGGAATATGGTGAAATTAATCAGTATTTGAGATCCAGAACGTGGAGGACCTGGTCGTTTGAAGAGAATTATTGTAGATACATTATTGGGACTTGAATAGGGCTTAGCAAAAACGTTGAGTGAATAAATTATATATATTATAATCAAGAGAAATTCATTAACTACACCGATGATGCGCTGGAGGCACTAGGACAACAGCAGGATGCAACTAGTAGAGTGGTGTGACAGAATAGACAGGTGTTAGGCCGGCTGTTGCCAGAAAACGGAGGAGTTTGTGTAATGTTTGGAGAACAGTGCTGTACTTTTATACCAAATAACACTAGTCTGGAGGGATCATTTATCAGAGCAATAAACAAATTGAAAAGTCTGAGAAGAGAAGTTAGACAGAATGCAGGGTTCGGACATGATTTATTTGACTGGTTGGATAGTAAACTAGGGGGATGGGGAGCGCGGCTAACCAAGATAGCAATAACTGTAGGTATTGTATTGGTAAGCTGTGCTATTATTCTGGGCTGTTTCCTTCCGTGTCTCAAGTCTCTTATAGTGCGGGCCGCAAGGAAACGCTTTCCAATACTCCTGGAAATTGCTGAATCAAGCCCAGTGGAAAGAGAAACACCGATGATGTACTATTACAGCTTACACGACATGCAAGATGTACAGGAAGGAAATGATAATATGGGAGTAGATTGTAGAGGCTCCGGAGTCTTTTTTCCTGTCTCAGACACGAAGGAACAGGTTTTTGGCTCAGTTACCTAGGAAGGTAGGGAGAGAACACTTCGAGTTCTAAGCACAAGAAATTATAGTTTGACCCAGATTTGGAGGTAAAATTCTGGAGTTTATTTGAGCTTTTGTGTGTGGACTCGTAGTTTCCTCTCTCTGTATGAGACCTTATAGGTCTGAAAGGAGTTGTTATATTTGAAAACATGGTAACACTCTGTTTTTAAGTGTTTATTTAAGTGTGCTTTTATTTCGTATCAAGTGTTTATTCTGGTGTTTACTATGCATTAAGTGTCTGTTACTGAGTGTGCAGGGATTACTACGGTATTTTGCTATGTAACCATTGATTCATTAGTTAGAATGAAACCTGTGTACTTTCAACCCCATGAGAAAGGAATGTAGCCAAGTAAGAGAGTTAAGAGTAATTGATTTATTAGCTAAAGTAAAACTTACAGCGATATGCTAATGCAGTTAACCCAGAAGGGGGACTATAAAAAATGCTGTGTGAGAGAGGCAGGCAGGCATACAGAGGCTAGCCCACTGTCTATCTCAGCTTTGATTTGCAAATTAAAGTTTAAAATTTCTTGGAGAATCTTCGCCATCTCCTTTGTCATTTGTAAAACCACGACAAAACTTGATGGAATAACGGGGCAAAATATGCGTTTTTCCGGAGGAGCTGTTGATTTAAGCTGCCATTCTGAACGATGACGTCACCGGAACCGCATTGCACCTTTTTCTGATGCTAATTCTCAACTCCCTCTCTGTCAGAAATATTATGGCGGCCTGTTTTTCCCAAGTTTGGAGATGGTGCCAAGCACAACGAAGGAAGCCTGCAGTCATGTGCATATATAGCAGATATATACTACTTGTTCTTGGTGTCCAAACTATATACGTTGTATACGTACATGTAAAGAAAAGTCCAGAACCACAGAGATATTAAACCGGAATTAACCAATCTCATCCTTTTTTCCTGTTCCCATTGAAAACTGTAAGTACATCAGAGAAATATCCATGCGGTATTGAAGACCGCATCGACGTCCACAGTCAATCTATTTCACTACGCATTTCAAACACAAATGCCGATGTAGTTTCACGTCAGTCAGTTGTTACCTATGTCACGTTTCTATGGACAAAAAGGACTGTTTACTCTTTACCACTGCTGCTGACTGACCTGCTAGCACCACAAATATTTTCTGTCTGTTACATCAGTATCTACATCCCCCAGAGAGGATTGGCTATATTTTGCCTGTCGATTGAAAGTGAGTCGAACCAATGATGGGGTTTTCAGTGGGAGAATTTTTAGTGAATGACAATCGCCACTACTTACGTCTTAAGATCATCATACAGTAGAATAATTATGTACCCTGCAGGAGGATATTCAATTAGAGTAGAAAAGGCTGGCAAGAGTATTTGTCTGGATCTGTGGATTTTCAATTGGGTACAGAATTCGTTGCAGAAATTAACTGTCTGCACTGCCAGGTTGTCGGACAGAATGAATGCTAGATGAAATGCTCAATATATACTTTACTCCGAAGGGAAGCTATCTCCAGCAGCACCAGATTTCAGATTATTGATGTTCATGCACTTACTGAAGAAAGAGGTCACATACACTGTCGTGGGAAATGGAGATTTAAGGTGGCTTGCCGGACATCAGATGGAAACTTTCTGTGAATTCCATTGGAAGTCAACTTGGTCATGGAGAACACAGAGTGTGGAGAGCATAGCGTGAGAACTGGAGTGAAAATTAAATGGAGGGCAGATGTCGTTCTGAAAAAGACAGCAGCAGACTGGAAAGAAACACACAAAGGGTAAGGAACAAAAAAGAGAAAGAAGGGAATGGTAACAGGAAAGAAGCAAATCGAGAAAGAATAGAAGGCAAGAGACAGAGACAGAGAGAAAAGAGAAAAGAAACGAGGAAGGGAAGAAACGACATAGGACAACCATTTCAACAATATATGAAGAAAGGCAAAAAGAAGGCGAGTAGGCGAGTGTGAAGAAAAGAAGAAAGAGTGCAGAGAAAGTGAAAGAATGGGGTTAACGAAGAAACGGAACTTTGCAAAAAAATAGGCAGAAAGACAGACAGAGAGAAAGAAAGTGAAAAAGGCAGCATATCTGAAGGACAGACACCGAAAGAGTGAAAGAAAGACTATCTGGGTCACTAGCAAAACCTATTGCAAGAAACCCAGACATTTCGGCCACTCAAACCAAACCAAACCAAATGAGAGAAAAACAATAGATTCATTGCAGAAATTAACCGCAAAACCAATTTTGCTTTTATATTTTCTGGTCTGATGTCTGCGCAACCCTATTATCTGCCCCGATTGTGAATAGCAAGCCACTGATGCAGTTGATTCGGCCAATAATTATTATAACGCATCACTTTCGTGCCATTACAAAGCTTTCTTTTCAATAGGAGCTAATATCTCGCCACATTCTACAGCTCCTCTCTAAATTTTCTGTGCGTCAATCCATGGATACACGTCCTGGAGCATGCGCGCAGAAGTCTCGACATTAACCCAAACGAAAGATTAAGCAGAGCACTTATCATTCCCTCATTCGAAATACTTTGCCTGTTTCTAAACATATCACTGCTGTCAAATAATTTTATAATAACTATTATTTCTTTCGCTATTCATCTGAAAATAACCCAATGCGTAAAATATGTAATCCAAGACAGTGATCACAGGGGCCTCGAATCCTTATAACTGAAGCGTGGTTCTCCTGTTCAAACCGTGCATAAAACCTGTTGGGCGTATCTGGGAGTCAGGCATCACGGACATTAATGATATTAGTTTTGATTTTGAAGGAATTAGTGGTTTGCAAACACTGCCAGATCTAACCTTAATCTGATTGCAATAGAGTTGCCTCTGATTTCTTTCGAAGAGTCTCTTATTCCTCAATAACATACAGTATTCCAGGAACCGAGTGAATACAATGTTCAGCCTGTTGCATTTCCATGATTTTAAATTCGGATAGTTTCAATGTGTGGACTTTATGTGTAGACCTAATTTCTGTTTCAAAAAGGAGCTGTGACGAAAAACCAAGTTATCAGAAGATTGATGCTGATGAGAGAAATAAGGAAGACAAATGGAGAAACGTTGAAAATGTTAATGAGAGAGGAGAGAGATAACGAGAAGAGACACAATTCAGAGTATTGACAGACCAGTTGCTTTGAACCTGAACTGTTTGAAGTTTGATGGACAGGCGATACCCCAGCAGGGGGATAAAAAGAACAGGTTCGCTAAGGCAAGCGACACACACCACGAGATCACGAGGTAACGAGACCCTGGAACAGCGGTGTGCCCACATAAGTTGGAGGGAGTTGGAGGTCTGATTCGCAGGAACCGACCATAGACGCACAGGGTGAAAAGGGTACGATCGGAAGGAACCTGCTGTGTGTCTCCGCCCTTGCCTGGGTGCCGGGTTCACTGCGGAAGAACGGTCGTATCCGGAACGGTGGCATCACAGTCGGTGACCACAGAAGTCATAAAAAAGAGTCCGCCCGAAAGCCAACTGCGAAGAACATCAAAGGTCTGCTTGAGTCAAAATTTGCATTCTCTCTCTCTCTCTCTCTCTCTCTCTCTCTCCCTCTCTCTCTCTTTCTCTCTCTCCGCCCCCAAAGGCACAACAGCGATTACTGCGAACTGTACTAAGCTGACCTGAACTCTGCGTCACTTGAGACTGATCATTTTACCCCTAGACTGCGATAGAGCTTGGTTGATTCCTATTAACGTAGTTCTGTGTACATGTGTGTTTTATCATTGCTAACCTGTTGCATTTATATCCCTACGATTAGAGTACTGTGTTACTTATTTCTTTAATAAAACTTTATTAGTTTCTGTTAAACCAGACTCCAACTAGTGGTCCATTTCTGCTGGTTTGGCAACCCAGTTACTGGGTACGTAACAGAGCTAACCATGGACAGCCTAAATTTCTTTCAGAGCATATGAGTATATGAGTTGGGACATTAATTTGCAGCTGTGGCTACACCTGGTATATTAAGCAAAGTCACGGCCACTCTACCTTGGGAAAAATATGGTTAAAATTCGCAAAGTACAGAAACGATTTACAAGGATTCTCTCTTGACCTGAGGACCTGATTTAAGAGAAATTCATTTCAAACTCGGCTTTTATTCCAAGGAATATTGGAGAATAAGTGGTAACCTTTCAGAAGCAACATGAATTGTGCTTTGTAAAGAAAGCTTTAAGATATCCTCATTATTCCATGTTTTGTTATTTTGTAATATATCAATTTTGTACCTTTTGAGCGAGGTTTAGATATCTGATAAAGGAGGTGTATGCGGTGAGTGGTACAATTTCAAAGGAGCTGTTCTGGCAAGATATATAATCAGAGAGTGCTATGTGCTTGCAATATGCCATCGGGGCTATGGAGATGGCAGATGAAATGAAGGATTTGAGGATGTCCGTAGAAGGGAAGAATGTTCAGAGAAAGAACGGATGTCGGCGTTGTTTTGGGAGAGACGACATTGAATATAAGGCACAGCACAGACATTCTGACCCAAGGCACTGTGCCGACAATTCATGCTGCTCCAAGATCAAATTAACCGCAACATCTCATCTTCCTTCACTCCAGACAGAAGAGACCTCGTCCATCTAAAGGCTTTTCGTAAGACAGATCTTGTAATTACAGAACTTCTAAATCCTTCCCATATTGAGGCGCCCAGAACTGAGCGCAAAATTCCAAGTGTGGTCTAACCAGGCTTTTCTGGAGCTGCGACACCTCTATTCCTATAGTGAAATTCGATATGCCCCTTCGGTACGCAGGCTCAGGTACCCTCATGTATTTTTCCTACAAATGTTCCAGCAAATACTGATCGTGACGCCAACAGGTTCCGGAATGTTAGCCTCGACTACCCTTGCTCCCTAATGCCTTCTCCTCGGGCCTGGATGTTGCATCCCTCATGACAACCATGGCTCTTTCACCAACCACCAACGGGGAAAAAAAGCTAGATCCCTTTGCAGGTGTTCCATAAACAATCTCTACATTTCCATTGTGCATTTCCCTAAATTTATCTGTACGAGGCTCTGTCCCCACCTTATCACATCATAATTTGCCTTGTCTAAATTATTAATTTTCCTTCTGTCTGCACCTAAAGTATCCAGGCTATAAGTAAGTTCACTGTGTAATAATGACTGTCTGAGAGTGATCAGCCACGACGTGGTATGTCACCAGATAAGGTACATTGTCTAGGACATGATCTAGAATGGCCTCTTACCAGAAGAGGTGTCCATATATTCTGTCAAAAATTGTTTCTGGACGCCTGAAATGATAGGATTAGAACATAGAAGGCAAACACGGCACACTACAGCGCAGTACGTGCCATTCGAATCCTGATGTTCTGCCCATCTTTAAACTAACGCGGATTTAATCTATAATTTTAACCTACATAACCCTTTATTATTTTTCATCCGTGTATCCATCAAAGTTTCTCTTCAATGTCCCCATTTTCACAGCCTACTCGGAAATTACCACTTTATCAGCTGAAAAAGAAATGAAAATCTACAGCAGTCATCCGCCTCTTTTTTTTGGTGAAAACAGCAGATGACGTATACCTCTGACGCAGCAACGAGACGAGACAATGTTGTGTATGGTGGTTGTCCCCGATGATGGATGCTGATTTCTTATGACAGCGCTCTTTGTAGATGCGCTACGAAGGTCGGGGTGGTTGTTTCTCTGTGAGGAACTGCGCTCTATCCGCACTTTTCACGTGTTTCCATTTTAATTCACTGCTGTTTCCACAACAGGACGTGATGCAACAACACAGGATACATTCCAGTGTGTATCGATAGTGGAAATCTGTAATCCTGCGTATTTTTTTAAGGAAGTAGACTCGCTGCATAATCAATTCAGACCGTCGCTCTCAGATCGTAGACTCGCTTTGGGGATTGGGATGTTCATGCCATTAGCGCAATATAGACGAATAATGGCGGATTTCCATCTCTTTCATGTTCCACCATACCGATGCTACAAGTCTGCAAATGGAACGGAGGGTATAATGCATCTTGCTTCAAGGAATTGCTACCTGAATAGCTTTGAGACCATATTCTTGCTGATGATCCAGTGAGAACAACTGAGAAACACGAAAACGAGGGTAACTCCAGCAGTGCAGATTTATGGAAGAATGGGCTGTCTACAGTACAGTAAATTGTAAAGAATAGTGTTACATTGTCGGGAACTTTTTGGATCCAGTCAGCCAGGTGCTCGTAGATCCCCAGCTTTCTACCTTTGCTGCATGAAGCTGCCCGACGGGAGTCTGAAAAGTGATTTATGTGAGAATCAGAATCACAATAAGAATAAGGTTTATTATCACCCTTGTGGTGCTCCAGTGCCACTCACCACCATCTCAGACAGAGAACTACCCAGCCGGGCAAACTGAGGTCTATCTGTCAGGTAGTCAGTAATCCAAGAGGTAGTAGATTTGTCTTTGCAGCTTCTTGCTCAGACGAAGTGGCTGGATAGTACTGAAGGCACGAGAGAAATCAGATGCCTGCTGTCTGCCCAATACTGAATGAGAATCAGGTTAATTATCATCCGCGTGTGACGTGAAATTTGTGACCGTAACAGCAGCAGTTCAATGCAATACATAATCTAGCAGAGAGAGAGAGAAAATAATAATAATGATGACAAATAACTAAATCAATTACGGTATACGTATATTGAATATATGGCATACGTGCAAAAGAGAACATTTTTAAAAATGAGGTGGTGTCCAAACTTTCAATTTCCATTTAGGAATCGGATTGCAGAGGGAAAGAAGCAGTTCCTGAATCGCTGAGTGTGTGCCTTCAGGCTTCTGTACCTCCTACCTGATGATAACAGTGACAAAAGAGCATGTTCTTAATAATGGACGCTGCCTTTCTGAGACACCGCCCTCTGAATATGTCCTGGGTACTTTGTTGGCTAGTTACCCAAGATGGAGCTTACTAGATTTACAACCTTCTGTAGCTTCTTTCCGTCCTGTGCAGTAGCCCCTCCATTTTTTTCAGTCAACCATTCTTGTCTGGCGCATGGTGTCAGGATTGGTCCTCTTTCGGATTAACCGGGTCACGATATGAACGTTCCTGACTCGACCATTTTTTTTTACGAGGCCGGGTGACTAGTTCGATGCTCAACCCGGCATGGATGGAAAGCGTGCTCGGGGAGTGGCCTGACTTGGATTCGAACTCAGGAGCCTTCGCTCCGGAGTCTGGCGCTGATGCCATTGCGCCACCAGTCAGTCAGTCCCTCCATACCAGGCAGTGATGCAGCCTGTCAGAATGCTCTCCACTATACAACTATAGAAGTATTTTAGTGTATTTATTAACATGCCAAATCTCTTCAAAGTCCTAATAAGCTATAGCCGCAGTCTTGCCTTATTTATAACTACATCGATATGTTGGGACCAGGTTAGATCCTCAGAGATCTTGACAACCAAGAGCTTGAAACTGCTAACACTCTCCACTTCTGATCCTTCTATGAGGATTGTTATGTGTTTCTTCGTCTTACCCTTCCCGAAGTCCACAATCAGCTCTTTCGTCTTACTGACGTTGAGTGCCAGGTTGTTGCTGCGGCACCACTCCACTAGTTGGCATATCTTACTCCTGTACGCCCTCTCATTACCATTTGAGATGCTACCAACAATGGTTGCATCGTCAGCAAATTTATAGATGGTATTTGAGTTATGCATAGTCAAACAGTCATGTGTATATAGAGAGTAGAGCAGTGGGCTAAGCACACAACACTGAGGTGCGCCAGCATTTATGTAACTACTACTCTTCTGTTTTCATCCACCACCTTCGTCACCCCCTAGAAAAACAAAGCTGTGGTCTGACCCACACAATGTCTGGTTAGACCTTGTTTCCCCAGTTGCTCAAAAAAATGCTCATAAGTCATAGCCCAAAGGATCTTCTCCGTTATTTCATTGAATCTGACCAGCGAGTCGCTGATCTATAATTCTCAGTAATACATGCATTTCTCCTCTTGCACAGGAGAAGATGGTTAGCGACACGAGATCGTCTGGCTAACCGCTTGAATGAGAGGAAATACGAAGTTATTAGTCAAGACTGCAGCAAAATCTCATTTTTCGCCTCTCTCAATAATGTCCTGTACATGTATAATACCGCGTGAAACTACCTCCGTCTAATATTCGGAAATCCCAGCCATTTCTGCATGCTTCACTCTGATTAAACGAGGCAAAGTTCCCTAGATTTTCCCGGAAAAAAAAGAAAAAATCTGAAGACGCAGGAAATCCAAGCAAAACACACAAATCGCTGCAGGGGATCAGCAGGCCTGATGAAGGGTATCGGAAGAAACGTTGAATGTATTTTTTTCCACTGATGCTCGCTGGCCTGCTGAGTTCCTCGTGCATTGTATGTGTGTTGACTGGACGTTTCCTGCTGTATGGTTAGAATACAGACGAATGAGTTTTAAATCACAAGTCGGTTCCTTTTATTCACAATATCCATGCAGACCATGATGACAAAATAATTTAACGCCTACTGTCTATAAATAACCCACAAAGCCACAGACCCGCCACCCATATTCTCTGTCGATTCTTCTGGCTCTCGTAGTTCGATCCAATAACACCCGGACGACTCCTTGCAGGCACCCAACCAAACTGTGTTGCAGATACGCTGCCCAACCTTTGTAAGCAAAACTCGTCTCACTATAAATCTATGATCAATTTTCTTTTTTCAAAACACCACCACCAGAGTAACAGATATTCAGGCAGTCTAACCATCTGGGTCCTCTCGTGAATTATTTACCACTTTCATTCTCTCTCTCTCTCTCTCTCTTTCTCACACTCATTCTCTCCCTCACTCTCCCTCTCTCTCACACACATTCTCTCCGTCACTGTCAGTCTCCCTCCCTCCCTCTCACTCCGTTTCTCTCCCTCTCTCTCTATCTCTCTCCCTCTCGCTCTCTCTCTTTCCCTCTCATTCTCCGCGCCCCTCTCTGAACATTTTCTCACTCACTGTCAGTCTCGCTCTCTTCCCTCTCTCCCTGTCTCTCCTTCCCTCTTTCTCTCCTCCCTCTCCCCCCCCGCCCCCGCTTCCATCCAGTTAAACAACGTCTCCGCCTCCAACGCCCTGAACCAAAACGAACATTGACCAGGCATTCTTTACAGCAACTGCCATCTGATCCCGATATTATCCTGGATATACTCTTCTGAACCCTCTGCCAAATCTACACATCATTCCCGGAACGGGGCCACGGGGCACTATACAACCTGTGTGTATGAGCTAAATTAACAAATTTGTATTTGTATTACATAAAATGAGCTGGCGCATCCTATATGCCTCTTTTACAACTTCCAAGGCCACTTTCAAAGTTGCATGATTGGGGAAATGAAGTTCACTCTGAACATCTCTGTTTAGGACCCTATCTTCATTACAGAACCTCATTTTACATTTGACATCACAAATTGCGTCACCTCTCACGTAAATGACTGCAAATTCCATCTGCTGTTTCTCCAACCACATTTGGAATCGACTTTAGGAACCTGGTCCGCATTACCAAACATAACCACTAAATTGCGGTTTATATTATGAAAGTATTTTTCGAGATTATACAGCATTTTATTTTTTATAAGATAATAATTGAGGTAAACAGTCACAAATTCCAAAGCTTTTTCCGCCAAGGATGAAGACTGTGATATTAAAAACACTAACATTAGCAGGGAGAGATACGAAGACTCGGCTATACTGAAAGTTTGCGAATTGTATTGGAATTCGATAGTCCCACTGATATTTACTTATCATATGTTTGAAATATTTATTGCAAAATCAACTAGGTCACAAAAAAAGTGGATGTTATTTGCAAAGCTGACTGTTGAATGTGAAAAGGTACTTCGCTCCATTCTTCAGCTCTTCCCTGAATTTCCTCTGTGTCAGTCCATAGATACACGTAAACACGAGGAATTCTGCAGATGCTGGAAACTCAAGCAACACACATCAAAGTTGCTTGCTAGAAATTCAAGCGTCGACTGTACCTCTTCCTAGAGATGCTGCCTGGCCTGCTGCGTCCACCAGCAACTTTGATGTGTGTTGCGTAGATACACGTGTTTGTGCAGATACCGATTTGTCGCAATAGAAACGCAAATTGCTGCCGGACATATCTCGGAGTATTCAGGTATTTGTTTGTGTAAAAATAATTCACCGTTTGAAAGTTCATCGAGTGCACCAGGCAAGGCATCCACAGAATTATGAAATTAGCCAATAGAGCAAATAGCAACATAATTGACTTTCTGCGGTTCTCCAACACTGAATCCTTCTCGTTGCTGCTGCTGTTCCGCAGACCCCGGAGGACTCTGTTTGACGCTATTATGTTTCTAATAGTGAAAGCATTAAACATCAGTATTAAACACATGGGTGATAATGGAGTCACGGTACTTTCCACTAGATCGTACATTTTCCAGAAAGTTGAGGTAAAATAATCGGGTTTTACTAGGCAACGCCACGGCACTTTATTGATGATAGCGTAAGGTTCTGTTTGGAAAAAGTACGGAATATGCCTCAAAAAGTACGGAATATGTATTGAGGTCCATGAATTCAACTGATCGATTGCATCCCTGATAGTTTCTGTATATTTTGGGTAACGTATCTTGAAACAATTCCTTGAAGATCAATGTCCGTGCAGACCATGATGACAAAGTAATTTAAAGCCTACTGTCTGTAAATAATCCACAAAGCCACAGCCCCACCAGCCATGTTCCCTGTCGATTTTTCTGGCTGTCGTAGTTCGATCCAATAACACCCGGACGAATCCTTGCAGGCACCCAACCAAACTGTGATGTATGCTCAATTCTCCTTTTACAAAACACCACCAGAGTAACAGATAGTAAGGCAGTCTAACCATCTGCGTCCTCTCGTGAATTATTTACCTCTTTCATGTTTCCCTCACTCTCTCTCTCTCTCTTTCTCACTCTCATTCTCCATCTCACTCTCCCTCTCTCTCACACACATTCTCTCTGTCACTGTCAGTCTCCCTCCCACCCCCCCTCCGTTTCTCTCCCTCTCTCTCTCTATCTCTCTGCCTCTCGCTCTCTCTCTTTCCCCCTCATTCTCCGCGCCCCTCTCTCTCTTAACATTTTCTCACTCACTGCCAGTCTCGCTTCTCCTCTCCCTCCCTGTCTCTCCTTCCTTCTTTCTCTCCTCTCTCTCTCCCCCTTCCCTGCTTCCATCCAATTAAACAACGTCGGTGCGGGAGCAAGAAGTGCTCGAGGTCGGCAGACGACTGGAGATCGGAGGATCGGAGGATCAGCCATTGTAGGTAGGCCGAGGAAGATCGAGACTACCTAGGCTTTACTTGAGGAGGAAGGTAAAACTGCGCAGGCGCGGGTGACGTCAGCGGCGAGCGCGGAGTTTAAAAAGAGGCCCACTTTCAGGTGCGGGCAGCGGAGTGCTGGGCTTTGGCTCAGTGGGCTTCGGTGTAAGGGGGTCTTCGGTGAGAGGTAATCAGTGAGCCTGAGTACGTGCTTGCTGAGGAAAAAAGGTAAGGTCGGTAGGTACTTTTTCATTTATTCTGATTAATCTGGGATCAGGTAATGGGGGAGATAGTTAGAGCAGTGGTGTGCTCCGTATGCAGTATGTGGGAGGTCAGGGTCAACGCAGTTGTCCCTCATGACTACACCTGCAGAAGGTGCATCTAGCAGCAGTCCTATCAGAGCGAGTTAGGGAATTGGAGCTGGAGCTGGATGAACTACGGATCATCCGGGAGGCAGAGACAGAGATAGGTAAGAGTTATCAGGAGGCAGTCACACCGAAAAGACGGGAGGTAGGCAACTGGGTGACTGTCAGGAGATGGAGGGGGAGCAGGCAGAGAGAGCAGAGCACACCTGTGGCCATTCCCATCAACAATAAATATACCGTTTTGGATACTGTTGGTGGGGATGACCTACCAGGAACAAGTTGCAGTGGTCCTGTCTCTTGCACTGAGGTTGGACCCGCGACACAGAAGGGGAGGAGGGAAGAGAGGACAGCGGTAGTGATAGGGGATTCTATAGTCAGGAGTGCAGATAGGAGATTCTGTGGGGGAGATCGGGAGTCTTGGATGGTATGTTACCTCCCTGGTGCCGGGGTCCTGGACATCTCACATTGGGTGCAGGTTATTCTCGAGAGGGAGGGCAAGAATCCAGATGTTGTGGTCCATGTAGGGACCAACGACGTGGGTAGGAAGAGTGAGGAGGTCCTGCGTAGTGAGTTCAGGGAGGTAGGTGCGAGGCTGAAGGGCAGGACCTCCAGGGTAACAGTCTCAGGATTGCTACCTGTGCCAAGTGCGAGTGAGGCGAGGAACAGAAGGATTATACAGATCAATATGTGGCTGAGAGGATGGTGCAGGAGGGAGGGCTTCAGGTTTTTAGATATTTGGGCTTTGTTCCAGGGAAGGTGGGATCTGTCCCGACGGGACCGTTTACACCTGAACTGGAGGGGTACTAACATTCTTGCAGGAAAGTTTGCTAATGCTGCTTGGGGGTATTTAAACTAAATTTGCAGGGGGCAGGGATCCAGAATGTGAGAGAGGATAGCGAGATGAAGTATAAAGGACAGGTGGGGACTACACGGTTCCGGAATATTAAGTGTGAAGTAGAGAAAGGTGAGGCGGACCGAGTGATAAGGAGGATACATGTGCAGAGGGATGGTCTGACGGAGCATGGAGTTAAATGTGCAGAAAGAGTAAGTAAATTTTAGAAGGACAACAAAATTCAAGGGGCGTATAGCCCGGTGACAGTTCGGGGAACTGGGTTATGCAAAATAGGCAGCGATTTAAACAGAGAGAGGGGATATGGGTTAAAAACTCTATATCTGAATGCACGAAGTGTCAGAAATAAGGCGGATGAGCTTGAAGCTCAGGTGCCAATGGGTAACTATGATGTTGTTGGGATAATGCAGACATGGCTGCAGGGGGATCAGACCTGGGAATTGAATGTACTAGGGTATACGTGCTATCGAAGGGACAGAAAGGCGGGCAGAGGGGGTGGGGTGGCCCTGTTGGTGAGGAATGAGATTCAGTCCCTTGCAAGGGGGGACATAGAATCAGGAGAAGTAGAGTCAGTGTGGATAGAACTGAAGAACAGTAAGGGCAAAAAGACCCTAATAGGTGTTATCTACAGGCCCCCAAACAGTAGCATGGATATTGGGCGCAAGTTGAATAGTGAGTTAACAATAGCATGTGGCAAAGGAAATGTCGCAGTAGTTATGGGGGATTTCAACATACAGGTGAACTGGGAAAATCAAGTTGTTACTGGACGCCAGGATAGGGAGTTTGTAGAGTGCCTGCGGGATGCATTTTTGCAGTAGCTTGTACGAGAGCCGACCAGCGATAAGGCTATTCTGGATTTAGTTTTGTGCAATGAACAGGATTTGATAAGTGATCTTGAAGTAAAGGAGGTAGTGACCATAATATGATAAGTTTTTATCTGCAAGTTGAGAGGGATAAGGGCAGGTCAGAAGTGTCAGTATTGCAGTTGAACAAAGGAGACTATGGAGCCATGAGGGAGGAGCTAGCCAAAGTTGAAAAGACAGTGGAACAGCAAAGGCAAGTATTCTTGGGAATAATGCACAAGGTGCAAAATCAGTTCATCCCCCGGAGAAGGAAGGATTCAAAGGGGGGAAAGTGGCCACAGTGGTTGACAAAGAAAGTCAGAGATAGCATAGCATTAAAAAAGAAGTATAACAGAGCTAAGGTGAGTGGGAAGACGGATGATTGGGAAATTTTTAAGGAGCAACAGAACTTAACAAAACAGGCAATACGGGGAGAAAAAAATGAGGTATGAACGCAAGCTAGCTAGGAATATAAAGGAGGACAGCAAAAGTTTTTTAGGTATTTGAAGAGAAGGAAGATAGTTAAGAACAATGTTGGGCCCTTGAAGAATGAATTGGGAGAAATTGTTACGGGAAACAGAGAAATGGCAGACGAATTTAAGAAGTACTTTGGATCTGACTTCATTAGGGAAGACACAAGCAATCTCCCAGCTGTATGGATGGGCCAAGGACATAGGGTAACAGAGGAACTGAAACAGATTGACATTAGGAAGGAAACGGTGATGAGTAGACTGATGGGACGGAAGGCTAAAAAATCTCCAGGTCCAGATGGTCTGCATCCTAGGGTACTAAAGGAGGTGGCTCTGGAAATTGCGGGTGCGTTGGTAATCATTTTTCAATGTTCCTTAGATTCAGGATCAGTTCCTGAGGATTGGCGAATGGCTAATGTTATCCCACTTTTTAAGAAAGGAGGGAGGGAGAAAACAGAGAACTATCGCCCTGTTAGCCTATCATCAGTAGTGGGGAAGATGCTAGAGTCCATTATTAAAGATGAAATAGCGGCATATCTTGATAGCAGTGATAGGATTAGGCCGAGCCAGCATGGATTTACCAAGGGAAGATCATGCTTGACTAATCTATTGGAGTTTTTCGAGAATGTAACCAGGAAGATAGACGCGGGAGATCCGAAGGATGTGGTGTACCTTGACTTTCAGAAGACATTTGATAAGGTACCACATAGGAGATTGGTGGGTAAAATCAGAGCTCATGGCATTGGAGGGAGGATATTGACATGGATAGGAAACTGGTTGGCAGATAGAAAGCAAAGGCTGGCAGTGAATGGGCGTTTCTCGGAATGGCAGGTGGTGACTAGTGGGGTGCCACAGGGCTCGGTATTGGGACCACAACTGTTTACGATTTACGTCAATGATTTAGAGGAAGGCATTGTGAATAACATCAGCAAGTTTGCTGATGATACTAGGCTGGGTGGCAGTGTGACATGTGATGACGATGCTAAGAGAATTCAAGGTGACTTGGATAGGCTGGGTGAGTGGGCAGAAACTTGGCAGATGGCGATTAATGTGAATAAGTGTGAGGTTATTCACTTTGGGAGCAAGAACAGGAAGGCAGATTATTATCTTAACGGTGTGGAGTTAGGTAAGGGAGAAATACAAAGAGATCTAGGAGTACTTGTTCATCAGTCTCTGAAGGTGAATGAGCAAGTGCAGCAGGCAGTGAAGAAGGCTAATTGAATGTTGGCCTTCATTACAAAGGGAATTGAGTACAAGAGCAAGAAAATCCTTTTGCATTTGTACAGGGCCCTGTTGAGACCACACCTGGAGTATTGTGTGCAGTTTTGGTCTCCAGGGTTAAGGAAGGACATCCTGGCTGTGGAGGTGGTGCAGCATAGGTTCACTAGGTTAATTCCTGGGATGTCCGTACTGTCTTACGCAGAGAGGTTAGAGAGACTGAGCTTGTACACACTGGAATTAAGGAGATTGAGGGGGGATCTGGTTAAGACATACAAGATTATTAAGGGATTGGACAAGATAGAGGCAGGAAATCTGTTCCAGATGCTGAGAGAGTACAGTACCAGAGGGCATGGTTTAAGAATAAGTGGAGGTCATTTAGAACAGAGTTGAGGAGGAACTTCTTCTCCCAGAGAGTTGTGGAGGTGTGGAACGCGCTGCCTCAGAAGGCAGTGGAGGCCAATTCTCTGGATGCTTTCAAGAAGGAGCTAGATAGGTATCTTATGGATAGGGGAATCAAGGGTTATGGGGACAAGGCAGGAACCGGGTATGGATAGTAGATGATCAGCCATGATCTCAGAATGGCGGTGCAGGCTCGAAGGGCCGAATGGTCTACTTCTGCACCTATTGTCTCTTGTCAATTGTCTGTTGCCCTGAACGTAAACGAACATTGACCAGACATTCTTTACAGCAACTGCCATCTGATCCCGATAATATCCTGGAAATACTCTTCTGAACCCTCTGCCAAATCTACACACGGGGCACTATACAACCTGTGTTTATGAGCTAAATTAACAAATCTGTATTTGTATTACCTACATTGAGCTGGCGCATCCTATATGCCTCTCTTACAACTTCCAAGGCCACTTTCAAAGTTGCATGATTGGGGAAATGAAGTTCACTCTGCACATCTCTGTTTAGGACCCTATCTTCACTACAGAACCTCACTTTACATTTGACATCACAAATTGCGTCACCTCTCACATATGACTGCAATTTCCATCTGCTGTTTCTCCAATCACATTTGGAATCGATCTGCCCCCCGCTGCTGCAGATCGACTTTAGGAACCTGGAATGCATTACCAAACATAACCACTAAATTGCAGTTGATATTATGAAAGTATTTTTCGAGATTATACAGCATTTTATTTTATATAAGATAATAAATTAGGTAAATAGTCACAAATTCCAAAGCTTCTTCCACCAAAGATAAAGACTGTGACATTAAAAACACTAAAATTAGCAGGGAGCGATACAAAGACTCGGTTATTCTGAAAGTTTGCGAATTGTGTTGGAATTCGATAGTCTGACTGGTGTTTACTTATCATATGTTTGGAATATTTATTGAAAAATCAACTACGTCACAAAAAATTAGATGTTATTTGCAAAGCCGACCATTGAATGTGAAAAGGTCCTTCGCTCCATTCCTCAGCTCCTCCCTGAATTTCCTTTGAGTCAGTCCATAGATACACGAGTTGGTGTAGAAACTGAGTTGTCGCAATAGAAACGCAAATTACTGCCGGACATATCTCGGGGTATTCAAGTCTTTGTTTGTGTAAAAATAATTCACTGTTTGAAAGGTCACCGAGTGCACTAGGTAAGGTATCCTCAGAATACTGAAATTGGTCAATAGAGCAAATAGCAACATAATTGACTTTCTGCGGTTGTCCAACTCTGAATCCTTCTCTTTGCTCCTGCTGTTCCGCAGACCCCGGCGGACTCAGTTCGCCGCTATTATGTTTCTAACAGTGAAAGCATTAAACATCAGTATTAAACGCATGGGTGATAATGGAGTCACGATACTTTCTACTAGATCGTACATTTTCCAGAAAGTCGAGGTAAAATAATCGGGTTTAACTACGCAACGCCACGGCAGTTTACTGATACTGTTGACTGTTTGGAAGAAAAATACGGAATACACCTCAAACAGGATCCCACCGTCACTGCTAATAAAACAATCAGCGCAGTTCTATTTGTACAATATCTTTTCCGTACATTTTGACAGCAAATGGCGATGTAACGATCGAACGTGAAAACGACCGTGAACCACACTGAACAGTCCATAGTTGCCATCCTCGTGTAACTTGTGAGAGTGTAGGCCGGAGTGATTAGCAGGAAATTAGCAAACATATAGGTGCTATTGATTTGATCCGTTATAACAACAACGACAACTACAATCAGATCGGCTGGTGCCATAGCGATCAGATAGCGAGTCATGCATTCGGTGAGGTCACATTTTCTGCGGCCAAGATCGCAATCGCGATGAGATTAACTGCAACAATATGGAACTAGAGAGTCAGACATGAAAAGAATTTCACAGATTTACTTCACTGCTGCTGGTTTGACGGCCCCTTACTCTCCCACGACGTACTGACATTCACCACACGCAGCTGACACTACCTACAACTATGCTGAATTGAAAGACATTTAAGAAAACACATTTCTGGAAGGGCGTCTGCTTCCAGACAGTGAAAGATCAAGAATGGAGCGTGCAATCTGTGAAGTTTATGAGAGCTTATTAACGGATCTCCTTATCACAGACAAATTAAAAAGAAAACTATTTGTTATTTTATCATAATATTGGAGTTTGTTTGAATAATGCACATTTTCAGGAGGTCAATGGGAGCAATCGACAACAATAAACTTATTATAAGATTTTTTTTAGATAGATCCCGCTGATCTCCCTCCTGGCACTTATCCTTGTAAACGGAACAAGTGCTACACATGCCCTTACACTTCCTCCCTTACCACCATTCAGGGCCCCAGACAGTCCTTCCAGGTGAGGCAACACTTCACCTGTGAGTCTGCTGGGGTGATATACTGCGTCCCGTGCTCCCGATATGGCCTTCTATATATTGGCGAGACCCGACCCAGACTGCGAGATCGTTTTGCTGAACACCTACGCTCTGTCCGCCGGAGAAAGCAGGATCTCCCAGTGGCCACACATTTCAATTCCACATCCCATTCCCATTCTGACATGTCTATCCACGGCCTCCTCTACTGTAAAGATGAAGCCACACTCAGGTTGGAGGAACAACACCTTATATTCCGTCTGGGTAGTCTCCAACCTGTTGGCATGGACATTGACTTCGCTAACTTCCGCTAATGCCCCACCTCCCCCTCGTACCCCATCCGTTATTTATTTATATACACACATTTTCTCTCTCTCTCCTTTTTCTCCCTCTGTCCCTCTGACTATACCCCTTGCCCATCCTCTGGGTTTTCCCCCCTCCCCCTTTTCCTTCTCCCTGGGACTCCTGTCTCTTGATCCTCTCATATCCATTTTGCCAATCACCTTTCCAGCTCTTGGCTCCAACCCTCCCCCTCCTGCCTTCTCCTATCATTTTGGATCCAGACAGCATCCCGGTAAATGTATTCTGCACCTTCGTCATGGTTCCTTTCTACAACGAAGCAAGGTGAACTGATCACACTGTTTCTTGTGTGGTTCAACAAGAATTTTAACGAACTGCAACATTGCCTTGTGGGTAAAAATTGGTAGCATTTACATACAAAGGAAGGCGAATACTTTTTTATATAAGAGTAGACAAATATAGTTTAAATGCAGGTACTTAAACGGAAGATTCGGTTCAGATGATGTATTCGGACATATTCGGTTCAGATGAGGCATTCGGACAATATTTCACAAACGAGGGACATAAAATGTAAACAACTGTAAAGTGAAAAAAGTGCAAGTTGTCAAGCATAGATATCACGACGGTAGGTCTGCAGGAAAAAAAAATATCGACTTATTACAACAATTAGAACAAAAATAGTCGATCACAATAATGCCAGTCGGTTCCTGGAGCTTACCAGGAATACCAAATATTGCAAGCAATCGATAGTAAGCGGCTGCTACGTAGAAAATTGCTGGATATCCCATGTTCTGTGCGAAGAAAAAAAATCACCCAATAGAGTGTTCTGCATTGTTGTCCCGAAGTGTGGTTCACGAAGCTTTTATATGCTGAAGAATCGTGCGCTGATCAAGTTACTGAGACTTCCTACATTACGTCACAACCTAACTCTTACAAAATACTACTTTTACACAAGGTATTTCTGCGGTACATACGTCACTCCAGGAGAATTAAAAACAGTCAAGTATGCATTCTAATACTCATTAACACCGCTTTTTCAGAAATAACTGTTGAGTCAGATTGGTAAACAGCAGGTGAATGTTAAGGTCATTCACTTATCTGATCGATTGCACCCATTACTTTTTTTCCTGTACATTTTGAGCAGTTCTGATTGAAACAATTCCTTGACGTTGTTGACAATTTGTCTCCGGCACTATGGTTATTATCATCAGAGCTGTAAGGCATTCTCGCACGATACATTTGTCCATTGTTATTCCTGCACTGAGTCTTATTCTACTTTCTGGATTGAATGAAAAAACGGCTGGAATAGGCATCTCCCCACTCCGTGCTCTTCATCACAGGAGGAATTCATTCAGTCTGCCAGCTTCAGGGCTATGGACAGCGGCTCTTGTGCAAGATTACGGTGAAGATTTGTTATTGTGTCTATAATTAACATGTAGTTTCACTTTCTAGTGTTTGCTTGTATTTTTTAAGTAATTGCGCATGTGCTTGTAATTCTTCAGTAAAATGTAGACTTAGCATCACATTTAAGACCACTGTCGTATGCTACGTAAGTTGTTTACACGGCAACAGTATATTGCAATCTAAAATAATGGAACCTGCAATTTACAGCAGTGAAAAGAGAGAGTAGTGTTTATGGGTTCAAAGTCATTTCAGCAATCCAATGATCAAGGCGAAGAAGCTACACTTTCATCGTTGTGTATATCCCATCAGAAACCTGGCCATCTCCCTGTTGATAGCAATGGGATTACGGTATGACCTGTGTGAAGGAAGGCCCTGAATAATGGGTGCCGACTTTTTGAGGCATCGTTTCTTGAAGGTGAGCTCAATGTTGGGGAGCCTAGTACGTATGATTCAGCTAACCATATACACAACTTTTTACGGTCTCAGATCGCATGCCAAACCGTTTGAAACACTAAATGAAATACAGCCGCTGTCCCGCCTTCCTTGTAACTGCATCGATACGTTGGGCCCAGGATCGATCCTCAGAGATGCTGACATTTAGCAACTTGATATTGCTCACTCTTTCCACTTCTGATTCCTCGATGACGACGCTTCTCTGTTCACTCTTCATTCAATTCCTAAAGTCCGTAATCAATTCTTTTGTCTCACTGACTTTGAGTACATAGAATTGTTAACTAAAGCTGTTCAAAACAAGTTACGATTTAATGCGATTAAGAAACAATTGAAAAATAGCAGTGTATGCATTTGGCTATGGATACAGTACTTCACACTGGAATTTCTGTGATGCAGCTGCTGGACAGCTGAAGGGATGTAAATGGCACAGTCATGTAAATGAATATTTAGTAATCGGGACTGCACCATACATCAATTAAAATAGTGGAAAATAGGTCAGAACATTGCAATTTTCACGACTGATTACTTCTTGTCATTTCAAACTCCCGGAAGGGAACAACAATTTCGAAAAGAAGATACAGTGCAGCGCTCCTTGTATCATGTAGAATCTTGGAGAAGCAAGAAATTGTTTCGTTGAATTTCATGCAGTTATTTGCATAAAGATGCGGACTCTTTTCGATAGCGGTGCCTTTGATCTGCGTTATGTTACAATTCAGATTAGCTTAAAATATTTCTAAGATGATTTTCATCGGTCTGACAATTCTCGCTTTAGTATCTGACAATAATCAACTAGCGGCACTAGATTCTATTTGCTTTGATACGATGTCCTGAAGAAACTTGTCACGGACAAAGCCTAGGTTCACAGGGAGGAAGTCAAAGTGGGAATGCAGAAAATTACTTTTCTGAGTGATGTTTCACTTCATGGTTTTGAATGCTTTATACATGTTGACAAATCGCTGCTCGTAGTTTGATTCTCCGCAGTTGCCAAGAACACTTTGAACAACATTAGTGAATTCATTTCATGCGATTTTCCCCGATCCCACTTTTCAGCATCTCCATATTATAAAATTTGGATTTTATCTCAATCTAAATCTGCGGAAATTATTTTTTCGTGCCTTAATCTAGTCGGTAGTTTACTGGTTATAAGAAAAAAACGACCTCAAATGTTGATTTTTTTTGTGGGTTAATGACAGTTCAGGAACCTGGAATTGCCGGAAATGGCGTCTTCATCGATTATCTACAAACAGTGGAGGTTCAGCTTAGTTTGGTAACGTACTAGACGCGAAGATCATGAGCGAAAGGCTTATTGCGAGGAAAACACATCGATACCTGTATTGTCATCTCTCAGAAGTGTAACAATTTTTGTTTACTTATTTTGTAATATATAGATTTTGTACCTTTTCTGCAAGGTTGAAATTTCTGATAGCAGAAGGTACATGGTTCATTTCCCTGAATATATCTGTACAGTGCTCTGTCACTGCCGTAACGCCTTGTCCAAGTTATTAACTTTCCTTCTGTCTGCTCCTAAACTATCCAGACTATATTTGAGTTCATTGTGTTATAGTGACTATCCGAGAGTTCTCAGCCACGAGGTGGGCTGTAACCAGATGAAGAAAATTTTCTGGAAATGATATAGGATGGCCTATTTCCAGAAGGGTTGTTGACAAATTCTGTCACAAATCGCTTCTCACATCTGAAAGAATAGGATTAAAACATCGTACACTACGGTGCAATACATGCAATTCCGCCCATGATGTTTTGCCTTTATTTAAACTAACGCCGATTTCGAGCTAATATTTCATGTCACATAACCCTTTATTATCAAAGTTACTCTTTAAGACCATAAGACCATAAGGCAAAGCAGCAGAAGTCGGCCATTCGGCCCATCGAGTCTGCAACGCCATTTTATCATGAGCTGATCCATTCTCCCATTTAGTCCCACTCCCCCGCCTTCTCACCATAACCTTTGATGCCCTGGCTACTCAGATACCTATCAATCTCTGCCTTAAATACACTCAATGACTTGGCCTCCACTGCTGCCCGTGGCAACAAATTCCATAGATTCACCACCCTCTGACTAAAAAAATTTCTTCGTATTTCTGTTCTGAATGGGCGCCCTTCAATCCTTAAGTCATGCCCTCTCGTACTAGACTCCCCCATCATGGGAAACAACTTTGCCACATCCACTCTGGTCATGCCTTTCAACATTCGAAATGTTTCTATGAGGTCTCCCCACATTCTTCTAAACTCCAAGGAATACAGTCCAAGAGCGGACAAACGTTCCTCATAATAACCCCATTATACCCTCCTGGTCGGCATTTACTACTTTATGACCCCTTCCAAAAAAAAAAAAGAAAATCTTTATCGGACATCCGCCTATTCTTTTGAGTGAAGACAGCAGATGACGTATCCATCTGATGGAAGCAGCCAGACGAGACCATGTCCTGGCTGGAAAATGTCATTGAACCATGGAACTACAGAACATTACAGCACAGGAATAGGCCTTTTGGCCCTTCGTGGTTGTGCCGAACCACTTTTCGGCCAATGATCATCCCGATGATCATCAATAAGACCAGAAGATAAAGGAGCAGAAGGAGGCCATTCGGCCCATCGAGTCTGCTACGCCATTCAACCATGGGCTCATCCACTTTATCCAGTCATCCCCACTGCCTTGTTTTCACCCCATACCCTTTGGTGTATTGGCTAATCAAGAACATATCCATCTCTGCCTTAAGTGCCCCCAATGACTTGGCCTGTACAGCCGCTCGTGGCAACAAATTCAACAGATTTACCACCCTCTGACTAAAGTAATTTCTCAGCATCTCAGTTCTAAAAGGACGTCCTTCAATCCTGAAGTCGTGCCCTCCTGTCCTAGAATCCGCCACTGTGGGAAATAACGGTGCAATATCTAATCTGTTCAGGCCTTTTAACATTTCGAAATTGTCTGTGAGATCCCCCTCATTCTCCTGAACTCCAGGGAATGCAGCCCGCGAGCTGCCAGACTTTCCTCATATGGCAACCCTTTCATTCCTGGAATCATTCTCGTGAATATTCTGTGAGACCTCTCCAATGTCAGTATAGCCTTTCTAAAGTAAGTAGGCCAAATTGCACACAATACTCCAAGTGTAGTCTCACGAGTCCCTCAACATCACATCCCTGCTCTTATATTCTATACCTCTAGAAATGAATGCTAACATTGCATTCGCCTTCTTCACAACCGAATCAACCTGGAGGTTAACCTTTGGGGTATCTTGCACAAGGACTCTCAAGACTCTTTGCATCTCTGCATTTTGAATAATCTCCCCATCTAAATAATAGTCTGTCCGTTTATTTCTTCCACCAAAGTGCATGACCATACACTTTCCAACATTTTTTTTATTTGCCACTGCTTTGCCCATTCCCCTAACCTATCTAAATCTCTCTGCAGGCTCTGTTTCCTCAACTGTTGCAATGGAGGCGCTGGTAGCGGACCCAAATGCAAGACACAGACACCTAAGTACAAGGAACAGGACTTGACTAGAGTAGGGACACGACAGGATACAGACAGGAAGCAGGGACAAGAACGCAGACTTGGTCTTGGATCCCGAGCCAGAGACTGGACAAGGACCCAGAACCTGGGTTTTACCTCGGGCTCGGGCCCCAGAAGCAGGCATAGACATGACATGACTGCTGGACTGGAGGCTGTGTTCTATAAGCTTGAGGTTTGGAGACAGGCATGGGGTCTTGAGGCTTGAGGCTTGGTGACAAGCTTGGGGTCTTGAAGCTTGAGGCTTGGAGACAGGCTTGGAGTTTTGAGGCTTGTAGTCAGGCTTGGGGTCTTGAGGCTACAGGCTGGGGTCTTGGGTCTCGGAATGCGGTGGCTGATAACTCGGAGGCTGGAGCTCGGAGACAGACTGGGATCTGTACATCAACATGGAGCCGGGACTTATCCTTCGAAAAGCCGGGACTCATCTTCAATATGACACCAACATGAGACAGGACAGTACATAGACATAAAGCCGGGACTTATCCTTCGAAAAGCCGGGACTCAACTTCATCTCCACACCAAGGTGGGACAGGACCATCCGTCGGGTAACGGCAGAACGGCCGGACTTACCCAACAGAGGCAAAGACAAGACAAGACAAGACAGGTCCCCCCGCAGGGCAACGGCAGAACGGCATGACTTACTCCACGGAGGCGAGGACAAGAGGAGTCAAACACCGACGGACGACAGACAGTTCCATCTCTGTAATGGCGATTGAACTCGACAGTGGTGCAGGTGAGGTACGCAGGCAGAGAGTCAGGCGAGGGGGGAAAAGACAGGGAGGAGAACAGGACAGTCCAGCAGGGAATCCCTCATTTGCAGAAGAATTTATGTCTCAGCCGCAAAACTAGAATCATGTGCCCACAACAGAAACTGGGGAAAACCAGAAACCCTGGAACAAGGAACATGGACCGGACAGTGAACCGGAACACGGACTTCACGGACCGGACCATGACATCAACACTACCAGCTGATGAAAGCTGATTTCTTGTGACAGCGCTCTTTATTGATCTGCTACAAAGGTGGGGTCGTTGTTTCTCTGGGGGGGGGGGGTGGACTGAGCTGTGTCCACAGTTTTCACAGGTGTTTCCATTCTTATTGACTGCTGTTTCCACACCAGGACAAGATGCAAGCACACAGGATACAATCCATTGTATGCCAAGAGTGGAAATCTGTAAACCAGAGCACATTTCGCTGCAGAAATATTTGAGACCGTCGCTCACAGATCATAGACTCGCACTGAGTTTTGGGATGTTCATGCCATTAACGTAACATAGGTGAATAAAAAACATGGCGGATATACATCTCATTCATTTTTAGCCATACTAATGTTTCAAGTCTACACAAGGAACGGAGGATGTGATAAATTTTGCTTGAAGGAGTTGCTAACTGAAGAGCTTAGAGACGGTATTCTTGCGGATGATCCAGTAGGAACAACTGAGAAATACGAAAGCGAGGGTAACGCCAGCAGTGCTGTGTTATGGATGAGTGGGTGATCTACAGTACAGTAGATTATGAAGAATAGCGTTACATTATCGGGAACTTTCAATTTTCCCAATATTCACTAACCACCCAGAGTGCATAGAGCCTAGTAATTCTTTGAGGGAATTACAAGCAGATTTGACAAAGGAGATGCAGTAGACGTGGTGTACTTGGATTTTCAGAAGACTTTTGACAAGGTGCCGCACTTGAGTCTGCTTAACAAGACAAGAGCAATGGAATCATAGGGAAGATACTTGCCTGGGTGGAATCCTATTCTGGCAGGCTGCCGGTTATCAGTGGCTGTCATGGTCCGGTCCGTGAAGTCCGCATTTCAGTTCACGATCCGGTCCGTGGGTTTAGGACTCCGGGTCTTCCAGCTGTCCCTTGTTTTGGTTGGGTTAATCATAGGCACCTGATTCCCATTTTGCGGCTTGGAATATAAATAGCCTTAGGGTTGAGTGTGAGCTTCTGGTTTGTCTTGTCATGATCCCCTGGGACCAACCTGCTGGTGGAAGGCTAGAGCGGCCACTTGCCATCTTTAGGCCGTGTTGGGGAACCATCCCTTCATTGAGACTTGCTATCGGTAGTCAGAGCTGTCTTTGCGGTATGGATCCTGCTGTTTCCCAGGCCAGTTGAGTGGCTGCCAGCCACTCCTAGCTAGTTAGGGATCTGACTGTTTCCGTAACCAGCTGAGGTTGCTGGCTTAACTGAGACTCAGAACAACCTCGATGCAGAGATGGAACTGTCTGTCGTTCTTTGGTGTTTGTCTCTTTCTGTCCTCGCCTCCGTGAGATAAGTCAGGTTGTTCTGCCGTTGCCCTACGGGGAGATCTGTCTTGTCTTGTCCTCGCCTCCGTGGGGTAAATCAGGCCGTTCTGCCGTTGCCCTGCGGAGGGTGGAGGGATCTGCCTTGTATTGTCCTCACCTCCGTGGGGTAAATCAGGCTGGGGAATCTGTCTTGTCTTGTCCTCGCCTCCGTGGGGTAAGTGAGGCCGTTCTGCCATTACCTGACGGATGGTCCTGTCCCAACTTGGTGTGAGGAAGTAGTTGAATCCCGGCTTGTCTAAGTATAAGACCCGGCTCTATGTCTATGTACTGTCCTGTCTCATGTTGGTGTCGTGTTAAAGATGAGTCCCGGCTTTTCGAAGGGTAAGTCCCGGCTCTATGTTGATATACAGTTCCCAAACTGTCTCCGAGCTCCAGCCTCCGAGTTATCACCCTTCGCATTTCCCCCGCTCAACCCCCGCTCAAGCCTGAAGACAAAGACCCCCGACTCAAGCCTCAAGACCAAGAACCCCGCCTCAAGCCTCAAGTCCAAGACCAAGCCTCAAGCCTCAAGCCTCAAGATCCCAGCCTCAAGGCTCAAGATCCCAGCCTCAAGCCTCAAGGCTCAAGATCCCAGCCTCAAGCCTCAAGACTAAGACCCCAGCCTCAAGCCTCAAGACCAAGACCCCAGCCTCAAGCCTCAAGACCAAGACCCCAGCCTCAAGCCTCAAGACCAAAGCCCCAGCCTCAAGCCTCAAGACCAAGGTGCCAGCCTCAGGCCTCAAGACCAAGGCGCCAGCCTCAGGCCTCAAGACCAAGGCGCCAGCCTCAGGCCCCAAGCCTCTAGACCCCAGCCACGTCCTGTCCTGTAGTCATGTCATGTCCTTGCCTGGTTCTGGTGTCCGAGCCCGAGGCAAGACCCAGGTTCTGGGTCCTTGTCCAGTCTCTGGCTCGGAGCCTAAGCCCAGGCTCCTGGTGCATAGTTCCTTGTCCGGGTTCCATGTCTTATCCATGTCCGAGCCCAGGTGTGCGTTCTTCTCCCTGCCTCCTCGTCTGTATCCTATCACGTGCCTACTCTAGTCAAGTCCTGTTCCTAGTACCTCAGTGCCTGTGTCTTGAATTTGGGTCCGTTCCCAACGCCCCCATTGTGACAGAGGAGTTCCACAGAGGTTGGTGTTGGGACCGTTACTTCTTACGATGTATGTCGATTACTTGGACTATGATATTAATGGATTCGTCCCCAGATTTGTCTATGATACAAAGATAAGTGGAGGAGCGAGTGGTGATGAGGAAACAGAGCCAGCAGAGAGAAACAGATAGTTCAGGGGAAAGAAATGGCAAATCAAATACAATGTAGGAACGTGTATGGTGATACACTTAGGTGGAAGAAATAAACGGGCAGACTATTTACTGACCATCCAGAGTACATAGTACCTGAATAGGGCAGAAGTTGTGAAGAATGCGGAGACAAATTTCATGAGTATAATTTTGAACTAAGATGTTGTGGCCAATGCGAAGACTTGGAGGACAGGGGCAGGAATGGCTGCTGAGAGTGCCAGGCTTCAGATGTTTCAAAAAGGAAAGGGAGGGTGGGAAAAAGATGGGGCAGTGGCACTGCTAATCAGGGATTGTATCACGGCTGCAGTAAAGGAAGATGTCATGGATGGATTGTCTACTGAATCTTTACAGGTGTAAGTCAGAAACAGGAAGGGGCAATAACCGTACTGGGAGTTTTTATAGCATCATCAATTGCAGCAGAGGCATCGATGAGCACAGAGTGAGGCAGGTTCTTGAACAGGGCAGTAATAATAGGGTTATTATGCTGGATGATATTAACTTTCCTAATTTTGACTGGCATTTCTTTAAATCAAAGACTTAGAAGAGGCGGTGTTTGTTCGGTGTTTTCAGGAAGATGTCCTGACACAGTACCTGGATATGCCAACTGTAGGAGAGGCTGTACTTGAACTGGTATTGGGAACTGAACCTGGTCAGGTGTCAGATCTCTCGGTGGGAGAACATTTTGGAGGTAGTGATCACAACTCCATCTCCTTTACCATAGCGGTCGAGAGGGTTAGGTGCGGGCAATTTGGGACAGCATTTAATTGGGGTAGTGGGAAATATGATCCTATGAGGGAGGAGCTTGAGATCATACATTGAGAGCGAATGTTCTCAGGGAAATGACCAGCAGAAATGCGGCAAATGTCCAGGGAACATTTGCATGGCGTTCTGCGTAATTGTTTTCCACTGAGTCACGGAAAGGATGATAGTGTAACAGGGCCATTGTGTACAAAAGAAGTAGGAAATATAGTTTAGAAAAAAAAAAGATTATGAACGTTTTAAGAAACTAGGTACTGTTAAAGCTGTAGAAATTTAAATGGGTACCAGGAAGGAGCTCAAGAATGAAACACTACGAGATAGAAGGGATCATGACAAGGCATTGGCGAACAGGATTAAGGAAAGCCCAAAGGCACTCTGCAAGTATGTGAACATCAAGAGGATGAGCCGCATGAGAATAGGACCAATCAGGAGCAAGAGTGGAAACATGTGCATGAAGCTGGAGGAGATATCAGAGATACTTAATTATTTCAGTAAACATCAGTGAACAGGACCTTGACAGTTGTGGGGATGAGTCACAGCGGACTGAAACGTTTGACATTTGGAACAGTGCACAGCGCCCGAGGATATTGCTGAGTCTCTGGCGATGATCTTTGCATCATCAATAGGGACGCAAGATATACCAGAGGACTGGGAGACGTTGTGCCATTGTTCAAAAAGGGGAGTAGCGATAACCCAGGAAATTATGGACCAGTGGTTGTTACCTCAGTGATGGACATGTTGTTGGAGAAGATACTGACAGTCAAGCTTTATGAGCATTTGGAGAGACATAATCTAATTAGAGGTCGTCAGCTGGCTTTGTCAAAGTCAGGTCGTGCCAAAAGAGCGTGATTGAATTCATTGAGGATGTGAAAGAACACACATTGATGAAGGTACAGCAGTGGATGTTGTGTATTTGGATTTCAGTAAGGCATTTGATAAGGTTCCCCCTGCGAGACTCATCCAGAAAGAAATGAGGCATGGGATACAAGGCGACCTTGCTTTGTGGATCCAGAACTGGCGCACACAAAGGCAAAATGTAGTTGTAGGTGGTTAGTATTGGCGGTGTGGAAGAGCCAGCAGTTGGAGTCCGTGTCCATAGGACACTCAAACGGGTGAGCAGGTCAATAGTGTTGCTAAGAGGGCGTATGTTGTGGTGTTCATTATCAACCATGAGGAGCCATGAGGTAATGTTACAGCGATGTAAGACCTGTGTTCAGTTCTGGTCACCTCACTGCAGGAAGGATGTGGATCCTTTCGAGAGAGTGCAAAGAAGATTTACAAGAGTTTTACCTGGACTGGACAGCATGCCTTATGAGAAGAGGGTGAGTAAACTTGGGCTTATCCCCTAAGAGTGATGGAGGATGTGAGGTGATCTGATAGAGGTGTATAAAATGATGAGGGGCATCGGTATTGTGGGGAGCCAGAGGCATTTTCCCAGAACCGAAATGGCTAACACGAGGACAATAGATTTAAGCTGCCTGGAAGTAGGTAGAGTGGGGATGTCAGGGGAAGGTTTTTCAAACAGAGAGTGGTAGATCCGTGGAATGCACTGTCAGCGAAGGTGAGAGAGGAGTACACCAGAGTGACTCTGAGATAGGTACATGGAGATTAGAAAAATAGAAGGTTGTGCCGTAGGGAAATTCTATTCAGTTTCTAGAGTAGGTTACATGGTCGACACTACATTGTGGGCCGAATGGCCTGTAATGTGCTGTAGATTTAGGAAGTATGCAATACCTGAGGCTTTTAGATGTCTGATATCAAGACACCATGGCCAGTCTGTTCCAGTTGGAGTAAAGTGTTATGCTGGCAAGTGCAGGAAACATTGCACAACGGGAGATATTGAACCTCTGGTAAGGACAAATTACGTAAAGCATAGCAGGTCCTATACTTGTGTCAGCGTGGATTTGTGCTTTGGAAGTCCTGTGTGACGAATCTTTTGGTGTTCTGTGTAATGATTAGTAAGATCGTAGATGGGATTGGGACAGAGGATTTGTCTGTTTGGGCTTGATGAAGAGCAGAGAGAAGACCAGCAACGTAACATAGAAAAGACGTTTAGGTCCTATTCGATGCAGGGAGAGCTAGCTTAGTGGATTTAAAATTATTTCTGTGTTGTGACGAAAAGGAACTGAGACTGGATCTGATTTCTCCGTCAGTAGGCCTCTGGCTAATGATACGCCACGCAGACTACTCTAGGAGTGTCTCTGTTTATTAATTTACTCATGGAGTAATCAGTAGGTTTGAGGAAAGTGCAGGAATAGCAAGTGCTGTTGACAGTGATGAAGGTTAGTATATATTACTGAAGGTTACTAATTTTGAAAATTATTCTAAGATAGGTAAGTATGAGGTGATCCATTTTCAAAGCATGGCACATGTACTCTGAATTCAGGGAATCTGGGCAGCGTAAATGAAACAGACACACACACAGTGCTGGAGGAATGTTTTATTCATTTCCATATAAGCACAGTTACTGGCAGGTGGCGTCACAGGTAGACAGGCATTTAGCCCCTCGGCCCTGAACAGAGTACATGTGTTTATGGGTGCCTCATTTTGTAAAGGCAGCATCTGGAAAATTGTGCACAGTCATTGTCAACGCCAATATTGGAATGTTAAAATTGGAAAAAGTATAGACACGATTTACAACTATACTGTCTCAAGCCGGAAACCTGAGTTTTGGTGAGAACTTTTCCAATCTTGTCCTTTGTTATTGTCTCTGCCCGAAACGTCGACTGTGCTTTTTCCTGTGGATGTTTTCTGACCTGCTGCGTTCCACCTGCATTTTGTGTGTGTGTTACTATGTCATTATTTCTTGTTTTTCTCAATTAGTTTACCTGATTTGTAATTCATTTTCTATGCATTTATACCGTGCAGTTGCCGCAAGATAGCACTTCATGTGTCAGCGATACTAAGTTTGATAGGGAATGCATAGGTCACGTTTCTGTGGGTAATTTTCAGAGTACTCTGAGTTATCAGTTGAAATGCAGTGAATGGTGATCAGATTGGATTGATCAATTAAGGACAATCGACAGGTGCATGCACAGTCGAGGCTTTGAGAAACATGGACATGGCGCAGGAAAAGAGGCCGAGTCTCAACAGGCTGGAACAGTTTTGATGGAAGGACGTCTATAGCGCTGTATATCCCCGGGAATCTGATGTCCTCCTTTCAGGAAATGAACGCTCCATTGCAGGAAATGATTCCACAAATGCTTCGTAACAGAAGAATCTAAATCTATGTTTTAACTGAACTAGCCGGCTCTTGAACTCAATGCCTCCAATAATAATTATCATCGGTCTGCATTCTTTGGGATCGTATCAGCCTGCGTGTTCAATTTTCAACAGTATTGTGCCCGAACAGACATGTCAATTCCATAGCGTACTTCTCTATCTTGCTATTAACTGTGCACTATCACTTTATAATGGATCAGATCAGACCATCACATTTTCACCCAATCTTTTAAATGAAATGCATTGTTCACCAATGCTATTAATTTCTATTACTTATGTTTCATTATATAATTACGTGCAATAGATGCTCCAATACAGTTCACTACGGCTCAGCAGTAGCAACGACCCTCCATCCTCAGAAAGACCTATCCAGCACTGCCCTCCGTCTTCCACGAGCAAGCTCATCTTGGATCCAGTCAACCAAGTGCTCGTGGATCCCATCCTTTCTACTTTCGATGAATGAGGCTTCCCGACGGGAGTCTGTGGAGTCATCGATATAACAAGCCCTCCTCTGCTTTCATCCATCGCCTTCTTCACTCCCTAGAAAAAGCCTAACATCGTAATAAGCTGGGATCTGACCCGCACAATGTCTGCTTGGACCTTGCTTCCCAATTGCTCATTCGACCTACCCTAAAGGATTTTCTTCGTTACTTCGCTGAATCTAACCAGAGAGTCACTGGTATTTAACTCCCAGGATTACCTGCATTTTCCTCCTTGAACAAGACAACATCTGTGGTGACACGCGATCATCTGGCTAACCGCTTGAACAAGAGGAAATTCTAAGTTATTCGTCAAACCTGCAGCAACAATCTCGTTTCCTGTGTCTCGCAGTTGCCCCGTGTACATCCAAAATACGGAGTGAACAGACCCACGTTAGTGATTTTCATGAGATCGAACCGACCTCATTTCCGACTCACGGAAATCCCTGCCATCTCTGCATTTTCCACTCGAATCAACCTCCGCTCTACGTCCTCCAATACAGTAGTAACAACGCGAAGTGCTCGTTCAGGATGGTGCCCATATCCCCCGGCTGTAAGCTATTTACCCATCTTTATCATTGAATAGTCCAAGTTTCTCTCTCTTTTATTTCATATTGCAATGTGATACTCGTTTTTTAAAAATCCTTTCCGCCAAGTAGCTTTAGTAATAACATAGAGGTTCTCTATCTCCTTAAGTCCCGTAGCCTTTTTACAGTTTTTTATAGCCGTTTATAGTTGTAATTAGCTCCTCAGCCTCATAACATTCACCAATGTTTCCTTCCTGAAATTATTCATGATCACTCTGGTTGAACGCGGGAGTTCGCTGATTCCCAAAGTGCGCTGGACGTTTCCTAATCACAGGAAAATCTGCAGATGCTCGAGATCCAAGCGACACACACAAAACGCTGCAGGAAGTCAGTAGGCCTGGCGCAGGGTCTCGAAGGGAAACGCCGAATATACGGTTTCCCCATAGATACTGCATGGCCTGTTAAATTTCTTTTGCATTTTGTGTGTGTTGCCTGGACCTTTCCTGTTTTGTTTTAAAATGCCAGGGAATGAGATTTAAAGAACAGGTCGGTTTCTTTTATCCACAATGTCCGGCAAGACCATGATTGCCAACAAATTTACTACCTACTCTCTACAAATGATCTATAACACCAGAGCCCCGCCTTTCACATTCCCTGTTAAATTCTGTGGCTCTAATATTCCGATCCAATACCACCCCGGTAGTTCCTTGCAGGCACCCAACCGTCTATCCACGGCCTCCTCTACTGTAAAGATGAAGCCACACTCAGTTTGGAGGAACAACACCTTATATTCCATCTGGGTAGCCTCCAACCTGATGGCATGAACTTCGACTTCTCTAACTTCCGCTATGCCCCACCTCCCCCTCGTACCCCATCTCTTATTTATTTATATACACACATTCTTTCTCTCACTCTCTCTCTCCTTTTTTCTTCTTCTGTCTCTCTGACTATACGCCTTGCCCATCCTCCTTCCCCCTTTTTCCCCCTTCGCCTTTGCCTTCTCCCTGGGCCTCCTGTCCCATGATCCTCTCATATCCCTTTTGCCAATCACCTGTCCAGCTCTTGACTTCATCCCTCCCCCTCCTGTCTTCTCCTATCATTTTGGACTTCCCCCTCCCCCTCCCACTTTCAAATCTCTTACTAGCTCTTCCTTCAGTTAGTCCTGACGAAGGGTCTCGGCCCGAAACGTCGACTGTACCTCTTCCTAGAGATGCTGCCTGGCCTGCTGCGTTCACCAGCAACTTTGATGTGTCTTGCTTGAAGATACACTGCATAGCCCTTGTAAGCATAGCCTGCCTCACTGTAAATCAATACTGTACTTTCTTTTTCCAAAATACTACCACAGGAACAGTTTCAGGCAGTCTAATAATTTTGTCTTCCAGTCACATTATTTTACTTCTACCAGTTCTGGATCAACAAGGCACTGTCTCCTTGGATCCCATGCCTCCTTACTTTCACAATAAGCCTTGCATGGGGTACCTTATAAAATGTTTTGCTGAAATCCATATACGCTACATCTACTGCTCTACGTTCGTCAATGTGTTTAGTCATATCCTCAAAAAAAATCAATCAGGCTCGCAAAGTCATGCTGACTATTCCTAATCACATAATGCAATGCCTCTCCAACCGCAACCCTCCCATCATCCGGACCCTCTCCCGTCCCCAGTGATGATGCGAAGACCATCACCAGAGGCTCAGCAATCTCCTCCCTCGCTTCGCACAGTAGCCTGGGGAGCATCACGCCCGGTCCGGACTTATCCAACCTGATGTTTCCTAAAGCTGAAGCACATCTTCTTCCTTCATAACAGCAACATGCTCGAAGTTTTCAGTCTGCTGTGAGTCATCCCTATAATCGCTAAGATCCTTTTAAGCGGTGACTACTGAAGCAAAGTATTTAATAAGTACCTCTGCTATTTCCTGCAGTTCCATACACACTTTTCCATTGTCGCACTTGATTGGTCCTATTCTCTCATGTCGTATCGTCTTGCTCTTTACATACTTCTAGACTGCCTTGGGGTTTTCCTTAATGCTGTCCGCTAAGGCCTTCTCATGGCCCCTTCTGGCTCTCCTAATTTCATTTTCAAACTCTGTCCTGCTAGATTTATAATCTTCTAGATTCCTAACATTACCTAGTTTTTTTTTAGAACCTTGCGTAAGCTCTTCTCTTCTTCTTGACTAGATTTACAACAACCTTTGTACATCACGGTTCCAATACCGTACCATCTGTTCCTGGTCTGAATGGAACGTATTTATGCAGATATCCCCTGAACTTCTGGCACATTTCTTCCGTGCGTTTCCTTGAGAACGTCTGTTTCCAATTTATGCTTCCAAGTTCCTGCCCGATAGCCTGATATTTCCCCGTATTCAAATTAAACGTTTTCCAAACGTCCTTTCCTATCCCACTCCAATGCTATTCCAAAGCATTGCGATCACTCTCTCCAAAATGCCCTCCCACTGAGAGATCTGACACCTGACCAGGTTCATTTCACAATATCAGATCAAGTACAGCCTCTCCTCTTCTAGGTTTATCTGCATATTGCGTCAAGGAAACTTCTTTGACACACCTAAAAAAAACTCCACCCCATGTAATCCCTTCAATCTAGGGAGATGCCGATCGATATTTGGGAAATTAAAATCTCCACCCACAAAAACCATTTTATTATGACCCCTCTCCAGAATCAGTCTCCCTATCTTAACCTCGATGTCCCTGTTACTATTGGGTGGCCTATAAAAACACCCAGTAGAGTTATTGACCCCTTCCTGTTCCTAACTTCCACCCACAGAGACTCCGTAGACAACCCTTTTGCAGCCGTCACAGTATTTCTGATAATCAGTGCCACACCCCCACCTCTTCTGCCTCCCTTCCTGCTTTTTCTGAAACATCTAAACCCTGGCACTTTAAATAACCATTCCTGCCCCTGCGCCATCCAAGTTTCTGTAATGGGCACAGCATTATAGCTGCAAGTGCCGATCCGCACTCTTAAGTCACCTGCTTTGTTCATAATACTCCTTGCATTAAAAGAGACACATCTTAAACCATCGGTCTGAGCGCGTCCCTTCTCTATCACCTGCCCATTCTCCCTCTCACACTGTCCCCAAGCTTTCTATACTTGTCAGCAAACCGCCCCCTCCTCCGTCACTTCATGTCGGTTCCCACTCCACAGCAATTCGAGTTTAAACTCACCCCAAAAGCCTTTTTGTAAACTATTCCGCCAAGTTATTGGTCCACTTGGGATTCAAGTGCAACCCGTCCTTTTTGTGCAGGTCCCACCTGCCCCAAAAGAGGTCCCAGTGATCCAGAATCTGAAACCCTGCCTCCTGCTCCAATCCCTCTGCCACGCATTTATTCTCCATCTCACTCTATTCTTCTCCTCACTGTCACGTGGCACAGGTAGTCATCCCGAGATTACTACCTTTGAGGTCCTGCTCCTCAACTTCCTTCCTAACTCCCTGTAGTCTGTTTTCAGGATCTCCTCCCCTTTCCTACATATGTCGTTGGTACCAATATGTACCACGACCTCTGGCTGTTCTCCTTCCACTTCAATATATCGTGGATGCGAACAGAAACATCCTGGACCCTGGCATCTGGCAGGCAAACTACCATCCGTGTTTATATCTTGCGTCCACAGAATGGTCTTTGTGACCGCGTAACTATCGAGTTTCCCATGACTGTTCACCTTCTTCCTTTCGCTACCCTTCTGAGTCACAAGACCGGACTGTGTGCCAGAGGCGCAGGCACCGTTCCTATCCCCAGGTAGGCTGTCACGCCCAACAGTATTCAAACAGGAGTACTTATTGTTAAGGGTGACAGCCACCAGGGTGCTCTCTGACATCTGACTCCTGCCCGTCTCTCTCCTGACTGTTGCACATTTCTCTGTCTCCTGTGGCCCCGGTATGAAAACCTGCCTATAACACCTCTCAATCAATTCCTCACCTTCCCTGACCAGAGAAAGGTCATCAAGCTGCAGCTCCAGTTCCCTAACGCGGCACTTAAGAAGCTGCAACTGGACGCACCTGGCGCAGATGTGGCCGTCCGGGAGGCTGGGAGTCTCCAGGAACTCTCACATCTGATACCGATCAAAGTAAAGCGGCCTCACACACATAATTTCTGTCTGTATTCCACGCAAGTAACATACCTCGCCTCAACCCCTATCGCCTGAGCCCCGTTCAGCCAAAGACTTCCTAATTTGTCCCCCTCTACTTTACGCCCGCTCCTCCAACGCCCAATCTATAAATCCGTCTTCTTTTTAAACTCTTCTGGCTGTTCTCAGTGGCTGACCTTCACGCGTTTGCGGAGTCGTGCCCCGATCAAACGGCTGAAGAAATAGTCCTCACATTTCAGCTCTTACTGCTTTTAAACTCTGCTCCCTGTTCTCACTGGCTGACCGTTTTGCGCAGTTGTGCCCGGAGCTGTGCCTGGAAATACACTCCTGAACCCTCTGCCAAATCTACACATTATGCTGGAACGGGGCCACGGGGTACTATACGACATGTGCATAAGAGCAAAATTAATATCAAACTGTAACGTGTCCCTATTTTGAACCTGCATTAGTCAGGCGCATCCAGGATGCCTGTTTTACAACTCCTTCCAGTTGGGTTGAGGTTTTCAAGGTGGCATGATTCGCTCAGCACATCATCACTGCTTCGGACCTGCCATTCACTACAGAACTTCCCTTTACATTTGACATCACAAATTACGTCACCTTTCTCATAATGGAATGCAATTCCATCTGCCATTTCTCCAAACGCGTTTGTAATTGATCTGCAACCCGATGCTGCAGATGAAATTTAGGAATCTGGTCTAACATTGCCAAACATGTCCAATACATTGTGGTTGGTATTATGAAAGTCTTTTCGGAGATTATGCAGCATTTTCCTTGATATAAGAGGTAAATATAAATATATTAAATAGAGGTAAATATTCACAAAGGTGGCAGCCAATTCCAGAACGATGTTGAGAGCACTAATATTAAGAGAGAACGATAAAAAGACTCTGCAACACATCTGAAAGTTTGCGAATTGTATTGGAATTTAATACTCCCACTGTTGTATACTTATCACCTGCTTGGAATATTTATCAGAAAATCAATAATATTACAACAAATTTGGATGTTATTTGAAGAGCCGACCATTGAATGTGAAAAGGTACTTCGTTCCATTCTTCAGTTCCTCCCAGAATTTCCTCTGCGTCAGTCCATAGATGCACGTGTTGGTGCAGATACTGAGTTGTCGCAATAGAAACGCAAATTGCTGCCCGATATATCTCGGTGTATTCAAGTATTTGTTTGTATAATAATAATTCTCCGGTTGAATCGCCATCGAGTGCACGAGGTATGGTATCCAGAGAATTATGAAATTGGCCGATAGAGCAAAGAGCAACATCATTGACTTTCTCCGGTTCTCCAACTCTGAATCCTTCTCGTTGCTGCTGCTGTTCCGCAGACCCCGGCGGACTCTGTTTGCCGCAATTATGTTTCTAATAGTGGAAGCATTAAACATCAGTATTAAACACATGGGTAATAAGGGAGTCACGATACTCTCTATTACCTCGAAGGATTTCCAGAAAGTTGAGGTAAAATATTCGGGTATTAATACACAACGCCACGGCAGTTTATTGATGATAGCGTAAGGTTCTAATGCGAAGTAATGCGGAATATGCCTTAAACAGGATCCCACCACCACTGTAAATAAAACAATCAGCGCAGTTCTCTTCGTACAATATCGGTTCCGTGCATTCTGACAGCAAATGGCGATGTAGCGATCGAACGTGAAAGCGACAGTGAACCAAACAACTGAACGGTCCATAGCTAAAAGCACCATGTAATGTGTGAGAGTGCAGACCGGAGTGATGAGCAGGAAGTTAGCAAACATATAAATGTGATTGATCTGCTCCATTATAACAGCAACGATCACCACAATCAGATCTGCTGCTGCCATGGCAATCAGATAACGAGTCATGCATTCGGTGAGGTCACAATTTCTGCGGGCCAAGATCACAATCGCGATGAGATTAACTGTAACATTTAGAAAATACAGAGTCAAATTTACAAAATCTTTCACCGATCTCCCTGATTATCACTGGCCTCACGGCACGTTTATATCCTGCATACGATACAGTGCCCTTCACGACTTGTAGTTGACACTTCCGACAATGAGGCTGAATTGAAAAACATTAAAACAAGAAACAATTCCGAAAGGCTGTCAAAGATCGAAGCCTAATACTGCTTTGGAAAAATGTACAAAAATATCGGTTAAATACACATACAGGTATTAAAACTTTGAATACAAGAGTAAACAATTCATATATGTATCGCCCTGATCTCTGGATGTGGAAACCAATTCAGCAACGACCCTCTGTCATGTCTGACTGGTGAACAAAGTCGGTTCTTTACCAAAGTGACATCAGACATAAACTCTGACAGGATAGTTGACTGTGCTGCAAAGATGTTAAAATTATCTTTGGCTGTACAAATTCTGCTCAGATGAGACGTTCCGACAATACTTTGGAAACGACGGGCACAAACTCTTAACAAGAGTGAAGGAAAAATACGCAAAGGGACTAACATTATATATATCACGACGGTAGTTCTGCAGTAAAACGACTCAAATATTAAAACATTACAGCAATAGTAACAAAAAGACACAGCACGTTTCACTGTGAATCTATGCTCAATTTTCTCTTTTCCGAAATATGACCAGAGTAATAAATTCAGGTGATCTAACCATCTTTGTTCTCCAGTGACATTATTTACTTCCATCATCTTTCTCTGATTCTGTCTCTCTCTCTCTCTCTCGTTCTCCCTCACTCACTCTCTCTCTCTTGCTCTTTGTCTCTCTCTCTCATTCTCTCTCTCTGTCTCTCCCACTCACTCTTACGCTCTCTCTCTTTCACTCTTTCTCTGTCTGCCACCCACGTCCAACGACAACTCCCGCCGCCGCCCCCCACCCCGCACCTCCCATCTCCAACGCCCAGTCTATAAACCAATAGGGCTTTCTGATTGGCTAATTTCATCTAATCCTGGAAATACGCTTCTGAACCCTTTCCGAAATGTACACATCATTCCTGGAACAGTGGCACGGGCCACGATCCGACATGTGCGTACAAACAAACATGCCCCTATTTTTATACCTACAATAAGCTGGTGCATGCTGTATGCCTCCTTTACCACTCCCTCTGAGTTGCTGCTTTCAAGGTGGTATGATTAGGGATACAAGTTCGTTCTACCCATCATTACTGATTAGGGCGCTGCCATTGACTACAGAACCTGCCTTTATATTTGACATCACACATCACGTCACCTCTCTCGTAATTGGATACCATTGCATCTGCCATTTCTCCGGCCAGATTTGTAATCGCTCTGCAACCTGCTGCCGCAAATGGACTTTAGGAATCTGCTCTGGTATTGCCAAACATGTCCACTACTACATTGTGGTTGATATTATAAAAGAGTTTTCCGAGATTATGCAACATTTCTCTTTATATCAGATGATAATAGAAGTAAATATTCACAATGTCTGTCCCAACCATGATAACAGCAGCGATATGGAAAGCACTAATATTAAGAGGGAACAGTACAAAGACTGCGACAGATCGGTTATATTGAAAGTTTGCGAATAGCTTTGGAATTCAATACTCCCACTGTTGTTCACTTATCACCTTTTTGGAATATTTATTGCAAAATCAGCAAGGCTACAACAAATTTGGATGTTATTTGCAGAGCTGTCCATTGAATGTGAAAAAGTACTTCGCTCCATTCTTCAGCTCCTCCCTGAATTTCCTTTGTGTCAGTCCATAGTTACACGTGTTAGTGCAGATACTGAGTTGTCGCAATAGAAACGCAAATTGCTGCCTGATATATCTCGGGGTATTCAAGTATTTGTTTGTATAATAATAATTCTCCGCTTGAATCGTCATCGAGTGCACGAGGTATGGTATCCAGAGAATTATGAAATTGGCCGATAGAGCAAATAGCAACATCATTGACTTTCTCCGGTTCTCCAACTCTGAATCCTTCCTCTTTCCTGCTGCTCTTCCGCAGACCCCGGCGGACTCTATTCGCTGCTATTATATTTTTAATAGTGAAAGCATTAAATAATAGTATCAAAAACATAGGTAATAATGGAGTCAAGATACTGTCTATTACCTCGACAGATTTCCAGAACGTCGAGGTGAAATATTCGGGTATTAATACACAACGCCACGGCACTTTATTGATGATAGCGTAAGGTTCTGCTGCGAAGATTGCGGAATATTCCTTGAACAGGATCCCACCGTCACTGCCAGTAAAACAATCAGCGCAGTTCTCTTTGTACAATATCGGTTCCATACATTCTAACAGCAAATGGCGATGCAGCGATCGAACGTGAAAGAGACTGTGAACTACAGTGAACAGTCCATAGCTAAAAGCACCGTGAAATTTGTGAAAGCGCAGACCGGAGTTATTGGCTGGAAATTAGCAAACAAATAGGTATTATTGATCTGCTCCATTATAACAGCGACGATTACCACAATCAGATCTGCTGTTGCAATGGCAATCAGATAGCAAGTCATGCATTCGGTGAGTCACATTTTCTACAGGGCAAGATCACAATCGCAATGAGATTAACTGTAACATTTAGAAATACAGAGTCACATTGATAAAATCTTTCACTGATTTACCTGATTGTTACTGGTTTGACGGCACGTGCATACGATACAGTGCCCTTCACCACTTGCAGCTGACACTTCCGACACTGAGGCTGAAACATTAAAAAACAACAATTCCGAAAGGCTGTGGAAGATCCAAGCCGAATACTGCCTGAAAAAAATTCGAAAAATACAGGTTAGATACACATACAGGTATTTAAACTCTGAATATATGAGTAAACAGTTCATGCAAGTATCGTTGTAATCTCCAGATGTGCAGACCAATTTAGTGAATGGCGACAACGACTCTCCGGCATGCCTGACTGGTGAACAAAGTCGGTTCTTTGCCAAGGTGACATTAGACGTAAATTCTGACAGGATTGTTGACTCTGCTACAAAGACGGTAAAATTGACTTTGGTTGTACAAACTCTGTTCAGATGAGGCGTTCCGACAATGCTTCGCAAACGACGGACAGAAAATCTTAACAACAATGAAGGGAAAAATACGCAAAGGAACTAACATCATATATATCACGATGATAGTTCTGCAGAAGGACGACTGAAATATTAAAACATTACAGCAATTATAACAAAAAGACGAACGCAATAATGGCCGTCAGTTCCTGTAGCTTACCAGAAATACCAAACATTGCAAGCAAAGGATAGTAAACGAATTGCGAATGGTATGCTGGCATTACAGCGAGAGGATTTGAGTACAGGAGCAGGGAGGTACTACTGCAGTTGTACAAGGCCTTGGTGAGACCACACCTGGAGTATTGTGTGCAGTTTTGGTCCCCTAATCTGAGGAAAGACATCCTTGCCATAGAGGGAGTACAGAGAAGGTTCACCAGATTGATTCCTGGGATGGCAGGACTTTCATATGAAGAAAGAATGGATGAACTGGGCTTGTACTCGTTGGAATTTAGAAGATTGAGGGGGGATCTGATTGAAACGTACAAGATCCTAAAGGGATTGGACAGGCTAGATGCAGGAAGATTGTTCCTGATGTTGGGGAAGTCCAGAACGAGGGGCCACAGTTTGAGGATAAAGGGGAAGCCTTTTAGGACCGAGATTAGGAAAAACTTCTTCACACAGAGAGTGGTGAATCTGTGGAATTTTCTGCCACAGGAAACAGTTGAGGCCAGTTCATTGGCTATATTTAAGAGGGAGTTAGATATGGCCCTTGTGGCTACAGGGGTCAGGGGGTATGGAGGGAAGGCTGGGGCGGTGTTCTGAGTTGGATGATCAGCCATGATCATAATAAATGGCGGTGCAGGCTCGAAGGGCCGAATGGCCTACTCCTGCACCTATTTTCTATGTTTCTATGTTTAAACGGCTGCTACGTAGAAGGTGTGTCCCATGTTCTGTGCGAAGACGCAATGGAAACAAATAACCCAATCGAGTGTTCAGCATTTATGTCCCGAAGTGTGGTTCACGAAGCTTTTATATACTGAAGAATCGTACGCTGATCAAATTACTGTGACTTCCTACATTACGTCACCATCTAACTATTTTTACACAAGATATATTTCTGCGGTACAGACATCACTCCACGAAAACGAAAAAAATAGTCAAATATGCATCCGAATAATCGTTACCAGTGCTTTTTCAAAAATAACTGTCGGATCATATTGGTAAATAGCGGTGTAGAATTGAGGTCCTCCAGTTCAACTTATCGATTGCTTCCCAGATAATTTAGGTATATTTAGGGCAATACATACTGAAACAATTCCTTGAAGTTTTTGATAATTGTTCTCGGACAGTATGTTATTATCATCAAAGCTGTAAGATACTCCCGCAAGATACATTAGTCCATTGTTATTCCTGCTCTGAGTCTTAAGCTACTTTCTGGATTGAATGAAAAAACGGCAAGAATAGGCATACACCTACCCTTGTGCCCCTCATCACAGGAGGAATTCACTGAGTCTGGCAGATTCAGGGAAATTGCCAGCGTCTCATGTGCTAGATTACGGAGTGCAATTGTTATTCTCCATACAATTATCCTATAGTTTCACTTTCTAGTGTTCGCTTGTTTTTTTTTTTTTTTTAAGTAATTGCCTTATGCCTTTAATTCTTCAGTAAAATTTCGAGCAGTTGAAAGCAGACTTAGAATCACGTTTGATATCATTTTCGTATGTTATGTAACTTGTGTTTACCCAGCAGCAGTACATTGCAATCTAAAATAATGGAGACTGTAAATTACAGCAGTGTAAAGAGAGAGTGAAAAGACGTCTGGTAGTAATGGGTTCAAAGTCATTTCAGAAAGCTTAGGACAGAGGCGAAGAAGCTACACCTTAATCGTTGTGTTTTTCCCTTCAGGACCCTGGCCTCTTCCCTGCTAGTGGCAATGGGATTACGGTATGCCATAATGTGAAGGGATGCCGAGGGATGACCTGAATGATGGATGCCGACTTTTTGAGGCTTCGCTCCTGAAAGATGAACTGGAGGTTGGGGTCGCTACTACCTATGATTCAGCTGACTGTGTTACAACTTTATGCAGCCACGCAGTAATACAGACACTTACAATGCTCCACGGTACACCAGTAGAAATTCGTGAGTCTATCCGGTGGCATGCCAAATCTTCTAAAACACCGGATGGTGAGAATTCAACATTGTTTAATGTAATGCCCAATACACGTGTAAAGGAGAACAAAATCATTGATACTACGGAACACAAAAATAAATCACATTAACTTAAGTGTACAGGAATAACGCACAATAAATATTAATACATAATTTATCTCATGTTCACAGTTTGAGTGAATATGCATAAAGTTACGTCAGGCACAGAACTGCTTGTACATAAGGTGACTCTGAAAGTAAATGATAACTTGGTGGTGCTGGGGAGTGCATAAGTGGGTGGAGGTATTAATCAGCTTACTGATTGGGGACAGCAACTATTTTTGAGTCTGCTGGTCCTGAGAAGGATGCTACATGTTCTGAAGGGACGGGCAATGGCCTCCGTTGCCCTGGGCCCGGAGTTAAGATGGCGTTAAATGGCGACCTCTTTACTTGCATCTTCGGAAACTGCTCTGCTTTCACCTTTAATATCTTCATATTTCCCTTTCAGCGTTCTTTTGAAGTCCCTGAGCTGGAGTTATGCGCTGACTTCGGTTATTTGCGGGATTTCACGACCGGCCGATTTTCGGCGCGCCAAGGAGTAGCCCTTGTGTTCGGAAGCCTCAGATCTCGGGGCTCTGGAGACGTGCAGATCAAGTGTTAGTGTCACGGCAGGAGGCTCTTGTGTCTTCGGGGAGGCCGGAAATCTTTCGCTGTGGGCCCGAAGACCCGAGATCTTTGCGATGTTCGGGCACAGAGCTCTCGTAACAAACAACGAAACTGACTTTTTAACATCGTAAACCAGTGGGTTGTGATGTCTCCCGCTCGCTGTGAAAATGGGGCACACTTCCTTCTCCCTTGCCAGGGAGACAGAACCTGTGGGTTTCCGAATGCCGGATGAATTGCCATAGTCTTTGGGTAATTGCAAAGTCTGTGTCTTTGCTGTCGCGTAGCTCACGCTTGTGCTCGGTAGCGGATGCTTCTTTTGTTTTGCCGGTGGGGGAAGGTGGATTGTTGCTCGCCGCTGCTTACGCGTGGGAGGGGGAGCTGGGGGTAGATTTTGGGGTTCTCATGGTTCTCTGTCGTTCATTCTTTGGGGCACTTGTCTGTTTTCGTGGTTGTTCTGCGAAGAAAAAGCATTTCAGGATGCATATTGTTTACATTTCTCTGACAATAAATTGAACATTTGAACTTTTGAACATTGCCTCAAAGCTGATGGCAGTAGTACAAACAGTCCGTGTGCAGAGTTTGTGGGATCGTTCATGATGGGTCCAGTAAGCAGCGGATGAATCATAGTGGATGTCGTTTGGGGAAAGAGCATGTACAGATCATTGACTTCCAGTGGGAGAGCATTATCATAAAATGATCGAAAGCTCTTAAGTTTTAAGGCAGTTATGAACAAGGATAGGTCTGGATCTTAAACATGGGGAGGGCGAATTAGGGCATGATTAGACAGCATCTTGGGTATATGAGGACGAAGCGAGCAATTACTAGCAGCTACTGTTGGACAAGTCCACGTCTGTCATCCGGAGATGTTTAAATTCCACATGTTCGGAGCATGTTCCAGTCAGGAAGAATGACAAGAATGGGAAGATATTGGAATCTTGTGAAAAATATCCGTTATGAATTCAGTAAAGAAATTCATGTGTTCAAGAAACTTCTGTCATTCAGATGACTTGATGCAGCTTTAGCTAAAACAGGACTTCGGCAAGAACAGGAAGAGGCAGGTTAAGTAGCTAAGTTCATTCCTTATTTATTTATTAATTAGTTTGTCTCCGATGTGCATCCGAGAAGTTTCTGGATGCGTGCACAAGGTCCTGAAAAGGGAGCGTGAGCAGCCAGAAGTAGTGGTACATTTTGGTACCAACGTCATAGGAACAAAAGGGGAGGAAATCCTGAAGAAAAGAATATAGGGAGTAAGGAAAGAAACTGAGAAGCAGGATGTCATGGGCACAAATCTCAGACTGCTGTCTGTGCAACGCGACAGGGAAGGTGGAAATAGAATGAGCTGGTAGATAAATGAGTGGCTGAAGAATAGGATCAGAGTGTCAGGATTCAGGCTTCTGATAATTGGGACTACTTATGTGGCAGGTGGGACCTGTACAAAACGGACCGTTTGCAGGGCGACCAAAATTCTTGCGTCAGTTTTTCTGGAGCTGATGATTTAAGCTAATATAGCAGGTGGATTGCATCCAGGACGATAGAGCTGAGGATGAGCCAGCAAGTTTAATGAGCCAACAAGTTTAAAAGTAGATGTGTGGAACATGAATGTAAGGAAGGATAAACCAACAATTGTGTATAAGTGGAGACAGAGCAAAGAGTTACATTATATCTCAAAAGCAAAATTCAAAGGGCGAAGTATGGAGGTCGGAATATGATATATTTAAATGCTCGTAGCATTCCGAATGAGGGGAATGAACTGGTGGCTAATTATATCTAATTAGTCAGTGCGACATAATGGACATCACTGAGTGGTGGCTGTAAGAAGCCATAGTTGGGAGCTGAACATCAAAGGTTCAGCTTTGTACCGATTGGACAGACAGGAAGGCATAGGCGTTGGTGTGGCTCTGTTGGTAAGAGATGGAATTATATCTTTAGAAAGAGGTGACATAGGGTATGAGAATGTTGAACTTTTACGGGTGGAATTAGCAAATTGCAAGTGTAAGAAAGGAGAATTCTGGAAATCATGTATAGGCCTCCAAATAGTAGCCAAAAAGTGGGCTGAGATTGTAAACGGAGATGGAAAAGGAATGTAATGAAGGTAATGACACAATTACCATGGAGGACTTCAATGTGCAATTTGAGGGGGCGAGGCAAAACTCACTTGTATCGCTATCACAATGGAATAAAGGGCATTACAAAGGCATGAGAGAGAAACTTGACCAGGTGCACTGGAGGAGGGTACTGGCGGGGATGACGACAGAGCAGCGGTGGCTGAGTTTTCAGGGAATAGCTCACAAGGTGCAGGGTAAATATGTCCCTCAGAGGAAGCAGTTCTCAAATGACAGGTACGGGAACTCTGGCTGACAAAGGAAGTTAAGGACCATACAAAAATAAATACAAACAGGGAAGGGCCATATAAGGTCGCAAGACTGTAAGTAGTTCGATGATTGTGAAGATTTTAAAATCCAACAAAAGGCAACTAAAAAAGCTGGAAGGGAAAAGATGTAATACGAGGACAGATATAAAACTGGATACCAAACATTTTGGCTGTTATATAATTGTAAATGGGAGGTGAGAGTTGATATTAGACCACTTGAAAATGATACTGGTGAGGTAGTAATGGCAGACGAAGAAATGACAGATGAACATAGTGAGTACTTTGCATCTGTCTTCATCGTGGAAGACACCAATAGTGTGCCAGAGGTCCCTGAGTGTGACGGAACAACAGAGAGTGACATTGCTATTACACAGGGAAAAAAGTGGAAGGCAAGCACGAATGACTTAAGGTGGATAAGTCACGTGAGCCGAATGGACTTGTCAAAATGGTGGGGCATTGGGAGCAAGGGTGGACCCAAATGCAAGACAGATCTTGTGAGGTTAATTAAATTGGGTTTATTGTTTGATGCCAGGAGAGAAAAGAAACAAACAGAAGCAGGAATAGCAAACTGGACAAGGACTCAGGACTACGACTAGGCTGGGACCAAGGGTCTGGGCTTGGACTCGGATCCCAGAACTAGAGGAGACATGAAGAGGCTAGGGTATGGACTCCGAGCCTGAGACTGGGCAAGGACCCAGTACCTGGGTCTTGCCTCGGGCTCGGACCCTAGAAGCAGGCATGGACATGACATGGGCTAGAGAGAGGAGGAACATGGAAAACAGAGCCTCGGTCTCGGGAGAGCAGGTACATGGAACCATGGACACACACAGAACAGAGTCGGGACCCCTCCTTGGGTACAGGACATAGGGCCGGGACTCATGGCCCTCCGCAGGGTAACGGCAAGACGGCTTGACTTACCCCACGGAGGCAAGGACAAGACAAGACATGACCCCCCATGGGGCAACGGCAAGACAGCCTGACTTGCCCCACGGAGGCGAGGACAAGACATGACCCCCCCCCCCACTGAGCAACGGCAAGAGGGCCTGACTTACTCCACGGAGGGGAGGACAAGACAAGACAAACACCAAAGAACAACACAGTTCCTATCTAGCTCCAGAAACAGAACTAGACCGAGGTGCAAGAGAGGGCTACAGACGAGGGTTAGAAGCGAGAGGGGCAGAGAAGGGATTCAGGCAGTGGGGTAGGACAGGAATCACATGCCGCCAGGCCCAGCACGTGACTGGGCACTCGGATGCCGCCAGGCCCAGCACGTGACTGGGCACTCGGATGCCGCCAGGCCCAGCACGTGACTGGGCACTCGGATGCCGCCAGGCCCAGCACGTGACTGGGCACTCGGATGCCGCCGGAGACAGGACTTGGTATTCGGAACCTCCGGGTAGTGGCGAGCTCTAGACGCGGCCCAGGAACAATAGACAGCGGCTCCTTATTCTCTCCGGCAGGTTAAATAACGGACGTACCTTGATGAGGAAACTTTGCAGGTTCACTTTGGCGAGGTAACTGGATAGGGTTGCTCCGGTGAGGAAAGGCGAATTACTGGCACTCGCTTCGGGCGGAGACTAGGCTTACTCTGGCCAGATGACATCAGTACACCATACCTTTGATGACTTTGCAGACACTCCCACGCCGAACGGCTAAAAGCCGGAGACTATAAACTGCCGGTTCAGCCGAGCGTTAATTGCCTCTAATCACCAAAGCCGAGGGACACGGGAAAACAGGGAATCAATGGTCCAGATCGTAACATAAACAAGTTAAATTTAAAGGGACCCCGATCCGGACCATGACAGGACTACATGTCAGTCCTGCGAGAGGACTCGACTCCACTCTTTAGGAAGGGTGGAAGGCAACAGAATACAAATTATAGGCCAGGTAGCCTAACCTCGCTGATTGGAAAAGTGCTGGTTCTATTATTAAGGATGAAGTTTCGAGGTACTTGCGGAGTAGATCAAATAAGTGAAAGTGAGCATGGTTTCAATCAAGTGAAAGTTCCCTGACAAATCTTGTAGAGTTCTTCGAGGAAGTGACAAGCAGTATGAGGAGGAAAAGGAGGAGCAGTGGATGCCATTTACTTGGATTTTCTGAAGGCGTTTGATCACGTGCCACGCATGAGGCTGCTTAACAAGATAAATTCCTATAGCTTTATAGGACAGATACTGGCATGGATAGAGGAATGGCTGACAAGCAGGACGCAAAAAGTGCGAATAAATGGGCCCTTTTCTGATTAGGTGCTGGTGACCAGAGGTGTTCCTCAGGAGTCAGTATTGGGGCTGCTGCTTTACAGATTGTTTGTCAATGATTCCGATAGTGGAATTGATGATTTTATGGCAAAGGTTTCGGATGATAGAAAGATAGATGGAGAGTAGGTAGTGCGGAAGAAGCAATGTGATTGCAGTTGGACATAAACAAATTGGGAAAATGGGCAAGAAAGTGGCAGATGGAATAAAGTGCTGAAAATGTATGATTATCTATATTGATAAAAGTAACAAATATGTGGACTATTATCCAAATGGGGACAAGTTTCAAACATTAGAAGTGCAGTGGGACTTAGGAGTCCTCGTGCAAGACTCCCAGAAGGTTAATTTGCAGGTTGAATTTGTAGTCAAGAAGGCAAATGCAACGTTTGCGTTTATTTAAAAGTGAATAGAAAATAAGGTGAAAGAGTTAAGTCTGGGCATTTATAAGATATTGGTCAGGCCGCACTTCGAGTATTTGGGCCTCATATCTCAGAAAATATGTGTTGTCATTGGAAAGAGTCCAGAGGCGATTAACGACGATGATTCTGGAAATGAAGGGGTTAATATATGAGGAGCGTTTGGCAGCTTTGGGCCTGTACTCACTTGAATCTAGAAGAATGCGGAGGATCTCATTCAAGGCTACCAAATGATGAAAGGACTTGATCGGGTGGATGTGGAGATGATGTTTCCGAAGGTGTATTCAGAACTAGAGTGCACAGCCTGAAAATTGAGGGGCGACGCTTTCGAACAGAGGCCAGCAGGATTTTTGTTGTTGCTGTTTTAGCCAGAGAGCAGTAAATATGTAGAATGCTCTGCCACAGACGCCGGTGGAGGCCAAGTCCGTGGATATACTTAAGGCGGGAGATAATCGTTACTGATCAGTCAGGGCACCAAACGATATGCGTTGAGTGGGATGTGGGATCAGCCATGATGGAATAGCTGAATTTGCTCGATGTGATGAATGGCCTATATCTGCCTCTATGTCTTATCGTCTTATGGTCTTGTAAAATAAGGAAGAGGGAAGCGATGAACGGATGGAAGAAAACGAAAGGAAGAAAGGAGAGGAAGAAATTAAGAAATGAAAAATAAAAGAAAGAAGGAACTACGAAGCAATGAAGGAGGGCAGAAATGGAAGGAAAATTTGCGTAAGTAAATTTAAAAGGACAAATCATAAGTAACAAAAATGTACAGACAAATGAAGTAAACAGATTGTAAGAAAGAAAGATATACGGGAAGGGAAGAGACACAAAGGAACGAAGGAAGTAAAGAAGACGGATTGGAAGAATGGTTCTTTGTGCTTTTGTCGCCTTCGTCTCAACGACGTGCATTAGCCATTCTCCTCTGACCTCTCCCATTCACAAAGTATTTTCGCCAACAAAATGCAACGCTCACTGAATGTTTTTTTTTTCTTTTTTTCAAACGAAAGAAACGAAAAAGATTGGAAGAAAAACCCAGAAAGGACGAAAGAATGAACTAAAGAAAAGAAAGAAACATTGGACGACACAAAGAAAGAAAGGAAGAAAGAAATAATGAAAGTAAGAAAGAAAAAGAAAAGGAAGGGAATTAAATAAACAAGAAAAGAAAAGAACAGTTTGAACAAAGATGAATGTGCGACTCTTTTTATGTATATTTGATATTTTGTGCTAACCACATGGTCCTGTATTACCACAAGGAAGTCCTCTGTTTCTAGGGAGCGGTCTCCAACTCTGGGCCAGGCGTTGGAGTTCCATGCCGAAATCTAGTCTGTCCTAGTCTAGTTGAGTTTAGGACAGCGGATATCGTCTACTTGGAATTGAGCAAGGGTTCCAGCAAAGACCAGCATTGTGATCTGGTCTGGATTTCAAGTCATATTTCTTCTAGGGAGAATTAGCGTGGTGGATTTCGAGTTAGATCTAACTTATGATGAAGAGGGCCAGAGTCGAGTTTGTTTCTCAGTCAGTACCGTGTGAGTAATGTTGTGCCACGGGGACGGCGTTAAGATTTTTGGTATCTCTGAACCTGCCCGAGCAATAAAACCCACTTGGGTACACCATAGTGCCCGTTGTGCTTAGAAGATTCAGGGAACATAAAGTCACCAACTAAGTTATGTCTGTTGCTTTTAATGCTTTTCATAATCTGCCTGAACTAGTGTTCCTCAGTCCCCAAAGGAATCGTGAAGCCAATCGTGCAAACCTGTCATATCTTTGCGTTCTGTTGATACTTGGTAGGTAGATTAACCTCCCTATTCTCCAAGCACGAATCTTTGAAAACTTCAACTAACCTATCATGCGACTCCAACAGATCCTTTTTGATCTCCTGCTACCTTGATTAAAACATTGATTGCCCTGTCATTAAAGAAAATGCAGTATAAAATTAAGTCGCCAGTATGTATCGTTGTGTACCTAGCACAATTTCTGACAAATCTTAACACAGTTCCAGCTGAACAGTTCCCTTCGGATTGAAACTATCTGCTTTCATGTGCGAGCTGCATGCTTACGAAAACCGCAAAATGTTTCTAACATTTATTTGGATTTAAATGCCAAATCTCATTCCGGCTATTTACACAGCCGATTGTTTAATGTAAATACAAACAATGCTCCATTCTTGAGCTCCTGTCGGAATTTCTTTTGTGTCAGTCCATATATGCAAGTGTTGGTACAGGTGCTGAGAAACTGCAAGAAAAATCCTGATTGCTGAAAGATATATATCGGAGTATTTAAATATTTGTCCCTGTAGGTGACATTCACAATTTGCCAGTTCATGGAATGTATTACATAAGGCATCCACAATAACATGAAATTTGTTGAAAGTGCGAACAATAAAATCATGGATTTTCTCCTGTTCTCAACTTCAGTATCCTTTTGATTCTCAGTATTGCCTCGGAGTCCCTTGCGGACTCTATTTGCCGCTACTATGTGCCTGACTGTTAAACCATTACAGAGTAGAATGAAACACATTGGTAATATCGGCGTGACGATACTTTCAAACAACTCATGTCCTTTCCACAGGGGTGAAGTAAGGTATTCCAGTGTTTTGACACAAAACCAAGGCACGTTGTTGATAATTACAAAAGGTTCCACTTCAAAGTAGTTCGGAATACACCTCACACAGCTCACTACCCCCACCGTTGCTGTAACGATTGTCGCTGTTCTCACGGAGCAGTATTTTTTCCGTAGGTTTTGACAGCAAATCGCGACATATCGATCGAATGTGAAAGCAACCGTTAGCCAAACGGAGCAGTCGGTGCTCGCCAATTTAAAGACAGTCGTCAGCGCACATATTGGTGTGATGAGCAAGAAATGGGCGTATAAATAAATATTATTTATTTGCTCCACGATGACAGCAATAACAACCACCATGAAATCGGCCGCTGCCATTGACACCAGGTAGCGAGTTATGCATTTGGAGAGACCGCACTTTCCACGAGTCAGAATCACAATCGCTGTCAAATTAACTGAAAGAGAAAAATGAATATGGTCATATCGCAGATACAGTCTTCGGTGCAATGCAGGAAACAGAACGAGTCACCTTTTACGGATTCTATTTAGCTCTGTAAGGTAATGGCACATTTACAGGAGAGAGCATTCTATCCTTAAGTATTGTGCTTATGGGAGGTGGGGGAGGGAGACTATAGGTAAAAAATGATCGGTGCTAAGTTGCTCTTTCAAAAATTGTTGTGAAATTAATGGGAAAAATCGCAATAAACCGATACAATTTCCAACCTTGAATGTAAGACGAAACAAAAGATTCATCGGAACTAGGAGCGAAAGTAAGCAAGATGTTACGTAACTGGATACCTGTATATTCGGATGAGTAGAACAAAACCGTGATCTCTGAAGAGGGACCCATGGAATGAGAGACATATTTTGGTGTTTGGCATTAGACTAGCAATTAGGTGTGCGGAAAATAACCTCATTTGTTCAGCGTGCCCGTCAAAAGAGAATAAAAGTTCTATAGAATAAAAACGCAAACAGAAATGTTCTGCTAGATTTCCATGTTTCTGTTAATAGTGATGGGAAATTGTGCTAACGTTACAGGAATAGGCAGCAGTCGCACAGGTACTGAGACATGAATGAACGTTCGGATCGGAAGATTGACTACTTTGCCCGTATTAGTCAATTTAATGACTTTTGAGGCCGCGGAAATTATTTTAAGTTTAAGGGAAACAGACAATAGCAATAATTACCACAAATTAAGAAAAAAATGATTTAATTAACTACGGAACAGAGCGTTGGACAGATCGAAATACATACATTTTCGCAGGTTTCAGAAATACGGAGCCACTCATATATTAATCTGATACAGTCGCTTACCGGGAATGGCAACCGCCGCAAGTACAGGATAGTAAATCCTCGCTATGTCATAAATCTTTAGAGACGGCATGTTACATGTGAAGCTGCGATCAGCACCAAGTGATTAATGTACTGTTGGTGGCATTCAGATGTTCTTATACCAGAGAGGCAAGGTCCACAGGGGCAAATATTGGCAAAGCCTTTTTGTTGCGTCACACAACTCACTGAACATAAAACACACTTACAATAAACAGATCTTTAACATTTCTGTCATTGTGCAATACAGTCATTTACTCGTGGGATATCTCAACTCCTCTGCGTAAAGACAATTTTCAGGTACGTAGATGACAAACGTTTATAGTGATATGAGCAATTCACAGTCAAATGGAGCTCGGTCAGTTCTGCGCCAGTTCGGCATGGACGAGTTGATCGACAGGACCTGAGTCGACGATGTATGACTGTGACTCTTGTCTCTTAAAATATTGCTGAATCTATCATTGTGGCAGAGTGTTTTATTTTCTTGAACAGGACATTTCCTTCCATCGATTATAACAGAGAAATTCTCCTTCGAATAATCATATCTAGAGGAGATAAACCAAGGCTATCAATTCTGGATTCACAACAGAAGCCCTCCACCCAAGTCGGAACACCAGTGAATAACTTCCAGCAAACCTTCAGACCAGCCTTGTCACTCCTGTGACCTTGCAATCAGAAGTAAGCGCAACATTCCCAATGAGGTCTGAAAAATAATCGTAGTTGTATTGAGAACTGTTTCCAATGTCCACCATGACGCGTCTGATGTGAATAAGCATCCAATATGCCTTATTCATCAACCAAGATCTACCACATTGGGGGAATCATTCGCCTTTTCTCCCATAGGTTCCCGAAGGCTCATCTCATTACAGTGTATCCACTACACATATTAGATTCCAAAAACAAAATATATCTGATTCATCCCGATTTTATTTCCCTGCCAAGTTTAATATTTGATCGATGTCGGTGGGTATCGTAAGACTACATCGATACCCATTGTAACTCACGTACTGCCTTCATTTCAATCTAAGTCGTGAGGTATATATCAAACAGTATGTGTCTCAGTTCCATTCACTGTGGGGCACTGCTGGTCACAGACTTTCATCCCTAAAGGCGACACCTTATCCCATCCATCGTCCGTCTTTTTAAGACACTGACTTCGAATCCGATATGCCAGCTTTCCTAGGGCTATAGAGGTTTGGGCTGCCCTTCCGTCTATGCACGATCTTGTTAGAAATCTTAATGAAGTCCATATGACCCACATCAGCAACACAGGGCAAAGAGCGGTACAAACAGGAAAGGGACCTCCATCCCTTCATCTGTCACTTCTGTTACATCATGAATATCTTGTAATTGTCTTATGAGGATGATGTAATGGTCTTGCGGAGGTCACATGATGTAATTGTCCCGACGATGTGAGGTCATGTGATGACCAGTTCTCAGCAGGTATATAAGTGTAGGCCCCTGGTGACGCAGTAGGGTTTTCCAGTTAGAACGTCAGCCAGATACTCCGCTCTGCTGCGTATTTGCCTTATGACGCAGTTTTGATTTAAAGCGGATTTTTACGTTCTGTTGTAAGGTACAAAAGTGTTGGGCTGGTAGTTTAACTAATTGCTGCCAGGTTTGTTGATGTATCTTTTCAGTACTATTGGAGAGTGAAGACATGAACCTAAAGGAATCGTTCGGTGGTTTTGGAGAGAATTGACCATTACTGAATTCGTTCAAGGAAGAGTGATCTGCATGAGATAGCCTCTGCTAAAAGCAGCAGAAAAGGCTGTGCAGTATCTAGTATCCAGAGGGAAAGGTCAGTGCCTTTAAACCATTTTATTTCCGTCATCGTGAATCCTGCAGACTAGGCAGGATCCGGATGGGACTGGCAGTGACGTCGTGTCTTCGAGGAATTATTTACTTCAGGAAAGCCTCTCCTAATTGACTGTATAAATCACTTGGACTTTCGAATTTACCATTCTAAGAACTGTGTTTGAATTTACCACTTTAAGAACTGTTTTCGCGTTTACCGCTTTAAGAACTAGTACTGAGTTTAGCGGTTTGTTAAATGGCCGCATAGCAGTTTACTTCCGGTTAAGGTTTTTCGTTTGTTTATCATTTTACTAATTTTGAGCTGAGTTTGATAAATATTTATTTATTTATAGAACCTGACTCAATTCTATAATTTTTGTTGCCGGTCATGTGACACTTCGGAGCAACGGTGACAATAAAATACCAGCGTCTGGGGAGCTTTTAGGTAGGAAAGCCTCAGGAAGGTTCATAAATTAAATTATTTTAAATATAAATTCTTTAAAAGATGCTTAGCCGGTATTTTTTGTAATACAGAAAATATATAAGAGACAACTGGCAAGAAAATGAATGGGAGGCCCTGTACATCTGTGCTTTTAATATATATTGACGACAGAGCCGTGCCTTTTAAACCCCGGTCTGTGGTTGTTAATAATAAAGTTGGTATTAATGCTCCGCCTGTGTATTCTGAGGACCGATTATTCAGACAGTCGCAGAACATTGCAAGGAAAAACGAACAGATCATTAGGCTTCCTCATGGCACCCTGCATAAGTATATTCACTTTAATTCTATTTTCTTTATAGCCGGGAGTGACCGCTTCTAATCCCTTCTGGTCAGTTTTTAGAAGTGTCATGGTCCGGTCCGTGAAGTCCGCAATCCGGTTCTCAGACCAGTCCATCGATCCTTATTCCAGGTTTTCCGGTTTTTCCTTGCTCTGTCGGTGCCTTAATTAAGGCACATGATGCTCATTTTGGGCTGGCTATATAAATAGCTCTGGGGTTCAGCTTCATTTGCTGGACTGTTTCCTTCCCTTCCCTTCCCCTCCCCTCCCCTTCCTTCTGTAGTCCTTGGCTGTAGCCTCACCTGCTAGCTTTCGCCTGAAGCCTCGCCGGTGTCCTCGCCTATTTTTGCTGTCAAGTTCTATCGCCAGAGTAATACCGGAGCCTTGTTGTGTCTAGGTAAGGAACTGTCTTTCGTTGTGTGAAAGTGTCTCTGTGTCCACGCCTTCGCTAGGTAGGCCCCACTGTTTGCCGCTACCTTGTGTTAGGCACCATCTCTGTGTCCATGCCTTCCCTAGGTAGGTCCGGCCGTTTGCCACTACCTTGTGTTGAGCACTGTCTCGTTGTGTTCAGCATTCTGTCACTGCCCTACGTCCTGTTCCCAAGGAGGGGTCCCGACTTTGTGTTCTGCTTTCCTGTCTCCCAAGGTTACCAAGGCTCTGTGCTCTGTGTTCCTGTCTCCAAAGGTTACCAAGGATCTGTGTTCTGCGTTCCTGTCTCCCAAGACCAAGGCTCTGTGTTCCAGTCTCGCAAGCCCAAGTCTTAACTTCGTGTCCTCATCCAGTTCTGGTCCCTCGTCCTGCCCAGAACTTCCGCATCCTGCCATGGAGTCCAGTCCTGTTGCCTTACCACGTCTTGTCCTTGCCTAGATCCGGAGTCGGAGCCCGAGTCAAGACCCAGGTTCCAGGTCACTGTCGAGTCTCTGGCTCGGAGTCCTTGTCCGGGTTCCAAGTTCCTTGTTCCTCGGCCAGGTCCCGCTTTCCTAGTCTAATCCTAGCTCAGGCCCGGTACCCTAGTCTCATTCAGGGCCTGTTTCTTGTCCAGCGTCGTTTCTTCCCCTGTTCCTAGTAATTCAGTGTCTGTGTCTTGCATTGGATCCTCACCAGTGCCCCTTTATGACAAGAAGCGGATAATCTATTAATTCCTTAGCAAAAATATAACCTAATGAGTAGAATTAAATACTGCCTACTGTGATCCTGCGCAGTTGTATCTGCATCGGTAGCTTTTAACTTTTCGCCATCGCCATATGTTAAAATTATGACTGTCCCGATGGCTGAATTTATTTCATTTTTACCTTAATTTAGGTGGTAAAAATAAACACGAAATCTATGCTGCGAGCTCTAGGAAGACTAAAGACAGACCGGGAGACTGTAATTGCAGCCACTGGAGTATTCATCGAATGTATACAGACAGCAGAGATTTCCTTTAGTTTGGTAAAGTGCTCGGAGTGATGTTCGTGAGCGCAGAGTTTTAAGGCAGGGAAATCACGTCGAATTCGTCCTCAATCACAAGTGTCACGGGAAACCCTCCTGGCCAGTATTTCTTGTGATTGCCTGACAAAGAGCTATTTTGGTTTTTGTTTCCCCTCTTAACTTGGTGGAGATTCTGAACGAGTCCTGCAAAAGGCACAGCCTTTTCACTCGGCACCAGGTGGGAATTGCAGCGGCCGATCACTTTGTTTCTGTCAATGATTTTTACAGATCTTCGCTTTCCACTGTTATTCTTTCACCCTCATGTACGCCGTCCCCGTTGTCCCTTTCAGTTCATCGTGAGCAGCCGTTCATTGCATTACATTGTATTTTATTTTTGCTTCTATTTGATTTGAGATAACATCTTGAAAGTATAAATATAGAACATATTGTACCGAGGGAACGGCGATTCCTCTCAGAAAAGAGGTGAGTGTTTTGAGCTGTTTCATCAGAATTCTTTGTTTCTTCGTATCGGACACAGGACATGTCATTTAAAGGTGACATTTTGGAGGATACAGGATCTTTATGTTCCTGTTAGGTTGAAAGGAAAGGTTAAAGGAAAAGAGGGCCATGGTTTTCAAGGGATATAGGAAACTTGGTTCGGAAAAAGAGAGGGATCTACTATAAATATAGGCGGTTTGGAGTTAATTAGATGTTTAAGGAATAAAAAGAATGTAAAAAGAATCATAAGAAAGAAATTAGAAAAGCTAAAAGAAGATACGAGGCTGCTTTCGCATGTAAGATGAAAATAAATCCAAAGGGTTTCTACAGTTATATTAATAGCAAAAGGATAGTGAGGGATAAAATTGGTCCCTTAGAGAATCAGAGTGGACGGCTATGAGCGGAGCCAAAAGAGATAGGGGAGATTTTGATCAATTTATTTTCTTCGGTATTCACTAAGCAGAAGGATATTGAATTGTGTAAGGTAAAGGAAACAAGACGGGTAGCTATGGAAAGTCTGACGATTAAAGAAGAGGAAATACAGGTGCTTTTAAGGAATATAAAAGTGGATAAGTCTCCGGGTCTGGACAAGATATTCCCTAGGACCTTGAGGGAAGTTAGTGTGGAAATAGCAGGGGCTCTGACAGAAATATTTCAAATGTCATTGGAAACGGGGATGATGCCGGAGGATTGGCATATTGCTCATGTTGTTCCATTGTTTAAAAAGGGTTCTAAGAGTAAACCTAGCAATTATCGGCCTGTGAGTTTGACGTCAGTGGTCGGTAAATTGATGGACAGTATTCTTAGAGATGCTATATATAATTATCTGGTTAGACAGGGTCTGATTAGGAACAGTCAAAATGAATTTGTGCGTGGAAGGTAATGTTTGACAAATCTTATTGGATTTTTTGATGAGGTTACTAGGAAAGTTGACGAGGGTAAAGTGGTGGATGTTGTCTATATGGGCTTCAGTAAGGCCTTTGACAAGGTTCCACACGGAAGGTTAGTTAGGAAGATTCAATCGTTAGGCATTAATATCGAAGTAGTAAAATGGATTCAGCAATGGCTAGATGGGGGACAACAGAGAGTAGTGGTGGATAAATGTGAGTCAAATTGGAGGACGGTGTGTAGCTGTGTGCCTCAGGGATCTGTACTGGGTCCAATGTTGTTTGTCATATATATTAATGATCTGGATGATGGGGTGGTAAATTGGATTCGTAAGTATGCAGATAATACTAAGATAAGTGGAGTTGTGGATAATGAAGAAGGTTTTCAAAGCTTGCAGAGAGATTTAGGCCAGTTAGCAGAGTGGGCTGAAAGGTGGCAGATGGAGCTTAATGCTGAAAAATGTGAGGTGCTACATTTTGGTAGGACTAACCAAAATAGGACATACATGGTAAATGGGAAGGCATTGAAGAATGCTGTAGAACTGAGGGATCTAGGAATAATGGTGCATAGTTCCTTGAAGATGGAATCTCATGTGGATAGGGTGGTGAAGAACGCTTTTGGTATGCTGGCCTTTATTAATCAGAGCATTGAGTAAAGGAGTTGGGATGTAATGTTGAAATTGTATATGGCATTGGTAAGGCCAAATTTGGAGTATTCCGTACAGTTCTGGTCACAAAATTATAGGAAAGATGTCAATAAAATTCAGAGTGTGCAGAGGAGATTTACTCATATGTTGCCTGGGTTTCATCATCTAAGTTACAGAGAAAGGTTGAACAAGTTAGGTCTTTATTCTTTGGAGCGTAGAAGATTGAGGGGGGACTTGATGGAGGTGTTTAAAATTGTGAGGGGGATAGATAGAGTTGACGTGGATAGGCTTTTTCCATTGAGAATGGGGGAGATTTAAACAAGAGGATGTGAGTTGAGAGTTAAAGGGCAAAAGTTTAAGGGTAACATGAGGGGGAACTTCTTTACTCAGAGAGTGGTAGCTGTGTTGAACGAGCTTCCAGCAGAAGTGGTTGAGGCAGGTTCGATGTTGTCGCTTAAATTTAAATTGGATAGAATGGAAAGGAAAGGAATGAAAGGTTATGGGCTGATTGCAGGTCGGTGGGACTACGTGAGAGTAAGTGTTCGGCACGGACTAGAGGGGCCGAGATGGCCTGTTTCTGTGCTGTAATTGTTATACGGTTATATGTCAAACACAATCAAATCTGTGACTGTTCAGTGATGTCTAATTCCTATGCTTGGTCCGCATTGGGAGACCTGAACTTGCATTGGCCCCTCGCATTCCACTTTTCTGATCTAAGTACTCAACTCCGTCACCGTCACGTAGATGTTGACAACTTTGTGAACCGGATGGTGTCTGATTTTAAGCTAGTGAAAAGGATGCGAAAGTGAAGGAGGTATGCAGTCTTGTGAATATGTGTACAACAGATGTATCGCAAACAAAATCAAATCTGCAGGTACTGTGTCCTGATGAAAGATCTCGTCCCGAAACATCCACTGCCCTCAATTCCGTAGATACTGCCTGGCCTTTTGAGTTCCTCCAGCATTTTGTGTGTGTTGCTTAGAGTGGATATACGATTCTTTTTCCTTGCGTCCAAACCAGACATGTGGTAATACGCATGCAAACAAAATTGCAGAACCATGGAGAGATTGGGTTGAATTAAGCAATGTCATGCTGCTTCATTATTCCGCTACTACAAGAACCTATAACTACCCCGTCACGCAGAGAGACATCCGAGCGGAATTGAAGAATGTGTTGATATTCCCGATCAATCTATTTGACAACGTATATAACGATTTGGTTTGATTTTAGCTTGTCACATTTCTATGTTAAGATAAAGGAAAGAGTTGTTGTCGATGAAGCAGTGACAAAGGCAGTAAATTAACAACGAGAAGAAGGTTATTACTTTACTGTTCAGTATATCGGACAGCTTTAGACACATGTCAGCCCGTAAGGAAGAACACACCGAAGCAATACAACGGTGTGACCGATAGGTTAATTGGTGTTTAATATAATGCTAGTTGTATCGAGTTTAAAGGTGAGGACCTTAGAGAACGTGAATCATCCTACCCACTATCATCGGTCATTCCCGAAAATTGGTGGAAATATCGACAGCACTTAACATTTCGGGTTTCTGTTTCTATTCTATGGAAATGTTGGGAAAATAAAAGGTGATTTTCGAGTGCCGTATTAACCGTGGAAAATAGCTGTACTCCAACTGGCGATAAGAAAGGGATCACGGGTAAAGCTCGATAATGTGAAGGGTGCATAAGAGAGATTAGGAATATAAGTTAAACACAACGTAAAATTCCGCCAGGGAAATCCAACGTCTCTTATGTAGACTGGGTTATATTTTGTGCAAACTATTTGGAAAGAAAGAATTTGAGATCAGTATTTATTTATTCCAGAGGGGTGTTGCTATATTTGGCCAATGGGAAATGAGCCAGACCAATTTCCTGAGTGGGAGAACAGTTTGTGAATGCGTTTAACAGCTTATGTTTTAAGATAGACATGTGGAATCTTACAAGAGAATATTGTAAGATTCCGCATGTACAATCCTTCTGAAGGATGCTCTCATGTCATCTTCAGAGACTATAATGTGTATTCACTGTAAAAAGTGATGTAGCCTGTCAGAGAGCTCTCCACGGTACAACTATAGAAGTTTTTGAGTATATTTGTTGACCTTCGAAATCTCTTCAAACTCCTAATAAAGTAAAGTCGCTGTACTGCCTTCTGTATAAATACACCGACATGTTCCGACAAGGTTAGATCCTCAGCGATCTTGACACCCGGGAACTTGAAGCTGCTCACTCTCTCCACTTCTGATCCCTGCATGAGGATTGCTATGTGTTCCTGCATCTTACCCTTCTTGAAGTCCACAATCAGCTCTTTCGTCTTACTGACGTTGAGTGCCAAGTTGTTGCTGCTGCAGCGTTCCCCTAGTTGGCGTACCTCAGTCCTGTACGCCCTGTCGTCACCACCTGAGATTCTACCAACAATGGTTGCATCGTCAGCAAATTTATAGATGGTATTTGAGCTATGCTTAGCCACACATTCATGTGTTTTGAGACAGTAGAGCAGTGGGCAAAGCACACACCACTGAGGTGCGCCAGAATACATCTGCGAGGAGGATATGTTATCACCAATCCGCACAGACGGTCGTCTTCCGGTTATGAAGTCGAGGAACAAATTGCAGAAGGAGGTACAGAGGCCCAAGTTCTGCAAATTCTCCATCATATCTCCTCTCATCCTCCGTCCCTCCAAAGAGTAAAGCCCTAGCTCCCTTAATCGCGAATACATGCCCTTCGGCCCACAATGCTGTGCCGAACATGTACTTACTTAGAAATTAGCCAACGTGACCCATAGTCCTCTATGTTCCTATCCCGGAGTCTCTTAAAAGACCCTATCGTTTCCACCTCCACCACTGTCGTCGGCAGCCCATACCACACACTCACCACCTTCTGCGTAAAAAAACTTACCCCTGACATCTCGTCTGTGCCAACTCCAGCATATTAAAATGTGCCACCTCGTGTTAGCCATTTCAGTCCTGGGGAAAATCCTCTGACTATCCACACGATCAATGCCTCTCATCATTTTATACATCTCTATCCGTCCACTTCTCTTCCTCCACCGCTCCGAGGAGAAAGGGCCGAGTTCACTCAAGCTATTCTCATAAGGTATGCTCGCCAATCCAGGCAACATGCGTGTAAATCTCCTCTGCACCCTTTCTGTGGTTTCCACAACATTCCTGCAGTGAGGTAGACAGAACTGAGCACAGTTGCTCCGAGTGATGTCTGTCCAGGGTCCTACATAGCTGTAACATTACCTCTTGGCTCTTAAACTAAATGCCACGGTTGAGGAAAGCCAAAATCGATTTGACCAATACGCATTCTTAACCACAGTTTCAAACTACGCAGCAGCTTTGAGTGTCCAAAGGGCTCGGACAGAAAGTTATCTCTGATCTTCCACATTGCCGAGAGTCTTACCATTGATACTATATTCTGCCTCATATTTAACCGACCAAAATGAACCACCTCGTACTTATCTGGGTTGAACTCTAGCTGCCACTTCGCAGCCCAGTTTTGCACCCTATCGATGTCCCACTGTAACCTCTGACAGCCCTCCACACTATCCACAACACCCCTCACCTTTGGCTCATCAGCAAATTTACTAACTCATCTGTCCACTTCCTCCACTTCCTCAGGTAGACAGGGTATTTAAGAAAGCTTATGGGGTGTTAGCTTTCATAAGTCGAGGGATGGAGTTTAAGAGTCGCGATGTAATGATGCAGCTCTAGAAAACTCTGGTTAGGCCACACTTGGAGTACTGTGGCCAGTTCTGGTCACCTCACTATAGGAAGGATGTGGAAGCACTGTAAAGGGTACAGAGGAGATTTACCAGGATGCTGCCTGGTTTAGAGAGTATGGATTATGATCAGAGATTAAGGGAGCTAGGGCTTTACTCTTTGGAGGGACGGAGGATGAGAGGAGATATGATGGAGGTGTACAAGATAATAAGAGGAATAGATAGAGTGGATAGCCAGCGCCTCTTCCCCAGGGCACCACTGCTCAATACAAGAGGATATGGCTTTAAGATAAGGGGTGGGAAGTTCAAGGGGGATATTAGAGGAAGGTTTGTTTACTCAGAGAATGGTTGGTGCGTGGAAGGCACTGCCTGAGTCAGTGGTGGAGGCAAATACACTCGTGAAGTTTAGGAGACTACTAGACAGGTATATAGAGGAATTTAAGGTGGGGTTTATATGGGAGGCAGGGTTTGAGGGTCGGCACAACTTTGTAGGGCGAAGGGCCTGTAATGTGCTGTACTATTCTATGTTCTATGTTCATCCAGGTCATTTATAAAAGTCACGAAGTGAAGCAATCCCAGAACAGATCTCTGAGGCACACCACTGGTCACCGACTTCCATGCAGAATACGACCCGTCTACAACCACCCCTTAAGTAAGAAGCCGTCTGTGAGTAAGCCAATTTTGGATCCACAAAGCAAGGTCCCCTTGGATCCCATGCTTCTTAACTTTCTCGATAAGCCTTGCATGCAGTACCTTATGAAATGTCTTGCTGAAATCCACAGACATTGCATCTACCGCTCAACCTTCGTCAACATGTTTAGTCACATCCTCAAGAAATTCAATCAGGATCGTAAGGCACGATCTGCCTTTGACAAAGCCATGCTGACTACTCCTAATCATATTATGCCTCTCCAAATGTTCATAGATCCTGCATCTCAGGATCTTTTCCATTAACTTGCCAACCACTGAAGTAAGGCTCACTGGTGACAATGCTGCTTTTAGGGCAATTCTGACTCATGGAGGTATTTTCTCCATTTACCACAGCCATCTCTGTCGGTGTCTCTCAGTACCTAAAAAAAATTATTTATTGCTCTTGGATGTTTTTATGTTTTATTGTTTTACAACGTTGAATCACAGTGTATTTAATTTGTGTTTTTTGACACTGATCAACAGAAAAGACTCTTTCTTATCAAGTGAAAACAGGTCGCTACAAAGTGATCTAAATTAGTTACAAATATAAAACAGGAAATAATTGCTTTTAAATTTATTCACCCAGTCTCGCCTACAGAATCAGCCACCAAACCATCCCGTCGTCCCTCCACTCTTTCATCCACAGCACATTCGGCAGTTAACACTTCCATGTCCCCGCTTTATCGTATCATAATTCGTTCCGTCCAAATTATTAATTTTCCTGCTCTCTGCTCCCACCCTGTGATGAAGTTCATTGTGTCACAGTGACTGCGTGTGCTAACACTCCGAGATGTCCGTTACCTAATAAAGTATATTGTCCAGATCGTGATCTACAATGGCCTCTCTCCAGGTGAGGTGTGCACATATTGCGTGAAAAATCTTTCTGGAAACTAAAATGATATGAGTAGAACATAGAAGACAAAACATCGTACACTACAGCGCACTACCTGCCATTCCGTCCAGATGCCTGTCTTTAAACTAACGCCGATTTCAATCTAATATTTCATCCCACATATCCCTTCATTGCCTTTCATCCATGTGCCGATCACAGATTCTCTTCAATATCACCATGATATCCGCCAGCCCCGGCACCATATGAGTCAAAAAATGAAAATCTCCACCTGGCAGCGCTCTTTGCAGCAGTGAGTCGAATGGAGCGAAGTTCCTTTTCACATTCGATGGTCGGCTCTGCAAATAATCCAAATATCCAACTTTGTTGTAACGTTGTTGATTTTGCAATGAATATTCCAAAAAGGTGATAAATTAACAAGTTAGGTTCTGTTTTGAAGGAACTGATGGCCTGCAAAGCCAGCCAGAGTTGTCGAGGCCTGCATCCAATTACAGTGCTACACATTCAAATAGCTGACGCCAAAGCACTGCAGCATCAGATTTTAAAAAACTGTTTAAAACAAATTACAACTGAGTGAAATGGAAATGCATGCTGATATCCTGGAAACATCCGTTTACATTCTCTATAATTTCTGTGATACAACTGCTGATCAGTTAATCGGCTTAAGTTCCACTGTCACATAAATTCATATGTAGTCATTAGGGCCACTGAACCCTTAAATCAAAATTGTAAACAATTTTTTTTCTGTGTTAACATGCACTTTGTTATACAGCTGGAAGTAACTGCTTTAAAAAGTTACAACAAAGTTTGGTAGAGAAAATTGGAAATGCCTGTTTTTCGCTCTGGATCCAGTTCTTTACATTCGTGGAATTTCTGTTGTACATCCTCTGGATAACTTTATGGTCGTGACTGCCTTTGTCATGTAAATGCATATACCGTAATCAAGACACTACAATGCACAGTTTGGTGCTCTGTAGTCGCCAAGACCATTTTCAACAACATACTTGAATTCCTTCCATGTGATTTTCTCCGGACCCATTTTTATCATCGTTATATTTATAATTAGGATTGTCTTAATGTGTGGAAAATGTTTTTCTTACCTGAATCCAGTAGGTAGCTTACCAGTTAAAAAAAAGGACCTCTATGGTGGTGGTTTTCTTGGGCTAATGACAGTTCAGGAGACTGTAATTGCAGGGACTGCAGTGTTCATCGATTATATACAAACATGGTAGGTTCAGCCTAGATCGGTAATCGTGGGCCCAAAAGCTTATCGCAGGGAAATCACGTCAATTTAGTCACCCCTCAAAAGTGTGAGAGGAAACCCGCTGGCCAGTTTTTTCTGCCATTGTCTAACAAAGAGTTATTTCTTTCTTTCCCTGAAGTTAATTTGGTGGCGATTATGAACCTGCCCTGTTTTCAAATACCACTTACCTCATGGATATTGCAGCGGAGTGGCTGATGACTTTGTTCCTGTCAACACGCTTTCAATGATGTTTGCTGATCTTCATTTCCTATTGTCATTCCTGAATTTCACCCTCATATTCGCCGTCTGTGTTATTGCTTTTAGATCACCCAGATGGGCCGTTATACGGATGACATTACAACATCGAACATGGAACATAGAAATCTATATAGACCCTTCAGCCAGAATATTGTGCCGATCATGTAATGTACTCGCGGATTTGCCGCACAGCCCTCTATATATTAAGTTCCGTGTCCCTATCTAAGAGTGTCTTAAAAGACCCTATTGTATCTTCCTCTAACACTTGTCATTCCCTCTGTACCTACTTCCACGTACCTGAAAACTATAACCCCTCGTGTTAGCCATTTCCGCCCTGGGAAAAGCGTTTGGTAATCCACAGGATTAATGTCTCTCACCGGCTTTTATGCCTCTATAGGCCACCTCTTATCGTCCTTCACTCCACGAAGAAAAGGCCAGGTTCACTGAACTTATTCTCACAAGGCAGGCGCTCCAATGCAGCCAACATCCTTGTAAATCTCCCTCTGCACTCTCTTTATCGTATCTACATCCAACGTGTAGTGCGGTGAACAGAAAAGAACACAGTACTCCAAGCGGGGTCTAACTAAGGTCTTATATAGCTGTAACATTACCTCCCGGCTCTTGAAATTATTCACACGGTTGATAAATGCCAACACACCATACGCCATTTTAACAACACTGTCAACGTGTGCAGCAGGTTTGAGTTGTCTGTGGAAACGCAACCCGAGATCTCTCTGATATTTCACACTGCCGGAAGAATTGTTTTTTTTAATTTTATTTTTTAAGTTTGCCAGAACGAACATCTTCTATCTTAGTTGAAAACAGGTCAGGTCTTTAAATTCCTGGCTTATTTATGTTAGTGTAACATCCTTGGAAAGGTCTGACTGCTAATGTAATGCTTTTTCTGTAGAAGCAGTGTTTGAGTCTTGGTTAGAGATAACGGGGTTTTGGAATGTGAGCGGTCCAATGAGGGGAGTGTGTTTTCGTGCTGTGTGCTAGACAACGAGATAATCTGGATCTGGATGGAGAGAGAAGATGCCAGAAAGGGGCAGTTGTTGACACCAGAAAGGAGAGGACGTGGAGTGGGGTGGGGAATCGAAGAACCCTGGGGAAATCAATTGATTATCGGAGAAAGGATAACCGTGAGCTTCAAACTAGTGCACATTTAACTGTTAAATTAATATAGGCCCTTTTCTTTTAATTTTATTTTACCATCCCTTTAGTTAAATTAAGAATTATAAAGCTCAATCGTTTAATTGCACGGTGTACTGTCCGTTATTTCGTTGCACTGATTTGTAACATGCAGCATGCACACACAAACATGAGGGTTTGCACCTCAATCTCACAGGCTTGGTGGGGCCAGAGGTTGTCTTCCCTCAACTTCCACAGCCAACACAACCAGAGGGTTACACTACGAAAAGCTGGGGAGGTAAACGGTGTCTTTGAAACGCCAAAATATTGGTGGGGAACGTGGTAAATGTGTGCAAAGGGGACTTAAAATGGGCTCGTTGGTAGAACCCAAAAATATATAAGGTAAATAAGAGAGACGAGCGATAGCTGAAAGCACAAAACTAAAAATAACCAGGATAAATTCAAAATCCCTCGTTTACAAAGACGTTATCTTCGGAGTAGAGAAATCTGGGATAATATTTGTCAGGATGTATGGATTTTCAATTGTGTACAGAGTTCTTTGGGCAAATCGACCATTATTTTAATAACTATCTTGTCTGCCAGGTTATGGGAAAGGATGAATGTTTTGCTGAAGCTGTTGTGAGATTCTCAATGCATATTTTATTCTACATGGGAGCCATCGTCAGCGGCACCAGATCTCAGATTATCGATGATCCTTCGCTTACTGAAGGAAGAGGTCACATGAGCTACTCTGACGATTGCAAGGTTGTGGAGATTGAAGATGGCTTACCGACATCAGATGGAAGCTTTGTTTAACGTGCATTGGAATTCAATCGTAATGGAGAGAAAAGAGAGTGGACAACAGAGTGTGAGAATTGGCGGGAAGATTAAATTGAGTACAACTGTAGTTCTGAAAAGACGGTAGCAGAATGGAATGAAACACACACAGCACAAGGAACATGAAAAGATAAAGAAGAGAATGATAGTAGGAAGGAGGCAAACGGAGAAAGAAAAGCAAACAAGAGAGCGAAAGAGAGAGAGAGCAGTCAAGATACGATGAACGAAAGTAGCGAAGTGAGACAAAGAGTAAAAGTCAACAATAAATGTCGTAGGGTGGAAAGAAGGAAAGAGCGAAGAAAAGAGGAAAGAGTTCAAAGAAAAGCAAAGATTTGTCTTGAGAAAAATACGGAAAGACATAATGAGAGGTAGAAAGAGACAGAGAGAGAGAGAGAGAGAGAGAGAGAGAGAGAGAAAGGGAGAAAGTCAGAATGTCAGAAAGACGGAGACAGAAAGACTGAAAGAGAGACTGTCATGGTCACAAGTGAACCCGAGTGCAAGGCACCCAGAAACTACCGCAATTCAAACTAAATAAAACAAAAATAACAGTCGTGTTGCAGATATTAACCGCAAAACCAAATGTGCTCTTCTATTTTCTGGTCTGATAGCATAGTAATCCCATTGTCTGCCCGGATTGGGGATAGCAGGCCACTGACGTTGTTGTTTCTGACTACTTTCATTATAAAGGGGAACTATCATGTTATTGCAAAGCTTCCCCTTCAATATGAACTAATAGCTCGCCACATTTCTCAGTTCCTCTCTGAATTTTCTGTGCGTTGGTCCAAAGATACACGTCCCAGTGCATGCACATGCTAGGGAGTAACCCAAACGAAAGATTAAACAGATGACTTATCTTTAAACTCTCAGTGAGAGGGCATTTTGGAGGTAGTGATCACAACTCTCTCTTTACCATAGCGGCGGAGAAGGATAGGAACAGACAATTTGGGAAAACGTTGAATTGGAATAACAGGAAATATAATACTATTATATTATACTGAAACGTTTGAGTGTATAAGCAGGAGCTGTGAAGTGGGATTGATCTCCGAGACCGGACGAGATATACCGCAAGCTACAGTGGACACTGAGGGTGGAGATTTTTGAGCCTCCAGCAATAATATTTGCATCAATAGGGACGGGAGACGTACCAGAGAATTGAAATGTTGCAAATGTTGTTCCCTTGCTCACAAAAGGGAGTAGAGATAACCGAGGAAATAATAGACCATTGAGTCTTACTTCAGCGGTGGGCAAGCTGTTGGAGAAGATCCTGTGAGGCTAGGTTTATGTGCATTTGGAGAGACATAATCTGATTATGGATAGTCAGCGTTGGCTTTGTCAACAGTAGGGCATGCCTTAGAAACTGATTGAATTCTTTGAAGATGCCACAAAACACATAGATAAAGGTAGAGCACTGGATGTAGTGTATATGGATTTCAGTGAGACATTTGATAAGGTTCCCCATACGAGGCTCATTCAGAAAGTAATGAGGTATGGGATCGAAGGAGTCTTTTCTTTGTGTACCCTGAATTGGTCTTCTTACAGAGGGCAAAGGGTGGCTGTAGATGGTTCGTATTCTACATGGAGGATGGTGACCAGTGGTGTTCCATCGGGATCTGTTCTAGGACACTTCCTCTTTGTGATTTTTATATATGACTGGATGGAGAAGTCGAAAGGTGGGTTACTAAGTTTGCTGATGTCACAAAAGTTTGGGGTGCTGTGGATAGTGTGGAGTTAGCAGAAAGACATCGATAAGATGCAGAACTGGGCTGAGGAGTGGCAGACGGTGTTCAAAGCAGATGAGTGTGAAGTGGCTCATTTCAGGGCGTCAATTTTGAAGACAGAATGCCATATTAGTGATAAGACTGGTAGTACTGTGGAGGATGAACGAGATACTGGGGTCCGTGTCAGTAGGACTCTCAAAGCTGCTGCGCAAGTTGACAGTGTGTTAAGAAGGTACGTGGTGTGTTGGTCTTCATTAACCGTGGAATTTAGTTCAAGAGCCGTGAGGTAGAATTACAGCTATATAAGATCTTAGTTAGACGCCACTTGGAGTACTGTGCTCAGTTCTGATCAACTCACGACAGGAAGGATATGGAAACTATAGAAAGAGTGCAGTGGCGATTTACCAGTGTGTTTGTGTTGAGGTAAAGTGTTATGCTGGCAAGTGCAAGGAACGCTGTGGGATGGGAGATGTGGAAGCCCTGGTAAAGAAAAAACTTTGTAAAGCATACATTGTATACATAAAGTATACATGTCGTATACTTGTGTTAACATGGCTTTGTCCTTTGAAAGTCGTGTGCGACGAATCTTTTGGTGTTCTGTGAAATACTGATAAAGAGCGTAGATGAGATTGGGACAGAGGGTATTGTTTGCTTGGGCTTGAGCAAGAGTAGAGAGAAGTCCAGCAACGTCCTACTCAATGCAAGGGAATCAGCTTAGTGGATTTAAAATTATCTCTGTGTTGTGACGAGGAAACAGAGTACAGTTTTATTTTTTTTTTCTGCAATAGGGCTCCAGCTAATGACACGTCACGGAGACTGCGCTGCGAGTGTCCTTCTTTATTAACTTACAAGATTCGAGTGGAATACACATGGATTAACCAGTATGTTTGCGGAACGTGCAGAAATAGCAAGTGCTGTTGACAGTGATGAAGGTTCGTGTACATTACTGAAGGTTATTAGAGATTAGAGCTTAAGGAAGTAGCCCAAGAAATAGTGGCTGCATTAGTGATAATTTATCAAAACTCGTTAGATTCTGGACTAGTTCCTGAGGATTGGAGGGTGACTAATGTAACCCCACTTTTTAAAAAAGGAGGGAGACAGAAACTGGGGAATTATAGACCGGTTAGCCTAACGTCGGTGGTGGGGAAACTGCTGGAGTCAGTTATCAAAGATGCGATAACAGCACATTTGGAAAGCGGTGAAATGATCGGACAAAGTCAGCATGGATTTGTGAAAGGAAAATCATGTCTGACGAATCTCATAGAATTTTTTGAGGATGTAACTAGTAGAGTGGATAGGGGAGAACCAGTGGATGTGGTATATTTGGATTTTCAAAAGGCTTTTGACAAAGTCCCACACAGGAGATTAGTGTGCAAACTTAAAGCACACGGTATTGGGGTTAAGGTATTGATGTGGATAGAGAATTGGTTAGCAGACAGAAAGAAAAGAGTGGGAATAAACGGGACCTTTTCAGAATGGCAGGCAGTGACTAGTGGGGTACTGCAAGGCTCAGTGCTGGGACCCCAGTTGTTTACAAGATATATTAATGACTTGGATAAGGGAATTAAATGCAGCATCTCCAAGTTTGCAGTTGACACGAAGCTGGGCGGCAGTGTTAGCTGTGAGGAGGATGCTAAGAGGATGCAGGGTGAATTGGATAGGTTGGGTGAGTGGGCAAGTTCATGGCAGATGCAATTTAATGTGGATAAATGTGAGGTTATCCACTTTGGTGGCAAGAACAGGAAAACAGATTATTATCTGAATGGTGGCCGATTAGGAAAAGGGGAGGTGCAACGAGACCTGGGTGTCATTATACACCAGTCATTGAAAGTGGGCATGCAGGTACAGCAGGCGGTGAAAAAGGCGAATGGTATGCTGGCATTTATAGCAAGAGGATTCGAGTACAGGAGCAGGGAGGTACTACTGCAGTTGTACAAAGCCTTGGTGAGACCACACCTGGAGTATTGTGTGCAGTTTTGGTCCCCTAATCTGAGGAAAGACATCCTTGCCATAGAGGGAGTACAAAGAAGGTTCACCAGATTGATTCCTGGGATGGCAGGACTTTCATATGAAGAAAGACTGGATGAACTGGGCTTGTACTCGTTGGAATTTAGAAGATTGAGGGGGGATCTGATTGAAACGTGTAAAATCCTAAAGGGATTGGACAGGCTAGATGCAGGAAGGTTGTTCCCGATGTTGGGGAAGTCCAGAACGAGGGGTCACAGTTTGAGGATAAAGGCGAAGCCTTTTAGGACTGAGATTACGAAAAACTTCTTCACACAGAGAGTGGTGAATCTGTGGCATTCTCTGCCACAGGAAACAGTTGAGGCCAGTTCATTGGCTATAATTACGAGGGAGTTAGATATAGCCCTTGTGGCTAGGGGGATCAGAGGGTATGGAGGGAAGGCTGGTGCAGGGTTCTGAGTTGGATGATCAGCCATGATCATAATAAATGGCGGTGCAGGCTCGAAGGGCCGAATGACCTACTCCTGCACCTATTTTCTATGTTTCTATGTTTCTATTACTGTCGAGTTTTGGATGTTCCTAATACAGGTAAGTACGAGGTGACGCATTTTGGAAAGTCAGAACGGCGCCCGACATGTACTGTGAATTCAGAGACTCTAGGCAGTGTAAATGAAACAGAGGAAGCTAGAGCAATATGTGCCTAGTTACACACACACAAAATGCTGGAGGAATGTTTTATTCATTTCTATATAAGCACAGTTACTGGCAAGTGGCATCAAGGGTAAGCAGGCAGGCAAACAGACATTTAGCCCGTCGGACCACAACAGAGTATACAAGCCTATAAGTGTCACGTTTTGATTCACTCGTATAAGTTGAAAAAGTACAGACACGATTTATAAGTATACTGTCTGGAGCCGGAAACCTGAGATATGGAGAGAACTTTTCCAAACTTGTCTTTTGTTCCCAGTAACATATGAAAAGGGGTTGTAAAAGTACTGACGTAATTTAAGTAAGAAACGAATGGAAACAAGATTTATCCACAGGGTTTCCGATTCACTAAGAATACTTTCTATCGCGGGCATGTGTTCTTTCCTTTTCAACATCAATGAGGACCTGTTGAGTTGGGCTAAACGTTTCTGGAACAACATCTTCCCCTCTGCTATCAGATTAATTGACGAAAGGCCAATACTATCTCATTATTCCATGTTTTGTTCTATGGGTTTACCTAATATGTAATTTATTTTAATACATTTAAAATAAATCAGTTCGGTTGCCGAAAGAAAGCACGTCACACTTTATATGTCAGAGAGAGGGGATGTCCAGATCGATTTTCTGTGGGTACTTTTCAGAGGAATCTTAGCTGTGGTTTACATGGAGTGAATGGTGATCTGATTGGGTTCTTCAGTTAGGGACATGGATAGGTTTATTGACTATCGACGCTTTGAGAGACATGGCCTTGGCGCAGGAAACGAGAACTAGTTCAATGGGTGTGAACAGTGTCACTGCAAGACCACGATCGCGCTGTTTTCCCGGGACTCTGATGTTGTTCTTTCGGAAAATGAACGCCCCATTGCTGAAAATGATTCCACAAACGTTTGGTTGCATAAAAAATGTAAATCTATTTTAAGTGAACCAGCTGGCTCTTCAACTCAATGCCTCTAGACACTAGAATACTACAGCACAGCACAGGCCCTTCGGCCCTCGATATATTCCTTAAAAAGAAACAGATACTAAACCCACACTATCCCATAGCCCTCTATTTTTCTTTTATCCATGTTCCTGTCCAAGAGGCTCTTAAATACTCCTAGTGTTTTAGCCTCCACCACTATCCCTGTCAAGTCATTCCAGGTACCCTTGTATAAAAAACTTACCCCTGATATCTCCCCTAAAGTTCCCTCCCTTAACTTTGTACATATGCTCTCTGGTGTTTGCTATTAATAAATGTCATCAGTCTGCATTCTGTAGGATCCTATCAGCCTGCGTGTTCAATTTTCAAAAACATTGTATGCGGACAACAGAGATCCAACGATTCAATAAGGTGGTTCAGTATCTTGCTATAGACTGTGTTTTATCACTTTATATTGGTTTAGATCAGACCATCACATTTTCACCCAAGCTTGTCAATTAAATGCATTGTTTATCAATACCTATTAATTCTATTATTTATGCTTCGTTATGTAATTACATGCAATAGATGCTCCAATGTTGATCACTGCGGCACAGCAGTAGCAACGGATGACCATCCTCAGTGAGACCGATCTAACACTGCCCACTGTCTTCCGTGGGCAAGCTCATTTTGGATCCAGTCAACCAGGTGCTCGTGGATCCCATGCTTTATACCTTTGGTGGGTGAGGCTGTCCGACGGGAGTCTGTAGAGTGACTTATATGACAACCTGCTTTCATCCATCGCCTTCGTCACCCCCGAGATAAATTCGAACAGATTAATCAGCTGTGATCTGACCCGCACAACGTCTGATCAGACTTTGCTTTCCGTATTGTTCATAAGTCCTTTCCCAAAGGATCTTCTCCGTTATTTCAGTGAATCTGACCAGAGAGTAGCAGATCTATAATTCCCTGTAATACATGCCTTTCTCTTCTTAAGCAGGAAAACAACATTGGCGACACGAAGTCCTCCAGCTAACCGCTGGAAGGAGAAGAAAATGCTATCAGTCAACACTTCAACAGCCAGCAATCCCATTTCCCGCCTCTCTCAATAACCCCTTATACATCCATAACACCGTGCGAACATACCCAAGGGAGTAGCTTAGGAGGATTAATGTCGCCTAACGGCGATTCCTTTGCTTGCAGCTTCGAAAATAGCTCTATTTCCAGCGTTAGTATGTCTTTATTTCCCTTTCAGATTTCTTTTGAAGACCCCGACCCGGACCTGGAGTTACACGCTGTCTACGGTTTTTTTGCGGGAATGGGACCCGCTCTCGAGGTTTCACGACTGGCCGTTACTCGGAACGCCAAGGGCTCGGCCTAAGAGCTTCGCTCCCCTTCGAAAGAGCGAGAGTTTCTGGCTCTAGAGACGAGGGGATCGGAGGTCGGTGTCCGGGCAGAGGACTGGTGTGTCTTGGGAGATGGGAGTTCTTTGCATTTTGCTCAGAGACCTGAGATCTTTGGAAGATAATGCGAAAAAAGCGACACAATGGACCTTTAACGTCGGGTTTTTGTTGTGTCCCCCCTTTCGCTGTGATACGAAGATACCTCTTTCTCCCTTATTAGGGAGAGAGAGAGCATGTTGTATGTCCTCTTCTGGGTGAAACGCGATCTTTGGGGTAACTGCGTCTTTGCTGTTGCTTTGCTCCCGTTTGAGTGCTCGCTGGCAGTGCCTCTGGGGGGAGGGGGATTGTGGCTTGCTGTGGAGGGACTTTGGAGTTCTAACATTTAACTGTCGTTCATTCTCTGGGGCACTTCTCTGTTTTCGTGGATGGTTGCGAAGGAAAAACCATTTCAGGATATATATTGCATACATTTCTCTGACACTAAATGTACCTTTGAAACGTTTGAAGGGTTAATGTTTTTCAAGGGACCGCACCTACCTCTATCGGAATCTCGGAAATTCATACCATCTTTCAATGCTCCACTCAGATCAAACTGCCCTGTACGGCCTCCAACACGGTAGGTAGCAATGCAAATTGCTCGTTTTGGATTCCGGCTGTAAGCTGTGTTACGAACTTTATTCTTGAACTGTTCCAGTTTCTCCTTTGTTTCCCTCTTTTAGTTCGTATTTCTGCAGATTTCATCGTGATATTTTGTTTTAATCTTTCCCGCCAAGTACCTTAAGAGACAACTTATAGGTTCTCTAACACCTTGTTTCCCGCGGCCGTTTTATACTTGTAGTTAGCTCGTCAACCTTACAACATTCACAAATGTTTCCTTCCTCCTGAGTACATTAATGATCACCCTAGTTCAATGAAGTTGTACGCTGATTCTCAAGATGCCCCGAAACACAAGCAAAGCTACGGATGCTGGAAATCCAAGAAACATACACTAACCCGCGTCTAACGCCCGATATATAGAACAACGTTGACTTGCCTTTCTGGAGAGCCAGTGCATCAAATCTAGAAAGCATCCTGTAAATACAATTATGAACTGTCTCCCAATTCTACCCATCATTTCTTGAACGGGGCACGGGGCACTCTACGACATGTGTTTAAAACGAAATTAATATCCAACTATAACATGTCCCTATACCTACAATGAGCAGGCGCTTCCTGTATGCTTCCTTGACAACTGACTCCACCTGGCTTGCCTCTTTCCAGGCGGTATGATTTCGGATCCGATGTTTGCTCTGCACGTCATTACTGTTTAGGAGCCTGCCATTCACAACATAACTGCGCTCGTCATTTGACATCACAAATTACGTCACCTCTCTCAAAATTGGATGCAACTCCATCTGCCATTTCTCCAACTACATTTGGAACTGCTGCTGCAGATGGACTTTAGGAATCTGGTCGGGTATATTCTCGTTGATGTTAGGAACGTGCTTTCCAAGATTATGCAGCATTTTCCTTTACTTAAAACAAGAATAGAGGTAAATATTCACAAATCCTGCACCCTATTTCGCTAATGATAACATGAGCGTTGTTGAGAGGAAACGATTTCAAGACTGTGCGATTATACTTAAAGGTTGAGAATTGAATTGGAATTCAATGCTCCCACTCTTGTCTACTTATCACCTGTTTGGAAAATTTATTGCAAAATCATCGAGGTTACAACAGATTTGGATGTTATTTACAGAGCCGACCATTGAATGTTAAAAGGTACTCCACTCCATTCTTCAGCTCCTCCCTGAATTTCCTCTGTGTCAGTCCGTAGATACACGTGTTGCTGCAGATACTGAGTGGTCGCAGCAGAAACGCAAGTTGCTGCCCGATATATCTCGGGGTGTTCAAGTATTTGTTTGTGTAAAAATAATTCACCGTTTGAAAGGTCATCGAGTACACTAGGTAAGGCATCCACAGAATTATGAAATTGGCTGATAGAGCAAATAGCAACATCATTGACTTTCTGCGGTTCTCCAACTCTGAATCCTTCTCTCTGCTGCTGCTGTTCCGCAGACCCCGGCGGACTCTATTTGCCACTATTATGTTTCTAATAGTGAACGCATTAAACATCAGTATTAAACACATGGGTAATAATGGAGTCACGATACCGTCTATTACCTCGACAGATTTCCAGACAGTCAAGGTAAAATATTCAGTTTTTAGTACGCAACGCCAGGGCACATTATTGATGATACCGTAAGGTTCTAATGCGAAAAAATGCGGAATACACCTCAAACAGGATCCCACCGCCACTGCCAGTAAAACAATCAGCGCAGTTCTCTTTGTACAGTATCGTCTCCGAACTTTTTCACAGCAAATGGCGATATAGCGATCGAAAGTGAAAGCGACCGTGAACCACACTGAACAGTCCATAGCTGAAAGCCTCGTGTAAGTTGTCAGAGTGCAGACTGGAGTGATGAGCAGGAAATTAGCAAGCATATAGATGTTATTGATTTGATCCATTATAACAGCAATGATAACCACAATCAAATCTGCTGTTGCCATAGCAATCAGATAACGAGTCATGCATTCGGTGAGGTCACATTTTCTGCGGGCCAAGATCACAATCGCGATGAGATTAACTGTAATAATTAGCAAATACAGAGTCACATTTACAAAAACGTTCGCCAATTTATTTGATTGATTCTGGTTTGACTGCACGTTTGTATCCTGCATACTATATAGTAACCTTTACCACTTACAGTTGACACTACCTACACTGAAGCTGAGTTGAACGGCATAAAAAAAAACATTTCTGGAAGACAGTGAAAGATCGGAGACGAATACTGCTTTTAAAAATGTATAAAAATATAGGTTAAATAGACGTACAGGTATTTAAACTCTGGATACACGAGTAAACAATTCATGCATGTATCGCCCTCTTCTCCAGATGTGCAGACCAATTCAATGAATAGTGGCAACGACTCTCAGTCATTTCTGACTGGTGAAGATAAATCGGCTCCTTGCTAAAGTGATATCAGATGTAAACACTGACAGGGCAGTTAACTGTGCTGCAAAGATGATAAAATTGCCTTTGACTGTGCAAATTGCGTTCAGATGAAGCATTCTGGCAATACTTCGCAAACGACTGACATAACAACGCAAACTGTTAAGGAAATAACATCATATCTATATGACGACGGTAGTTCTGCAGTGAAACACTTAAAATATTAAAACATTACAACAATTATAACATAAAGCCTTTCAGAATAAGGGTAGTCAGTTCTTGTATCTTACCAGGAATTCCAAATATTGCAAGCAAAGGATAGTAAACTGCTGCTGTGTAGAAAATTGCTGGATATCCCATGTTCTGGGCGTAGACGTAATGGAAACAAATCACCCAATAGATTTTTCTGCATTTATGACCCGAAGAGTGGTTGAAGAAGCTTTTATGTAGCAGAGGAATCGTACACTGAACGAATTAGTGACACCTCCTACATTTACGTCACCTCCAATGTATTGCAAAACACTATCTTACACAAGGTATCTGCAGTACAGATTTCACTCCATGGGAACAAAAATAATCACGTGTGCATTGGAATATTCATTACAATCGTGTTGGTTGTTTTTATTTTTTCTGAAATAAGTATAGGAACATATTGGCACACAGCAGCGGCTTAAAATGATCTTTCAGTACAACTGCATCCCTGATCATTTGTAATTTGTCTGAGGTTGGACAATAGGTATGGAAACAATTCCTTGAAGTTTTTGACAATTTCCATAAGACCATAAGGTACCCCCTAATTCTCCTGAGTTCCAGGGAATACCCCCAAGTGCTGTCAGACTTACCTCAGACAGCAACCCTTTCATAACACGCTGTAAGGACTCAGCAGGTCGGGCAGCATCCGTGGAAATGATCCGTGGACTGTAGGGGGATGGGGCAGAGGGGCAAAAAAAAATTGAAATTGTCTGATAGAGCAAATAAAAACATAATTGACTTTATCCGGTTCTCCAACTCTGAATCCTTCTCTTTGTTGCTGCTTTTCCCCAGACCCCGCCGGACTCTGTTTGCTGCCATTAAGTTTCTAACGGTGAAAGCATTAAATATCAGTATTAAACACGTGGGTAATAAGGGAACCACGACACTCTCAATTATCTTGAAGGATTTCCAGAAAATCAACGTGAAATATTGAGGTTTCAATACGCATGGGTCATGTATTCGGTGAGGTCACATTTTCTGTGGGCCAAGGTCACAATCGCGGTGTGATTAACTGTAACAATTAGAAAATACAGCTTCACACAACGTTCACAGATTCACCTGATTGCAACAGGTGTGACGGCACCTTAGTATCCGATATATTATACAGAACATACGTCCATAAAGTCAGAAGATATAGGAGCAGAAGTAGGCCATTCGTCCCATCGAGTCTGCTCCACCATTCAATCGTACGCTGATCCAATTCTTCAAGTCATCCCCACTCCCACTGACTTCTCCTCATACCCTTTGACGTCCTAGCTAATACAGAACTTATATATCTCTGCCTTAAACATAAAACATAAAACATAGAAATCTACAGAACATTGCGGGCACTTCGGTCCAAAATGTTGTGTCGACCATGCAATACACCCTGGAAAATGCCTAGAATTACCCTTCCCACATAGCCCTCTATTTTTCTAATCTCCATGTACCTATCTATGAGTCTCTTAAAAGACCCTCGTGTATCCGCCCCCACCACCGTCGTCGGCCGTGCATTCCATGCACCCACCACTCTCCGAGTGAAAATCATATGTCTGGCATCCCTTCTGTACCCACTTCCAAGCACATTTAAACTATACCCCCTCGTATTAGCTATTTCAGCCCGGGGGGAAAGCACCTGACTATCTACATGATCAATGCCTCTCATTACTTTATGCACCTCTATCAAGTCCCCCCTCAACCCGGGTCGCTCCAAGGAGAAAAGGCAAACTTCACTCAACCTGTTCCCATAAGGCAGGCTCTCCAATCCAGACAATATCCTTGTAAATCTTGTCCACTCTCTCTCAATAGTATCCACATCCTTCCTGCAGTGAAATGACCAGAAATGAACACAGTACTCCAAGTGAGGATTAACTTATCTCCTATCTAGCTGTAACATTACCTGTTGGCTCTGGAATTCAATCCCACGGTTGATGAATGCCAACACAATAGGCAGACACTTGGCATGTGGAGGATCAGAGGGATCTTGGGCTCCGAGTCCATAGGAACTCGAAGTTGACTCTGTGATTACAATGACATTCGGTGCACTGGCCTCCATCAACCGTGGGATTGAGTTTAAGAGCCGAGAGGTAATGTTACATCTATATAGGACCCTGGTCAGGCTCCACTTGCAGTACTGTGCTCAGCTGTGATCACCTCACTACAGGAGCACCAGGAAAGGGTGCAGAGGAGATTTACCAGGATGTTGCCTGCATTGGCGAGCATGCCTTATGAAAATAGGTTGAACTCGGCTTTTTTCTCCTTGGAGCGGCTGAGGATGAGAGGTGACCTGACAGAGTTGTATAAGATGATGCGAGGCATTGATCGTGTGGATTGTCAAAGGCTTTTTCACCGGGCTGAAATGGCTAACACAAGAGAGCACAATTTTAAGCTGCTTGGAAGTAAGTACAGAGGAGATGACAGGGGTAAGTTTTTTACGCAAACAGTGCGTGGAATGGGCTGCCGGCGGCGGTGACGGAGGCGGATACGAAAGGGTCTTTTGTGAGACTGCTGGATAGGTACATGGGATCTTCGAAAAATAGAGGGCATTAGGTAATTTCTAAGTAAATACATGTTCGGCACAGCATTGTGGGCTGAAGAGGCTGTATTGTGCTGTATGTTTTCTATGGTTCTATACTTCTTATACTTTTTTTCTAACTGCATACGCCTTCTTATTGGCACTGTCAACCTGCGCAACAGCTTTGAGTCTCCTGTGGACACGGCCCCCAAGATCTCTCTGATCCTCCACGCTATCAAGAGTCGTAATATTACCATTATATTCTGTCTTCAAATTTGATCGACCAAAATCAAGGATTTCACAGTTATCTGGCTTGAAATCCATCTTCCAGTCTCAGCCCAGTTCTGCATCGTATCACTGTCTCGCTGCAATCTGTGACAACCTTCAAACTATCCACAACAACCCTAATATTTGTGTCATCAGCAAACGTACCAACTCACTCAACTACGTTTGTACTTTCTTATCCAGGTCAAATATAAAAATCACAAAGACTAGTGGTCCCAGCGGAGCACCTCTGGTGACCGTCCCCTATGCAGAATACGAACCACCTACAACCACCCTATGCCTTCAGTGGGTAAGGCAATTATGGATCCACAAATCAAGGACTCCTTTCGCAATGAACCTTGCATGGCTAACCTTATAAGATGCCTTACTGAAATCCATATACACTACATCCACAGCTCTATCTTCATATCTGTGCTTTGCGACATCATCAAAGTATTCAAACGAGGTCGTAAGGCACAACCTGCCCTTGGCAAAGCCATTCTGACTATCTCTAATCAGATTATGTCTCTCCAAATGAGGGGTAACCTTTCAGAGGTAACATCAATAATGCTTTCTGAAGAAACCTTCAACATTTCCTCATTATTCCATGTTTTGCTCTATTTGTTTACTTATTTTGCACTATATAGATTTTTGAACCTTTTACGCAAGGTTGAAATATATGATGGCAGAGGTGAAGTGTACATGGTGAGTTGTATAATTTTGAAGGAGTTTTTCTTGCATGATATCTGATTAGAGAATGTTACCTGCTTGGAATATGCAATCGGGGCTGTGGAGTTGGCAGATAAAATGGAAGGTTTTAAGATGTTCCCAGAAGGCAAGAATGCGCAGGAAATGGACGGATATGGATGTTATTTAGGTAGAGACAATCGTGAATATACGGCTGAGCAAAGACACTGCAGCCCAAAGGACACTGCCGACAATGCATCCTGCTCCAAGATCAATCGAGCTCTTTGTTGCTCCACTGCCCTCCATTCTCTTTCACTTACGTGATTCTACACATATGATACGACTAATATCCCCCCTATGTTTTCCTCTACTCACCTTCAAGTTATGTCCCCTGGAAGAGTACATGTCCGTCACTGGAACAATAAGGGTAGCTATCCACTATGTTGATGCATTATATCACACTAATGAACCTCAATCAGGATTAGGTGCTGCATCCCCCCATGTCAACCATGGTTCTTTCACACAGTCACCAACGGGAAACAAGCCTACCTAGCGCCCCATACAGTTGTTCCATAAACAATCTCCACACTTGCAATGCGCATTTCCCTCAGTATATCCGTTCCCTATTAGCGCCTCCATGTCCCCACCTTATCGCATCATAATTCGCCCTGTCCAAATTATTTATTTTCCTTCCGTCTGCTCCTACCCTGTTCAGGTTATGATGATATTCATACTGTCCGCGCGTGCTGACCCTCCGAGATGTCTGAAACCTGATGAAGTATATTGTCCAGATCGTGATCTAGAATGGCCTCTCTCCAGACGTTGTGTCTGCATATTGTGTGCATTATCGTTTCTGAGAACCGAAAAGAAGACAGACCACCGAACTCTACAAGGCAGTACATGTCATTCCGACCATGATGTTCTGCCTGTCTTTAAACGAGCACCGATTTCAATCTAAGATTTATTGTCTTTCATCCATGTGCCGTTCAAAGTTTCTGTTCAATATCCACATTGTATCCTCCAGATCGGCACTTTATGATCCAAAAAATGAAAACTTGCATCTGGCTGCGCTCTTTGTAGATGTGCTACAAAGTTGGGGGTGGTTGTTTCCCTGTGAGGATCTGCACTATATACACACTTTTCACAGGTGTTTCCATTCTAATTCACTGCTGTTTCCACATCAGGACATGATGCAACCACACAGGATACATTCCAGTGTGGATCGATAGTGGAAATCTGTAAACATGCACATTTTTTTAACGAAAGTGAGTCGTGCATAAACAATTGAGACCGTGGCTCTCAGTTCGTAGACTCGCTTTGGAGATTGGGATGTTCACGCCTTTAGGGCAACATAGATGAATAAGGAACATGGAGGATTGACATCTCTTTCACTTCCACATACTGATGCAACAAGAAAGGGTACAGAGGAGATTTACCAGGATGCTGTCTGGCTTAGAAAGTATGCATTATGATCAGAGATTAAGGGAACTAGGGCTTTACTCTTTGGGGAGAAGGAGGATGAGAGGAGACATGATAGAGGTGTACAAGATAATAAGAGGAATAGATAGAGTGGACAGCCAGCGCCTCTTCCCCAGGGCACCACTGCTCAATACAAGAGGACATGGCTTTAAGGTAAGGGGTGGGAAGTTCAAGGGGGATATTAGAGGAAGGTTTTTTACTCAGAGAGTGGAATGCATTGCCTGAGTCAGTGGTGGAGGTAGATACATTAGTGAAGTTTAAGAGACGACTAGACAGGTATATGGAGGAATCTAAGGTGGGGGCTTATATGGGAGGCAGGGTTTGAGGGTCGGCACAACATTGTGGGCCGAAGGGCCTGTACTGTGCTGTACTATTCTATGTAAGTCTACACAAGGAACTGGCGCTGCAACTCATCTTGCTAAACGAGTTTTGACCTGAAGAGCTGAGAGAAGATATTCTTGCGGATGATCCAGTGGGAACAACTTTCAAATACGAAAGCAAGAGTAACTCCAGCAGTGCAGTATTATGAAAGAATAGATGGTCTACAGTACGGTGGATTGTGAAGAATAGTGTTACGTTATTATGCACTTAAAATTTCACCGATAATGAATGACTACCCAAAGTGCACAGAGCCTAGATGGGGTGGAAGTTGCAAAGTTGCAAAGCTTGTGGAGAAAAAATCAAGAGTATACTTTGGAACTCTGATGTTGTGGCCATTACAGAGACATAGATGGCGCAGGGGCTGGAATGGCAGCTGTGTGTGCCGGGCTTCATATGTTTCCAAAAGGGCGGGGAAGGAGTCAAAATAGCTAGGGAATGGCACTGTTATTCAGGGATTGTATCACGGCTGCAGAAAAGGAGGTCGTCTTTTGGAGGAATTGTCAACTGAGTCATTGTGGGTGGAAGTCAGACACAGGAAGGGGGCAATAACTCTCATGTGTGTGTTTTAATATTCCCGCATTTGTAGCAGAAATATCGAAGAGCAGATTCTGGAGCGGTGCAATAATAAGAGGGTTGTTGTGATGGGAGATTTTAACTTTCCTAAGATTGACTGGCATCTTCTTCAAGCACGGGGTTTAGAGAGGATGGAGTTTGTTCGGCGTGTTCAGGGAGGTTTCCTGATGCATTTTATAGATCGGCCAACTAGAGGAGAGCCTGTACTTAATCTTGCATTTGGAAATGAACCTGGTCAGATGTCAGGTCTCTCGCTGTGACTGCGTTTTGGAGGCAGTGATCAGAACTCTGTCTCCTTTACCAGAATGCTGGACAGGGATGGGAACAGACAGTTTTAGAAAACATTCAATTAGCGTATGGGGGAAATGATTGTAAAAGGCAGGAAATTGAGATCATGAATTTGAAGCAGATGGTCTCAGGGAAATGAACGGCAGAAATATGGCGAATGTTCAGCGAATATTTGCAGAGCGTTCTGCTTAGGTATGTTCTATTGAGGCACGGAATAGATGACGGGGTAAAAGAACTATGGTATACATAGGATGCAGGAAATCTACAAAGCCCATTTCCAGAAAAGTTGGGATATTTTCCAAAATGCAATAAAAACTAAAATCTGTGATATTCACGTGAACCTTTATGTAACTGACAAAAGTACAAAGAAAAGATTTTCAATAGTTTTACTGACAAACTTAGTTATATTTTGTAAACATACACAAATTTAGAATTTGACGGCTGCAACACACTCAACAAAAGTTGGGACAGAGGCATGTTTACCATTGTGTTACATCAACTTTCCTTTTAATAACACTTTTTAATCGTTTTGGAACTGAGGATACTAATTGAGGTAGATTTGCAATTGAAAATTGTGTCCATTCTTGCTTGATATAAGACTTCAGCTGCTCAACAGTCCGTGGTCTCCGTTGTCTGATTCTCCTCTTCATGATGCACCTTACTTTTTCAATAGGAGATAGATCTAGACTGGCAAAAGCTGGCACCAGTATTTGTCTGGATTTATGGATACTTAATTGTGTACGGAATTCGTTGGGGAAATTAACTGTCTGGGCTGCCAGGGTGAATGCTTTGCCAAATCAGTGATGAGATGCTCAATGTATACATTACTCCGAAGGGGAGCTATCTCCAGCAACACCAGATCTCAGATTATCAATGTTCATTCACTTACTGAAGGAAGAGGTCACATACACCGTTGTGGGAAATGGAGATTTAAGGTGGCTTGCCGGTTATCAGATTGAACTCACCTTGGTCATACAGAACGCAGAGTGCGGAGAGCATAGTGTGGGAATTGGAGAGAAAATTAAATGCAGTACAGCTGTCGTTCTGAAAAAGACAGCAGCAGAATGGAAAGAAACACACAAAGAGTAAGGAACAAAAAAAGCGAAAGAAGGGAATGATAACAGTAAAGAAGCAAACCGAGGAAGAAAAGAAAACTAGAGAGTGAAGGAGACAGACAGAGAAACAACAGAAAGGAAACGAGGAAGGGAAGCAATGACCTAAGACAAAAATTTAAACAATTTTGCTTTTACATTTTCTGGTCTGATGTCTGAGCAGCCCCATTATCCGCCCCGATTGTGAATAGCAGGCCGCTGATGCAGTTGATTCTGCCAATTTTCATTATAACTCAGCACTTTCATGCCATTGCAAAGCATCCCCTTCAATATGAACTAATATCTCGCCACATTCCTTAGTTCCTGTCTGAATTTTCTGTGCGTCAGTCCACGGATACACATCCTGGTGCATGTGCGCAGTATTCTCGGCATTAACCCAAACGAAAGATTAAACACAGCAACTTATCATTACCTCATTCGATATATTTTGCATATTTCTAAACAAATCACTGTTGTCGAATCATTTTGAAATTACTATTATTCCTTTTTCTATTCATCTGAAAATAACCCGATGCATAAATATGTAATCAACAGTGCCCGGCATGTCAAAAAGCCTCGATAACAAGCCGAGAGCTGGAAGAGGTTGGACATTGTTTTGCGTTCTCTAAGGCGGTGCTGGACAAGGGGAAGACCTGATTACTGCTTATAAAAAGGCGCTAACCATAGACAGCCTGAATTTCTTTCAGAGCATATAAGTATATGAGTTAGGACATTATTTTGCAGCTGTGGCCGCACTTGGCATATCAAGCAACATTCTGGCCACTCTGCTATAGGAAGACCTGAAGATCCTGAGTTCGAGCCACAGCCGAAGCAACATGTGTTGTGTCCTTGAGCAAGGCACTTAATCACACATTGCTCTGCGACGACACTGGTGCCAAGCTGTATGGGTCCTAATGCCCTTCCCTTGGACAACATTGGTGTCGTGGAGAGGGGAGACTTGCAGCATGGGCAACTGCTGGTCTTCCATACAACCTTGCCCAGGCCTGCGCCCTGGAGAGTGAAGACTTTCCAGGCGCAGATCCATGGTCTCGCAAGACTGACAGATGCTTTTACTCTATTTACGATAGGAAGAATATGGTTAAAATTCGCGAAGTACAGAAATGATTTGCAAGCATGCTCCCTTGACCTGAGGACCTGACATAATAGAAATTCATTTCAAACTTGGCTTTTATTCCTGGGGATATTGGAGAATGAGGGGTAACTTGTCAGGACCAGGATGAACAATGTTTTCTGAAGAAAGCTTTAGCATATTCTCATCATTCTATGTTTTGCTATTTTGTTTACTTATTTTGTAATATATAGATTTTTTACCTTTTGAGCAAGGTTTAGATATCTGAAAAAAGAAGCGTATATGTTGCATTGGTACAATTTCAAAGGGGATGTTCTGGCAAGATATATAATCAGAGAGACTACATGCTTGGAATACGCCATCGGAGCTATGGAGGTGGCAGATAAATGGAGGATTTGAAGGTGTTCGTAGAAGGAAGAATGTACAGAGAAAGAACGGATGTCGATATTGCTTTAAGAGAGACGGCACTGAATATAAGGCACAGTAGAGACATTCCGGCCCAAAGTACTGTGCCGACAATTCATCCAGCTCCAAGATTAATCTAACTCATGTTGTTCCATAGCCCTCCATTGTATTTCTTCTACGTGGAAATACACATAAGACACTCCTGACATCCCCCTTACTAATCACCTTAAAGTTATGCTCTCTGGAATTGTCCATGTCCGCCACTGGAACAAGAAGAGCGGCTGTCCACTCTGTCAATACACCTTATATTGCTGTGAACATTGATACCGCAACATCTCATCTTCCTTCATTCCAAACAGAAAAAAACCGAGTCTATCCAAACTCTTTTCGTAAGCCGTATCTTATTATCGACACAGAACACCACTTTCCAGAACTTCCACATTCTTCTCATATTGAGGCGCACAGAACTGTGTGCAAAATTCCAGGTGTGGTCTAACCAGGCTTTTCTGTAGCTGCGACACCTCTATTCCTATAGTGAAATTCGATATGCCCCTTCGGCACGCAGGCTTAGATACCCTCATGTATTTTTCTTCAAATCTTCCAGCAAATACTGATCGTGACATCAACGTGTTTCGGCATGTTAGTCGCGACGACCCTTGCTTTCTAAAACTGAGGTAGAATGGTTTCTTCTCAGGACTGGATGTTGCATTCTCCTTGTCAACGCTGTGAGGAGCTGCACTCTATCCACACTTTTTACAGGTGTTTCCATTCTAATTCACTGCTGTTTCCACACTAAGGCATGATGCAACCACACAGGACACATTCCAGTGAGTATCCATAGGGGAACTCTGTAAACATGCGCATTGTTTTAAGAAAGTAGAGTTTCTGTGTAGACAACTGAGACTGTGGTTTTCAGATCGTAGACTCGCTTTGGCATTGGGATCTTCATGCCATTAGCGCAACATAGATGAATAAGGAGCATGCCGGATATACATCTCTCTTATTTTTCCACATGCTGATGCTATAAGTCTACAGAAGGAACAGAGGGTGTGGTGCATCTTGCTTAAAGGAGTTGCTACCTAAAGAACTCAGAGACGATATTCTTGCGGATAATCCTATGGGAACAACTGAGAAATACGAAAGCGAGGGTAACTCCAGCAGTGCAGTATTTTGCACAAATGGGTTGTCTACAGTACAGTAGATTGTGAAGAATAGTGTTACATTATTGGGAACAGTCAATTTCACCAATATTTACTGACAACGCAGAATGCATAGAGCCTAGATGGGGTAGAAGCTTCGAAGCTTATAGAGAAAAATTTCATGAGTATACTTTGGAACGATGATGTTGTGGCTATTGAGGAGACTTGGATGACATGGGCAGGAATGGCAGCTGAGTGTCCCGGGCTTTAGATGTTTCTTAAAGGACAGGGAGGGTGGGAAAAAAGCTGGGGGAGTGGCACTGCTACTCGGGGATTGCATCAAGGCTGCAGGAAATGGAGAAATCATAGAGGGATTCTCTAATGGATCATTATGGGTGGAAGTGAGAAACAGGAAGGGGCAATAACCGTACTGAGTGTTTTTATAACACCCCAGAGAAATCGAAAAGGAGAGAGCGAGGCCGATCCTTGAACAGCGCAATAATAATATTGACTGACTTCTCCTTAAAGCAAGGATTAGAAGGGGTGGTGTTCGTTCGGTGTTTTCAGGAAGGTGTCCTGACGCAATATGTGAATATGCCAACTATAGAAGAGGCTGTACTTGGTCTGGTATTTAGAAATGAACCTGGTCAGGTGTCAGATCTCTCTGTGGGAGAGCATTTTGGAGGTGGAGATGGCAAGTCTACAGTATCTCCTTTACCATAGAAGTGGAGGAGGAGAGGAACTGCTACTTCGGTAAAAGAAATTAATTGAGGTTCTGGGAAATATGATTCTGTTTGGCAGGAACTGGATCATTAACTGGGACCAGATGTTCGCAGTGAACTGCCCAGGGAACATTTGCATGGCCTTCTGCAAAAGTATGTTCCACTGAGGCACGGAAAAAATGATGGCTAAAAGTCCCATTGTGTATAAAAGAAGTAGGAAATTTAGTTAAGAAAAAGAATGGTTCAAGAAACTAGATACTGATAGAGCTGTAGAAAAAAGGATTACGGAAAGCCCCAAGGCATCCTCCAAGTATGTGAAGAGCAAGAGGATGGGCCATCTGAGAACAAGACGATTCAGGTCGAAACGTGAGCATGAAGCCAGGGGAGATAGCGGAGGTAGTTAATGAACACTTCACTTCAGTATTCATCACTGAAAAGGACCTTGGCAGTTGTGGGGATGTCTCACAGCGGACTGAAACTTTTGACTTTAAGAACAAGGATGTACTGGTGATTTTGAAAGGTACTAAGTCAGATAACTCACAAGGATCGGATGAAATACACCCCAGGCTACATTGGGCTGCGAATGAGGAGAATGCTGACTCTCCGGCGATGATCTTTGCATCATCAATAGGAACGGGGAAATTACCAGACGATTGGGATATTGGAAGCGTTGTGACCATGTTCAAAAAACGGAGTAGAGATACCCCAGAAAATTATAGACCAGCGGATATTACTTCAGTGACGAGCAAGTTGTTGAAGAATATCCTGAAAGGCAGAAATTATGAGCATTTGTAGAAACATAATCTGATTAGGGATTGTCAGCATGGCTTCGTCAAGGGCAGGTCGTGCCTTAAGAGCGTGACTGAATTCTTTGAGGATGCAACAAAATAGTTTGATGTACGTAGAACAATGTATATGGGATTTCAGTAAGGTATTTGATAAGGTTCCCCATGCGAGGCACATCCAGAAAAAAATGAGGCATGGGACCAAGGAGACCTTGCTCTGTGGATGCAGAAATGGTGCTCACAGAATGCAAAATGTGGTTGTAGGTGGTTCATATTGGCGTTGTGGAGGATCAGCTAGATCTTCAAGTTCGTGTCCATAGGGCTCTTAGGCAGCTGCACAGATTGATAGTCTTGCTAAGAGGGCATATGTTGTGTTGGCCTTTATCAACCCTGAGATTTAGTTAGGAGCCATGACGTAATACTACAGCAATATAAGATCTTAATTCGACCCCATTTGGAGTATGTGTTCAGTTCTGGTCAACACACTGCAGGAAGGATGTGGATATGTTCAATAGAGTGTAAAAAAGATTTACAAGGATGTTACCTGTATTGGACAGCATGCCTTATGAAAATAGGTTGAATAGATTTGGCCTTACCAATTGGAGCGACGGAAGATGACGGGTGACCTAACAGTGTCACGGTCCGGTCCGTGAAGTCCGCAATCCAGTTCACGGTCCAGTCCGTGGATCCAATACTTCGGTTATTCCGTTTTCCTCTTATTCCGTTGGGTGCCTTAATTGCGGCACCTGATTCTCGTTTCAGGATGGCACCATAAATAGCTCTAGGGTCCAGTGCTTCCTTGCTGGACCGTCCTCGTCAGGAGTCTCATCAAGTTAACCCGCCGCAGTAAGTCTAGAGCCGCTGTCTGTTGTTCCTGGGCCGCTTCGAGGGCTTGCCGCTACATGGAGCCTTTTCGTGTCAAGATAAAGAACAGTCTATCGTTGAGTGGTTTTGCCTCTCTGTGTTCTCTCCTCCGCTGGGTAGGTCCAGCCGTTTGCTGCTACCTTGAGTGGGGAAAGCTGACAGTGTTTTGTGCACTGTGTCTAAGAAGAGTTCCAGCTCTATGTCCTGTGTCCAAGGATGTGCTCTGGCTCAGTGGTCTGTGTCCTGTGTCTAAGTCAAGTCTGTTCCAAGTCCAAGTCAATAGTCAAGTTCCAAATCCACGTCAAGTGTCAAGTTTCAAGTCCAAGTCCAAAGTTAAGTTCCAAATCCAAGTCCAGAGTCAAGTTCCAACTGCAAGCCAAGAGTCAAATTCCAAGCCCAAGTCAAGTCTGAGCCAAGTCCCAGCCAAGCCAGGCCTGAGTCCAAGCCAAGCCAGGACCGAGTCCAAGGTCAAGAGCCAAGTCAAGACCCAGGTACCGAGTACCTGCCAAGTTCCGAGCCATGACCTGAGGTCCCAGTTAAGTCCAAGTCCCAAGAAGTAGCTCAGGTTACTTCCCACGTCTTCGTCCATGTTGTCATCTTGTCCTCGCTTCTTGACTTCCCTAGTATTCTTAATAAACATCGTCATGTTCATAATGCTTCAGTGTCTGTGTCTTGCATTTGGGTCCGCTACTATCGTCCCCGTGCAACAGACAGAGGTGTATAAGATGATGAGAGGCATTGGTCGTGTGGATAGCCAGAGGCTTTTTCCGAGAGCCGAAATGACTAACACTAGGGCAATAGATTTAAGGAGTTTGTAAGTAGGTACAGTGGGGATGACAGGGGAAAGTCTTTCAACAGAGAGTATTGGATGTGTCGAATGTATTGTCAGTGAAGGAGGTAGAGGCGGATACCATGGTGACTCTTAGATAGGTACATGGAGCTTAGAAAGATAGAGGGCTCTGCGTAGGGAAATCCTGGGTAGTTTCTAGAGTCGGTTAAATGGTCGGCATGACATCATGTGCCGAATGGCCTGTAATGTGCTGTATACTTCGGGAGGATGCAATACCTGAGGTTCTTAAATGTCTCATATAAGACCCCATGGACAGTGTGTTCCTATTGGGGTGACGTATTACTCTGGCAAGTGCAAGCAACGCTGTGCGACGGGAGATATTGAAGCCCTGGTAAAGACAAATTATGTAAAGCATACATTATGTTCAGCAGGTCCTATATTTATGTCGGCGTGGCTTTTTCTTTCGAAGTTGTGTGCGACGAATCTTTTGGTGCTCTATGAAATGATAAGTAGGATCTTAGATGAAATTGGGACAGAAGATTTGTCTGTTTGGGCTTGATCAAGAGCAGAGAGGAGACCAGCAAGGTAACCTAGACGAGACTTTTTGGTCCTATTCAATTCAGGGAGAGCTAGCTTCCTGCATTTAAAATTATCTCTGCGTTGTGACGGAAAGGTGTCATGGTCTGGTCCGTGAAGTCCCCATTCCGGTTCACGGTCTGGTCCGTGGACTCAGGACTCTGGGTCTTCCAGCTATCCGTTATTTTGATTCAGTTAATCATGATTCCCTTGGGGCTTGGAATATAAGTAGCCATGGGGTTGAGTGTCAGCTGCTGGTTTGTCTTGTCAAGATCCTCTGGGAGCAACCTGCCGGTGAAAAGCTAGTGTGGTCACTTGCCATCTTAAGGCCGCGTTGGAGAACCATCGCTTCATGCATCCTTGCTTCCGGTAGTCAGAGCTGTCTTTGCGGCATGGATTCGGCTGTTGTCTGGGCCAGCTGAGTGGCCGTCAGCCACTCCGACCTAGGTAGGGATCCGGCTGTTTTCGTAGCCAGCTGAGGTTGCTGGCTGTAATTGCGACTCGGAGCAACCCCGAAGCAGAGGTGGAACTGTCTGTCATTCTTTGGTGTTTGTCTCTTCTTGTCCTTGCCTCTGTGGGGTACGTCAGGCCATTCTGCTGTTGCCCTGCGGGGGTCCCGTCTTGTCTTGTCCTCTCCTCCGTGGGGTAAGTTAGGCCGTTTTGCCGTTGCCCTGCGGGGGGACCTGTCTTGTCTTGTCTTTGCCTCTGTTGGGTAAGTCCGGCCGTTCTGCCGTTACCCAACAGGTGCTTCTGTCCCACCTTGTTGTGGAGAAGAAGTTGAGTCCCGGTTTGTCTAAGTATAAGTCCAGGCTCTATGTCAATGTACTGTCCAGTCTCATGTCAGTGTCGAGTTAAAGATAAGTCCCGGCTCTATGTTGATGTTCAGTTTCCAGTCTGTCTCTGAGCTCCAGCCTCCGAGTTATCAGCCTCCGCATTCCTGCAAGCTTCAAAACCCCAGCCTGCAAGCCTCAAGAGCCCAGTCCCCAGCCTCAAGCCTCTAGACCCCAGCCATGTCCAGTCCTGTAGTTATGTCATGTGTTTGCCTGGTTCTGAGGCCCAAGCCCGAGGCAAGACCGAAGTTCTGGATCCTTGTCCAGTCTCTGGCTCGGAGCCCAAGCCCGGGTTCCTAGTGCATAGTTCCTTGTGCGGGTTCCCTGTCTAGTCCATGTCCTAGCCCAAGTCTGCGTTCTTGTCCCTGCTCTTTGTCTGTATCCTGCACGTCCCTGTTCTAGTCAATTCCTGTTCCTTGTACTTCAGTGTCTGTGTCTTGCATCTGGGTCCGTTCCCAACGTTGCCATTGTGACATAAGGATCTGAGACTAGATCTCATTTCTCTGTCAGTAGGCCCCTGGCTGATGATACGCCACGGGGACTGCTCTAGGAGTGTCCTTATGTATTAATTTAGGAGATTCGAAAGGAATACTCGTGGAATAATCAGTAGGTTTGAGGATGGTGCAAGAACAGCAAGTACTGTTGACAGTGAGGAATGTTCGTGTATAATACTGAAGGTTACTAGAAATTGCTGATCAATTTTGAAAATGATCTTAAGGCAGGTAAGTATGAGGTAATGCATTTTGGAAAGTCAGAGCAGGGCACGACATGTTTAGATTCAATTCAATTATGAAGACACTCAGTCCTCGTTTATTGTCATTTAGTAATGCATGCATTAGGAAATGATATAATGTTCCTCCAGTATGATACCACAGAAACACAAGACAGACCAAGACTAAAACTGACAAAAAAACACATAATTATAACATATAAACACAACAGTGCAAAACAATACTGTAATTTGATAAAGAGCAGACCATGGGCCTGGTAAGAAAAAAGCCTCAAAGTCCCGATAGCCCCATCATCTCACGCAGACGGCAGAAGGAAGAAAACCCTCCATGCCATGAACCTCCAGCGCCGCAAACTTGCCGATGCAGCACCCTGGAAGCACCCGACCACAGCCGACTCTGAGTCCGTCCAAAAACTTCGAGCTTCCGACCAGCCCTCCGACACCGAGCACCATCGACCCCGACCCCGGCTGCCAAGCAACAGGCGAAGCCGGGGATTCGGGGCCTTCCCCTCCAGAGATTCTGGATCGCACAGCAGCAGCGGCAGCGAAACAGACATTTCAGAAGTTTCACCAGATGTTCCTCCGTGCTTCTCAGGTCCGTCTCCATCAAATCAGGATTGTGGACGGCATCCTACTTGACAAATTACAGATATTCATCACCGGAGTGGCCGCTGCGCGCTGCGTCGCGCCGCCATCTTCTCTTCACATGTGCTGTGAATTCAGGGATTCTGGGCAGTTTAAATGAAACAGAGGAAACTAAAACAATATGTGCCTAGTTTTATACACACACACACACACACACACACACACACACAGTACTGGAGGAATGTTTTATTCATTTCCATATAAGCCGAGTTAGTGGCAAGCGGCGTCAGGGTAGAGAGGCATTTAGCCCGTTGGCTGTCAACAGAGCATATGAGTACATGGGGCCTTATTTTGTTTTACTCGCTTGGATTGTTAAGGCAGCATCTGGAAAATTGTGCACAGTCATTGTGAACGCCAGTATCGGAATGTTAAACTTGGGAAAAGTATAGACAGGACTTATAGCTATACTTTCTGGAGCCGGAAACCTTAGTTGTGGAGAGAACTTTTCCAATCATGTCTTTTGTTCCCAGTAACATTTGAGAAGGGAATGGGGTGGGTTGTAAACTTCCCTAGGTAATATAAGTAATAAATGAATGGAAGCAAGATTTTTCCTCAGGGTGTCTGAAATGATACTTTATATCGCAGACGTGCTATCTTCGCATTTTTAACATCAGCGAGGACGTAGAGGAGCCTGCGGAGCCATTATGTTAATTTTCCGCAGCCATCATTCTTATTGACGTACAGCCAACACTATCTCATTATTCCTTGTTTTTCCCTATTAGTTTACCTAATTTGTAATTTATTTTATATGCACTTACACCGTGCTGTTGCCACAAGAAAGCACTTCATGTATCACCAATACTAAATTTGATAGGGGATGTATAGATCAGGTTTCTGTGGGTAATTTTCAGAGGACTCCGAGCTGCTTGTTTAAATATAGTCAATGATGATGAGATTGCGTTACTCAGTTAGGGACAATCGACAGGTTCATGGGCAGTCGACGATTTGAGAGAGACGGGCTTGGCGCAGTAAACGAGGATGAGTTCAACAGGCTGGAACAGTTTCGGTGCAAGGACCTCATTCGCGCTGTATTTCCCCTGAAATCTGATGTTATCCTTTCTGGAAATAAACGCCCCATTGCAGAAAATGATTCCACAAATGCTTCGTAGCAGAATAATCTGAATCTAATATTTTCAGCTGAACTCACCGGCTCTTGAACTCAATGCCTCAAATAATAAACATCACCGGTTTGCATTCTTTGGGGTCCTATCAGCCTGCGTGTTCAACTTTCAACAGCATTGCACCCGGACAGACGAGTCGATTGTAATGCAGATCACTATGGCACACCAGTAGCAAGGACCTCCATCCTCAGTAAGACTGATCCAACACAGCCCTCCGTCTTCCACGAACAATCTGATTTACGAACCAGTCAGCCAAGTGTTCATGGATCCCATCCTTTCTACCTTTGCTGGATGAGGCTGCCAGATGGGAGTGTGTGGAGTGATTTATAAAACAACTACTCTTCTGCTTTCATCCATCGCCTTCGTCAGCCCCAAGAAAAAGTCTAACATCGTAATCAGCTGTGATCTGACCGGTACAATGTCTGATTAGACCTTGCTTCCCAATTGCTCATTAGTCCTATCCTAAAGTATTTTCTCCGTTACTTCACTGAATCTGACTAGAGAGTCGCTGATCTTTAACTCCCAGGTTTAGCTGCATTTTTCATCTTAAACAAGACAAGTGCGGCGACAGGCGATCAATAGCTAACCGCTTGAACGAGTGGAAATTCGAAGTTATTCGTCAAATCTGCAGCAACAACCTCGTTTCCTGTCTCTCTCAGTTAACCCGTGTGCATCCAAAATACTGTGTAAATAGCCCCAGATTAATGATATTCATGAGATCGAACCGACCTCATTTCCGATGCACGGAAATCCCTGCCATCTCTGTATACTCGTCCCTTATCCATCTGCGCTCTACGTCCTCCAACACAAAAGGTAACAACGCGAAGTGGCTGGTTTAGGATGGTGCCCGCATCCTCCGGCTGTGAGTTTATGTACCTGTCTTTTATCCTTCAACAGGCCAAGTTTCTCTCTTTCTTATTTCGTATATTTGCCGACTGCATCGTGTCACTTTTTTAAAAATCCTTCCCGCCAAGTACCTTTAGGAACAACTTATAAGTTCTCTATCTGCTTGACTGGTGTGGCCTTTTTATAATGGTTTATAGCCGTTTATAGTTGTAGTTAGCTCGTCAGCCTTTTAACATTCACAAATGTTTCCTTCTTCCTGAATATATTAATAATCACTCCAGTTCAACGCGGGAGATCGCTGATTCCCAAAGTGCATTGGACGTTTCCTAAACACAGAAAATCTGCAGATGCTGGAAATCCAAACGACAGACACAAATCGTTGCAGGACGTCAGCAGGCCTGACGGAGGATCTCGGACTGAAACGTCGACTCTACTTTTTCCCATAGATACTGCCTGGCCTGCTGAATTTCTTTTGAATTTTGTGTGTGTTGCCTGGACGTTCCTTGCTGTTTTTTTAGAATACAATGGAATGAGATTTAGAGCACAGGTCGGTTCCTTTTATCCACAATGTCTGTGCAGACCATGATTACCAACAAATTTAATACCTACTCTCTAAAAAAAAATCCATAACACCAGAGCCCCGCCTTCCACATTCACTGTCGATTGCTGTTGCTCTAGTATTTAGATCCAAAAACACCTCGGTAATTCCTTGCAAGTACTCAACCAAACCGTGTTGAAGATACACTGCTTATCCCTTGTAGGCATAACCCGTCTCCCTGTAAGTCAATGCTCTACTTTCTTTTTCTAAAATACTACCACAGTAACAGTTTCAGGCACTCTAGCAATCTGAGTCCTCTAGTGACATTCTGGATCAACAAACCAATGCCCCCTTACTTTCTCAATAAACCTTTCATGGGGTACCTTAGCAAATGTTTTGCTGAAATCCACATACGCTACATCTACTGCTCTACCTTTGTCAACTTGTTTACTCACATCCTCAAAAAATTCAATCAAGTTCGTAAGGCACGAACTACCTTTCACAAAGCCATGCTAACTATTCCTAATCATATAATGCCTTTCCAAATGTTCATAAATCCTGCCTCCAATAACTGAAGTAAGACCCACTGGTCTATTACTTCCTGGGATATCTCTACTTCCTTTTCTGAATAAGACAACCAGATTTGCAACCCTCCAATTCCCGTCCCCAGTGATGATGTAAAGATCATTGCCAGAGGGTCAGCAATCTCTTCCCTAACTTCCCACTGTAGCCTGGGGTATATCGCGTCCTGTCCTGGTGACTTACCTAACTTGATGTTTTCCAAAAGCTGTAGCACATCTTCTTCCTTAATAACTACATTCTCAAGCTTTTCTGTCTGCTATATGTCATCCGTACAATCGCCAAGATCCTTTTACGTAGTGAATACTGAAGCAAAGTATTCATGAAGTACCTCTGCTCTCTCCTCTGCTTCCATACACACTTTTCCGCTGCCACACTTGATTGGTCCTATTCTCTCATATCCAATCGTCTTGCTCTTCACATATTTGTAGAGTGTTTTGGAGTTTTCCTTAATCCTGTCCATCAATGTCTTCTCATGGCCCCTTTTGGCTCTCCTAATTTCATTTTTAAGCTCCATCCTGCTAGACTATAATCTTCTAGATTCCCATCATCACCAAGGATTTTTGAACCTTTCGTAAGCTCTTCTTTTCTTCTTGACTAGATTTATAACAACCTTTGCAGACCACGATTCCTATACTGTACCATCCATTCCCTGTCTGAATGGAACGTATTTTTGCAGAATCCCATGCAAATATCCCCTGAACGTTTGGCACATTTCTTCCGTGCGTTTCCTTGAGAAAATCTCTTTCCAGTTTATGCTTCCAAGTTCCTGCCTGATAGTCTCATATTTCCCCGTACTCAAATTCAACGTTTTCCAAACGTGTCCATTCCTATCCTTCTCCAATACTATGACAAAGAAGATAGAATTGTGATCACTCTCTCCAAACTGCTCCCCCACTGAGAGATCTGACACCTGACCAGGTTAATTTCCCAATACCAGATCAAGTACAGCCTCTCCTCTTGTAGGCTTATCTACATATTGTGTTAAGGACAGTTCCTGAACACACCTAAAAAACTCCAACCCATCAAATCCCCTCACTCTGGGGAGATGCCAATCAATATTTGGAAAATTAAAATCTCCTACCAAAACAATCCTGTTATAATTACTCCTTTTCAGAATCTGTCTCCCAATTTGCTCCTCGATGTCCTTGTTACTATTGGGTGGTCTATAAAAAATACCTGTTAAAATTATTGACCCCTTCCTGTTCCAAACTTCCACCCACAGAGACTCCGTAGACAATACCTCCATAACTTCCTCCTTTTCTGCAGCGGTGTCACTATCTCTGATCAATAGTGCGACATCCCCACCTCTTTTGCATCCCTCCCTGTCCTTTCTGAAACATCTAAACCCTGGTACTCTAAATAACCATTCCTGCCCCTGCGTTATCCAAGTCTCTGTATTGGCCACAAAATCATAGCTCCAAGTGCCGATCCACGTTTAAGCTCATCTGCTTTGGTGATAATACTCCTTGCATTAAAATAGACTCATCTCAAACGTAAACACGAGGAATTCTGCAGATGCTGGAAATTCAAGCAACACACATCAAAGTGTCACAATGGCAGGGCATTGGAAGCAAGGGTGGACCCAAATGCAAGACGCAGCTTGAGGTTAATTAAATTTAGTTTATTGTTCGAAACCAGGAGCCAAGGCAGGAGTGGGAGTAGCGAACTGGACAAGGACTGAGGACTAAGACTAGGCTGGGACCAAGGGTCTGGGCTAGGACTCGGAATCGGCTCCCAGAACTAGAGGAAACATGAAGAGGCTAGGGTATGGACTCCGAGCCTGAGACTGGGCAAGGACCCAGTACCTGGGTCTTGCCTCAGGCTCGGACCCCAGAACCAGGCATGGACATGACATGGGCTAGGGAGAGGAGGAACATGGAAACACAGAGCCTCGGTCTCGGGAGAGCAGATACATGGAACCATGGACACATACACAGAACACAGAGTCGGAACCCCACCTTGGGTACAGGCCATAGGGCCGGGACTCATGACCCTCCGCGGGGCAACGGCAAGACGGCCTGACTTACCCCAGGGAGGCGAGGACCAGACAAGACAAGACATGACTCCCCGTGGGGCAACGGCAAGACGGCCTGACTTACTCCACGGAGGAAAGGAAAGGACAGGACAAGGCCAACAGGAAATCACACCAGACAGTACCTATCTAGCTCCAGCGATGGAACAAGACAGAAGTGCAGGCGGGGGATGCAGACGAGGGCTAGAGGCGAGAGGGGCAGAGTAGGGATTCAGACAAGGGGATAGGACAGGAATCTCAGACCGCCAGGGCCAGAACTTGACTCAGAACTGGGAAGCCACCAGGGACAGGACTTGACCTGGTGCTAGAATGCCGCCAGGGACAGGACTTGACCTGATGCTAGAATGCCGCCAGGGACAGGACTTGACCTGGTGCTAGAATGCCGCCAGGGACAGGACTTGACCTGGTGCTAGAATGCCGCCAGGGACAGGACTTGACCTGGTGCTAGAATGCCGCCAGGGACAGGACTTGACCTGGTGCTAGAATGCCGCCAGGACCAGGACTTGACCTGGTGCTAGAATGCCGCCAGGACCAGGACTTGACCTGGTGCTAGAGTGCCGCCAGGACCAGGACTTGACCTGGTGCTAGAGTGCCGCCAGGACCAGGACTTGACCTGGTGCTAGAGTGCCGCCAGGGACAGGACTTGACCTGGTGCTTGATTGCCGCCAGGACCAGGACTTGACTTGGTGCTTGAACGCCGCCAGGACCAGGACTTGACCTGGTGCTTGAACGCCGCCAGAGCCAGGACTTGGCTTGGAGCCTCCGGGTAGTGGCGAGCTCTCGACTCGGCCCAGGAACAGTAGACAGCAGTTCTTGATTCCCTCCAGCAGGTTAACTGACGGACCCACCTCGGTTAGGAAACTTTGCAGTCTCGCTTTGGCGAGGTAACTTGACAGGGTTGCTCCGGTGAGGAAAGGCGAATTACCGGCACTCGCTTCGGCAGAGAGTAGGCTTGCTCCGGCCAGATGACATCGGCATACCGTACCTTGGATGACTTTGCAGACGCTCCCACGCCGAACGGCTGAAAGCCGGAGACTATAAACTGCCGGTTCAGCCGAGCATTAATTGCCTCTAATCACCAAAGTCGAGGGACACGGGAAAACAGGGAATCAACGGTCCGGATCGTAACATAGACAAGGAAATTTAAAGGGACCTTGATCTGGACCATGACACAAAGTTGCTGGTGAACGCAGCAGGCCAGGCAGCATCTCTAGGAAGAGATACAGTCGACGTTTCGGGCAGAGACCCTTCGTCAGGATTAACTGAAGGAAGAGATAGTAAGAGATTTGAAAGTGGGAGGGGGAGAGGGAGATCCAAAATGATAGGAGAAGACAGGAGGGAGGGGGATGGAGTAAAAGCTGGACAGGTGATTGGCAAAAGGGAAATGAGTGGAACATGGAACAGGAGGTCCAGGGAGAAGGAAAAGGGGGAGGGGGAAAAACCCAGAGGATAGGCAAGGGGTATAGTCAGAGGGACAGAGGGAGAAAAAGGAGAGAGAGAGAAGAATGTGTGTATATTAATAAATAACGGATGGGGTACGAGGGGGAGGTGGGGCATTAGCGGAAGTTAGAGAAGTCAATGTTCATGCCATCAGGTTGGAGGTTACCCAGATGGAATATAAGGTGTTGTTCCGCCAAGCTGAGTGTGGCTTCATCTTTACAGTAGAGGAGGCCGTGGATAGACATGTCAGAATGGGAATGGGATGTGGAATTAAAATGTGTGGCCACTGGGAGATCCTGCTTTCTCCGGCGGACAGAGCGTAGGTGTTCAGCAAAATGACCTCTCAGTCTGTGTCGTGTCTCGCCAATATATAGAACGCCACATCAGGAGCACCGGACGCAGTATATGACCCCAGCCGACTCACAAGTGAAGTGTCGCCTCACTTGGAAGGACTGTCTGGGGCCCTGAATGGTGGTAAGGGAGGTAGTGTAAGGGCATGTGTAGCACTTGTTCCGCTTACAAGGATAAGTGCCAGGAGGGAGATCAGTGGGGAGGAATGGGGGGGGGAGAGACTACGAATGGACAAGGGAGTCGCGTAGAGAGCAATCCCTGCGGAAAGCAGGGGGGGGAGGGAAAGATGTGCTTAGTGGTGGAATCCCCTTGGAGGTGGCGGAAGTTACGAAGAATAATATGTGGAATCCGGAGGCTGGTGGGGTGATAGGTGAGGACCAGGGAAACCCTATTCCTAATAAACGGAGGGGTCACAGTCGGTGACCTCAGAAGACATTACAAAGGGCTCGCCCGAAAGCTGACTGTGAGGAATATCGAAGGTCTGTTTGGAATCCGATTTGAATATTCATTCGCTTTCGCCCTCTCTCTCCTCCTCCCCCTCCCCCCCCCCCCCCCCCCACTGTCCACCGCCACTGCAGTGATTACTGTGAACTGAACTGAGCTCATTTGAACTGAACTTTCCGTCACTTTGAAACTGGTCATTTACCCCTAGGCGAAGATAGAGCTTGATTGATCCTGTTATCCTAATTCTGTGTACATGTGTGTTTATCATTGCTGAACTGTTGCATTTATTATCCTTTTGATTAGAGTACTGTGTTGCTTATTTCTTTAATAAAACTTTCTTAGTTCCAGTAATCCAGACTCCAACTGAGTGATCCATTTCTGCTGGTTTGGCAACCCAGTTACGGGGTACGTAACACGTGGCACAGGTAGTCATCCCGAGATTACTACCTTTGAGGTCCTGCTTCTCAATTTCCTTCCAAACTCTCTGTTGTCTGTTTTCAGGATCTCCTCCTTTTTCCTACATATGTCGCTGATACCAATACGTACCACGACCTCTGACTGTTCTCTTTCCCACTTCGGGATTTCGTGGACGCGATCAGAAACATCCCGGATCCTTACACCTGGGAGGCAAGCTACCATCGTGTTTATTTCCTGCGTCCACAGAATCGTCTTTCTGACCACGTAACTATAGAGTTTCCAATCACTGCTGTCATCTTCTTCCTTTCCCTACCCTTCAGAGCCACAAGGCCAGACTGTGTGCCAGAGGCGCAGCCACAGTTCCTATCTCCAGTTAGGCCGTCACGCCCAACAGTATTCAAACAGAAGTACTTATTGTTAAGGGTGACAGCCACCGGAGTGCGCTCTTACATCTGCCTCCTGCCCTTCCCTCTCCTGACTGTCATACACTTCTCAGTCACCTGTGGCCCTGGTGTGACTACCTGCCTATAACACCTCTCTATCAGTTCCTCACTCTCCCTGACCAGACGAAGGTCATCGACCTGTATCTGCCGTTACCTAATGCGGACTCTAAGAAGCTGCAGCTAGAAGCACCTGGCGCAGATGTGGCCGTCAGGGAAGCTGGGAGTCTCCAGGACCTCCCACATTTGATACCGATAACAGAAAAGCGGCCTCGCACACATAATTTCTGCCTGTATTCCACATAAGTAACGTACCTCGCCTCAACCCCTTACTGCCTGAGCCCCATTCAGCCAAAGCCTTCCAAACCTGTCTCCTTCTACTTGACGCCCGCTCCTCCGACGCCCGATCTGTAAACCTGTCTTCTTTTTGAACTCTTCTCGCACTTCTCAGTGGCTCTCCTCCACGCATTTGCGCAATCGTGCCCCGATCAAACCGCTGAAGAAATAACCCTCACCTTTTCAACTCTTCTCGCGGTTCTCAATGCCTGACCTCCATGCGCTTGCGCAGTTGTGCCCCGATATACTGAAAATACACTCCTGAACCCTCTGCCAAATCTTCACATTATTCCTGGAACGAGGATACGACAAGTGCGTACGAGCAAAATTAATATCAAACTGTAACGTGTCCCTATTTTGAACCTGCATTAGTCAGGCGCATCCAGGATGCCTGTTTTACAACTCCTTCCAATTGGGTTGAGGCTTTCAAGGTGGCATGATTCGCACCTGCACATCATCACTGCTTCGGACCTGCCATTCACTACAGAACTTCCCTTTTCATTTGACATCACAAATTACGTCACCTTTCTCATAATGGAAAGCAATTCCATCTGCCATTTCTCCAAACGCGTTTGTAATCGACTGGCAAACCGATGCTGCAGATGAAATTTAGGAATCTGGTCTAACATTGCCAAACATGTCCAATGGTTGGTATTATGAAGGAACGGTGGATGTCAAGCTGAGATCTGGAAGACCAAGAACTGCTCATAGGGTTGCTAGAAAGACAAATCAAAATCCCGTTCGACTGCAAAAAAGACCTTCAGGAAGATTTAGCAGACTCTGTAATGGTGGTGCACTGTTCTACTGTGCAGCGACACCTGCACAAATATGACCTTCATGGAAGAGTCATCAGAAGAAAACCTTTCCTGCATCTTCACCGCAAAATTCAGCGTCAGAAGTTTGCAAAGGAACATCTAAACAAGACTGATGCATTTTGGAAACAAGTTCCGTAGACTGATGAAGTTAAAATAGAACTTTTTGGCCGCAATGAGAAAAGGTATGTTTGGAGAAAAAAGGGTGCAGAATTTCATGAAAAGAACACTTCTCCAACTGTTAAGCACGGGGGTGGATCGATCATGCTTTGGGCTTGTGTTGCAGTCAGTGGAATGGGGAAAGTTTCACTGGTCGAGGGAAGAATGAATTCAATTAAATACCAGCAAATTCTGGAAGCAAACATCACACCATCCATAAAAAAGCTGAAGATGAAAAGAGGATGGCTTCTACAACAGGATAATGATCCTAAACGCATCATAAAATCCACAATGGACTACCTCAAGAGGCGAAAACTGAAGGCTTTGCCATGGCCCTCACAGTCCCCCGACCTAAACATCATCGAAAATCTGTGGATAGACCTCAAAAGAGCAGCGCGTAAAAGACGACCCAAGAATCTCACAGAACTAGAAGCCTTTTGCAATGAAGAATGGGCGAAAATTCCCCCAACAAGAATTGAAAGACTCTTAGCTGGCTACAGAAAGCGTTTACAAGCTGTGATACTTGCCAAAGTTGGTGTTACTAAGTACTGACAATGCAGGGTGCCCAAACTTTTGCTTCAGGCCCTTTTCCTTTATTGTTATTTTGAAACTGTAAAAGATGGAAATAAAAGAGAAATCTTGCTTAAAATATTAAATAAATGTGTCATCTTTAACTTTATGCCTTTTGGAAATCAGGTCATCTTTAACTCGCTTAGCTATTCACAGTAACAGAAATTTTGACCGGGGTGCCCAAACTTTTGCATACCGCTATACAAGATGCCCTGTGAACATACCCACCTTAATGCTTATGATCTTACTTCTGTCGGAATTTCGGAACTGTCTGACGCCTTTGCAGGTTCCTTTCTCATCAAACTACCCTCGACGTCCTCCTACTGGGTAGGTAGGAAAGCAAAGTGCTCGCTTCCGATGTCGCCCACATATTCCGCCACTAAGTTATGTACCTAACTTTATTCTTGCAAAGTCCAAGTCGCTCCTCGGTTTCTCCCTTTTCCCTCGTTTGTCAGCACATTGCATTGTGATTCTTTATTTTAAATCCTTCTCGTCAAACTCAGTAGCTTTAATGACAACTTGTATCTTTACTTGCTTCCTTGTTTACTTCCGTCCATTTATAGTTATCAAAAGCCCATCTATTCCAACCTTCAAACATTCACGAATGTTTCGTTCCTCTTGAATATATTAATAATCACTCTGGTTCGATGTCGTGTTCGCTGATTTCAAAAGTGCCCCTGGACGTTTTCTAAACAAGAGAAAAACTGAAGATGCTGGAAATCCAAGCCACACCTAGAAAATGCAGGAGGAACAGAGCAAGCCTGCAGAAGGGACTCGGCCCGAAACAGATGCTGCCTGGCCAGCTCAGTTCCTCCAGCACTTTGTGCATGTTCCCTCGAGGTTTCCTACTGTTTTGTTGGAGTATGGCGGAATGAGCTTTAAAGCACAGGTCAGTTCCTTTTATCCACAATGCCCGTGCTGACCATGATGTAAAAACTAATTTACTACCCACTGTCTGCAAATGACCGGTAACGCCTCAGCCCCGTCACCCGCTTGGCCTGTCGATTTTTGTTGCTCCCGTAATTCGATCCAATACCATCCCGGCAAAGCCTTGTAGGCACCCAATTAAAGCGTGTTAAAATACTCTGCCCAACCCTTGTAAGCATAGCCCGTTTCGATGTACATCTGTGCTCTACTTTCCTTTTTCCAAGATACAACCAACGTAATAAATTCAGGCGGTGTAACCATCTGAGCCCTCTCGTGACATTATTTACTTCCATCATCTTTCTCTGATTCTCTCTCTCTCTCTCTCTCTCGCTTACACACACACACTTTCACTCTCTCTCTCTCTCTCTCTGTCTGCCACCCACATCCAACCACAACTCCCGGCGCACCTCCCCCCACACCTCGCACCGCCCATCTCCATCACCCAGTCTCTAAACCAACAGGCCTTTCTGATTGGTTCATTTCATCTAATGCAGACAATATCCCGGAAATACGCTTCTGAATCCCTTCCCAATCGTACACATCATTCCTGGAACAGGGGCACGGGCCACCATACGGTATATGCATACAAACAAACATGCCCCTATTTTTATACCTACAATAAGCTGGTGCATGCTGTATGCCTCCTTTACCACTCCCTCGAACTGAGTTGCCGCTTTCAAGGTGGTATGATTAGGGATACAAGTTCGTTCTGCCCATCATTACTGATTAGGGCGCTGCCATTGACTACAGAACCTGCCTTTATATTTGACATCACACATCACGTCACCTCTCTCGTAATTGGATACCATTGCATCTGCCATTTCTCCGGCCAGATTTGTAATCGATCTGCAACCTGCTGCCGCAAGTGGACTTTAGGAATCTGCTCTGGCATTGCCAGACATGCCAGTATATTGTGGTTGATATTATGAAAGTGTTTTCGGAGATTATGCAACATTTCCTTTTATATTAGGTAAATATTATAGAGGTAAATATTCACAACGTCTGTCCCAACCATGATAACAGCAGCGATATGGAAAGCACTAATATTAAGAGGGGACGGTACAAAGACTCTGCGACAGATCGGTTATATTGAAAGTTTACGAATAGCATTAGAATTCACTACTCCCACTGTTGTTCACTTTTCACCCGTTTGGAATATTTATTAAAAAATCAACTAGGCTACAACAAATTTGGATGTTATTTGCAGAGCCGATCATTGAATGTGAAAAGGTACTTCGCTCCACTCTTCAGCTCCTGCCTGAATTTCCTCTGCGTCAATCCATAGATACACGTGTTGGTGCAGATACTGAGTTGTCGCAATAGAAACGTAAATTGCTGCCCGATATATCTCGGGGTATTCAAATATTTGTTTGTGTAAAAATAATTCACCGTTTGAAAGGTCATCGAGTAAACTAGGTAAGGTATCCACAGAATTATGAAATTGGCTGATAGAGCAAATAGCAACATCATTGACTTTCTGCGGTTCTTCAACTCTGAATCCTTCTCGTTGCTGCTGCTGTTCCGCAGACCCCGGCGGACTCTATTTGCCACTATTATGTTTCTAATAGTGAAAGCATTAAACATCAGTATCAAACACATGGGTAATAAGGGAGTCACAATACTGTCAATTACCTCGAAGTGTTTCCAGAAAGTCGATGTAAAGTATTCGGGTATTAATACGCAACGCCACGGCACTTTGTTTATAACTTCGTAAGCTTCTACTGCGAAAAAATGCGGAATATTCCTCAAACAGGATACCATCGAGACAGCCAGTAAAACAACCAGCGCAGTTCTCTTTGTACAATATCGGTTCCGTACATTCTGACTGCAAATGGCGATGTAGCGATCGAACGTGAAAGCGACCGTGAACCACACTGAGCAGTCCACACCTGTCATCCTCGTGTAATTTGTGAGAGTGCAGACCGGAGTGATTAGCAAGAAATCAGCAAACGAATGGATGCTATTGATTTGATCCATTATAACAGCAACGATAACCACAATCAGATCTGCTGTTGCCATGGCAATCAGATAACGAGTCATGCATTCGGTGAGGTTGCATTTTCTGCGGGCCAAGATCACAATCGCGATGAGATTCACTGTAACAAATGCAAAGTCACGCGTGTAAGAACGTTCACATACTTACTTCAATGATACTGGTTTGACGGAACCTTAATATCCGGCCTGCTACATACTGACCTTCACCACATGCAGCTGACAATACCTATAATGAAGCTGAACTTAAATAACTTTTAAAAATTCATTTCCGGAAGACAGTGAAATATCGTAGCCGAATACTGCTTTGAAAAAAAAATGTATCAAAAATATAAAATATAAAAAATATAAGATAAATACAGGTATTTAAACATCAGTAAACAATTCATGCATGTATCGCCCTCATCTCCAGATGTGGAGTCTAATTCAGTAAATAGTGGCAACGACCATCCGTCATGTCTGTCTGGTGAACAAAGTCGGCTCCTTGCAAAGGTGACATCAGATATAAACTCTGACACGATAGTTGACTGTGCTACGAAGATGGTGAAATTGCCTTTGACTGTACAAATTCCATTCAGATGAGGAAATACTTCACAAACGAGGAAAATAAAAGTTTAATAAGAGTGAAGGGGAAGGAACACAAAGCAACTAACATCATATATATCACGACGGTAGTTTCGCAGTAAAACAACTAAAATATTAAAACATTACAACAGTTGTAACATAAAAAAACTTCCACAATAATGACAGTCAGTTCCTGTAGCTTACTAGGAATACCAAATATTGCCAGTAAAGGATAGTAAATGGCTGCTACGTAGAAAATAGCTGGATATCCCATGTTCTGTGCGTAAACGCAACGGAAACAAATCACCAAATGGAGTGTTCTGCATTTACGTCCTGAAGTATGTTTTAAGAAGCTTTTATATAGCAGAGGAATCGTATACTGAACGAATTAGTGACATTTCTTACATTACGTCACCTCCAACCTATTGCAAAACACTATTTTTACACGAGGTGTCTCTGCGTTACAGGTTGAAGCGGGGACAAAAATAATCAGGTGTGTATTCGAATATCCATTACAATCGTTTGTTTGTCAGAAATAAATGTAGGATCAGAATCGTACAGAGGAGCGGAGTAAAATGATCCTTCAGTACAACTGATATATTGCATCCCTGATCATTTCTAATTTCACTGAGGTTGGACAACAGACATTGAAACAATTCCTTGAATTTCTTGATAATTTCTCCGTCTGAAAGTATGGTTATTGTCATGAGAGCTCAAAGCTACTCCCGCAAGATACTTTTCCCATTGTTATCGCTTCTTTGGGTCTTACTCTACTTCCTGTAGTGAATAAATGAACTACGGGAATAGGCATCCTCTTCCCCACCTCGTTTTCTGTCTGGTAGCTTCAGGGAAATGGTCAGTCGCCGTTTCGTGTGTTGGATTAGGGGGTAGAATTGTTATTTCCCTTCTAGTTATCGGAGTTTCACATTCCATTGTCTGCTTCTGTCACAAACACGGATTCGGCAGCGCAGTAGATACGGCAATTGCGCTGGTGAATTTGCACGTGTCAGGTAATTATTATTTAATCGTGATAGTATTTAACTACACTCTTGTCGAGACTTGGACAGAGCATAGCAAAGCTGCGCTGCCGTTATGCACTCAGCCTTCCCTGAGCCATACCTGACTCTGAAGACCAGCGCTATTCGTTTAATATTCAGATAATCTTTTCGGCCGCAGTGTAGGCTTCGTTTCCCTTTGGAGAGTTTTATTTAATGACCCTGTTTGGCCTAGCGTTTACTGTTTTATTTTCCCTTTTTGGAATTAACATCTGTGAACTATCTACTTGCTTCAGTGTCTCTCACTCCGCACTTGGGGTCATACCCGAACCTGGTGACAGCAAGTCTCGGCCACAAAAATGGACCCAGCAGTGAGAGAGCAGCTGAACTTGGCCGTGAGATTCATTGGTCAGGCAGGAGATAGGCTACAGGCAATGGAATCTGTTCTCAGTGAAGTTACGGAGGCAATGAGGCAGATAACCTCCTGCCGCCAAGCGCAGTCTCACTTGGAGGAACAGGTATCGTCCCTAGCCGCAACTGATCAACAGCTCACCACAGACAATCGGACTCAGGTGTCTGCGATTTCCGCACTCACGGCCGCTGTCCACGAACTTACTGTGATCAGCAAGCATCAGCTGACAGCCGTTAACGTCTCGCCAGTTCAATTTGGCAGCTTCAGGCCGCCTCAGTCCCACTCCCAGCATCTCGCAGGTCCTCCTTTCCTTCTGCCCCGACAATCTCTGCTACCAATGCTCCCGCTCCCGCTCCCGCGCCCAGACCACATCCGACTCCCACGGCCATTCAGGAACCGAGTTTTCCATCACCAGGAAGATGTTCTGGTGATCCCGGTGGTTGCAGGAATTCTATTACGCAACGCCAGCTGACATTCCAAGCCCAGCCTGGTCGTTTTGGTGATGATGCGCGCAAATTGGCGTACGTGGTCAATCTTCTTGACTGACCTCCACCCAGCCTATTCAACGCTTTACAGGAGCAAGGATACTCCGCAGCCCAGTCGTTCCGACATTACGTTGTGGAGTTAAGGAGGGTTTTTGATCTTCCATTACGGGGTCAGTAGGCTGCCCGCTGACCCTTGGACCTGCGCCAAGGCAGAGGAATGGTGGGAGCCTGTGCAGTTAAATTCCATACCCCTGCAGTAGAGATGGGATGGATAGAGATGGATCCCTCATCACTGACTTCCAGCGTGGACTGAATGCAGGGGTCCGGCATGAGATCGCTGTCCAGAACGAGCAGGGTAGTCTGGATGACCTGTTTAATCTGCCTATTCGAGTTGACGACCGGGTAACTGAGTGGCGCAGGGAAAGAATGTTATTATTCTCCGCCAGATCACTGTCTTTCCTTGACCTCTCCCATTCCCTCATCTGATCACCGTCGTTCCTCGCCCTCTCCCCTTCCCTCACCACCCAGCACCCAGCCCACGGAGGACCCTGTGCACGTGGGGCGCATGCGTCTGTCTCAAGAGGAACGGGAGTGCCGCCGGAGAACAGGTTCCTTCCTTTACTGTGATGATCCAGGACACTTCCGGGCAGCATGTTCCAAGAGTCCAGTAAAAAAGAATACCCGTCAGCAGGGAGGGGATTCCTGACGAGTCGGTTCTCTCTTCAGTCAGCTTCCCCTAATTGTACAATGTTCGCAGCCTCCTTGTCGTGGAGGTCTCAGACCCATGAACTTAAGGCGTTTATTGACTCCGGTGCAGCCGGGAAACTTATGGACATCTCTCTCGCTCAAAGTTGGGGAGTCCCAACTCAGGAATTAAGAGAAACGATCAACATCAAAGCGCTGGCAGGTCGACCACTGGGAACCGGCCAGATCCACCTGACCACCCAACCCCTCCAACTGGTTCTCGAAGGCAACCACCATGAAGAATTATCTTTCTATCTGGTTCATTCACATGAACTGCCGCTGGTACTTGGTCTCCCTGGTTATCCCGACATAACTCACGGATCGATTGGTCACTGAAGGTACTCCAAGAGTGGGGACCGACATGCCTGTCTACCTGTCTGAGTCCAGCTCAACTCCGTTCCATGAATCCGCTCCTGTGTCAGCTAAGGATGTGGACCTGTCTGGGATTCCGGCTGAATATGCCGATGTTTTCAGTAAAAGAAAGGCCACCACCCTGCCCCCACACCGGCCATACGACTGTGCCATAGACCTCCTACCTGGCAGTAGTCCTCCCTGGGGCCGGCTCTTTTCCCTCTCTCGTCCTGAAACGGTGGCCATGGAGGAATACATTAAGGAGGCATTGAGCATGGGGTTTATCCGTCCGTCAACCTTGGCGGCAGGAGCAGGCTTCTTTTTTGTGAGCAAGAAGGATGGCAAGCTCCGTCCCTGCATCGATTATCGGCCCCTGAACAACATCACTGTAAAGAACCGCTACCCTCTTCCCTTGCTGGCATCTGCGTTTGAGCATCTCTAGGGAGCAACAATATTTTCCAAAATTGGTCTGCGCAATGCTTACAATCTGATTCGCATAAGAGAAGGGGACGAGTGGGAAACGGCTTTCAGCACCTCTAATGGCCACTATGAATACCCGGTGATGCCTTTTGGTCTGCCAACGCCCCCGTTGTATTCCAGGCCTTGGTGAACGATGTGCTCAGGGACATGTTAAACCAGTTTGTGTTTCTGTTTTTAGATGACATCCTTATCTATTCCCGCGCTCATCAGGAGCACGTCCAGCTTGTCCGTAGAGTACTCAGACACCTTCTTGAAAATAAACTGTCCGCCAAGGCTGAGAAATGTGATTTCCATAAAGACCAGATATCGTTTATGGGCTATATACTTACCCCATCCAGTGTTCAAATGCACCCTACTAAAATTCAGGCAGTTGCAGAGTGGCGCAAACCATCTACAGTCAAACAAGCACGGCGCTTCAAGGAGTTTGCGAAATTTTATTGCCGCTTCATCCGGAGTTTTGGCTCCATCGCGGCTCCAATTACTTCGCTCACCCAAAAAGACCTCGGCAGGATTCCACTTGATGGACGACGCCGACCAAAAGCATTTTCAGAGCTAAAGCGACGTTCCACCACTGCCCCGCTGCTGCAACACCCAGACCCATCTCAGCCATTCATTGTCGAGGTGGATGCATTGGAGCTGTCCTCTCTCAGCCCTCGTCTGCAGAAGGCCGGCTGCACTCCTGCGCTTTTCTTTACCGTCGCTTGACTCCGGCCGAAAGGAATTACGATGTGGGAACCGGGAGCTTCTGGCTGTCAAGGAGGCCCTGGAGGAATGGCGACACTGGCTGGAGGGGGCAGTGCGTCCATTCTTGGTCTGGACAGATCACAAGAACCTCTCCTAAATTCAGGATGCGAAGAGTCTCAACTCTCGTCAAGCCCGGTGGGCTCTCTTCACACGGTTCAATTTCGTCCTCGCTTACCGTCCCGGCAGCGAGAATACAAAGGCCGACGCTCTCTCCCGTCAGGGCAATGCCGATCCAGAGCCCATTCTTCCTCCCTCGTGTATCTCTGCTCCAGTGATCTTGTCATGGTCCGGTCCTTGAAGTCCGGATTCCGGTTCACGGTCAGGTCCACTACTCCTTAGTCCAGGTTTTCTGGTTTTCCCTTTTTCTGTTGGGTGCTCTAATTGAAGCAGCTGATTCACATTTTGGGCTGGCTACATAAATAGCTCCTCGGTTCAGCTTCAGTTGCTGAATTGTTCCTGTCCAAACCCCCTGTATGAATCCCTTCTCTGCCCCTTCCTCCTGAAGCCTTGCCCTGCAACCAGTGTCATGCTTTGCCTCGCCTAGATCTTCGCCTCGCTTCGCCTGGAGCATCGACTCACCTAGAGCCTTGCCTCGCCCGTAACCCTTGCCTGCAACTTTCGCCTGCACTGTTATCAAGGTCAACTGCCGGAGCAAGATAAGGAACTGTCTATCGTTGTTTTGAACTGTCTCTGTGTCCGTATTAATACCATAAGACAAAGGAGCAAACGACGGCCATTCGGCCTGTCGAGTCTGCTCCACCATTTTATCATGAGCTGATCCATTCTCCCATTTAGTCCCACTCCCCCGCCTTCTCACCAGAACCTTTGATGCCCTGGCTACTCAGATACCTATCAATCTCTGCCTTAAATACACCCAATGACTTGGCCTCCACTGCTGCCCGTGGCAACAAATTCCATAGATTCACCACCCTCTGGCTAAAAAAATTTCTTCGCATTTCTGTTCTGAATGGGCGCTCTTCAATCCTTAAGTCATGCCCTCTCGTACTAGACTCCCCCATCACGGGAAACAACTTTGCCACATCCACTCTGTCCATGCCTTTCAACATTCGAAATGTCTCTATAAGGTCCCCTCTCATTCTTCTAAACTCCAAGGAATACAGTCCAAGAGCGGACTAACGTTCCTCATATGTTAACCCTCTCATTCCCGGAATCATTGTAGTAAATCTTCTCTGTACCCTCTCCAACGTCAGCACATCCTTTCTTAAATAAGGAGACCAAAATTGCCCACAGTACTCCAAGTGAGGTCTCACCAGCGCCTTATAGAGCCTCAACATCACATCCCTGCTCCTATACTCTATTCCTCTAGAAATGAATGCCAACATTGCATTCGCCTTCTTCACTACTGACTCAACCTGGAGGTTAACTTTAAGGGTATCCTGTACGAGGACTCCCAAGTCCCGTTGCATCTCAGAACTTTCAATTCTTTCCCCATTCAAATAATAGTCTGCCCGTTTATTTTTTCTGCCGAAGTGCATAACCATACACTTTCCAACATTGTACTTCATTTGCCACTTCTCTGCCCATTCTTCCAATCTATCCAAGTCTCTCTGCAGACTTTCTGTTTCCTCAGCACTACCGGCCCCTCCACCTATCTTCATAACATCAGCAAACTTAGCCACAAAGCCATCTATTCCATAATCCAAATCGTTGATGTACAATGTAAAAAGAAGCGGCCCCAACACGGACCCTTGCTCTGCTGACATGTACTTTGTTATATAGCTTTAGCTACACATTCAAATAGCTGGCTCTAAAACACTCTACAGCAACAGATACAGAAATAACGATGTCTAAAACAAGTTACTACTAAGTATTTTGAGTTAAATGGAAATATTTGCTGATTTTTCTGGAAGCATTACTTCACGTTTTCTATAATTTCTGTGGTACAACTGCTGATAACTTCATTACTTTGACTTCCACCGTCATATTAGTTCATGTCTGGTCGTCAGGACCATTGAAGGCATAAATCAAATCTGTGTACAGATTGCACGCAACATTTGTTCAGGGTCATGACTATGTATATTTTTTGCTCTGTTCACATGCACCTTATTATGCAGCTGAAAATGCATATGTAGTAATCAGGACTGTACACACATCAATCAAAACTGTTGATCGTAAGTCTGCATATTGCATTTGTCAGGACTGTTTATTTTTTGTTTCTTTTTACCAAATTCCCACGTTTCTGAGGAAAGGAAACGACACTTTGACGAAGAAATACAAAGAAAGTAAGAACGAAAGAGAGAGACAAGGGGGAAGAGAGAAAGTAAGAAATAGAGGGATATAAAACAAGGAGAGAAATGAAAATAACTGCATGCTTTCCCTTCGTTTTGCATCATTCTTGGTAAACTCTGGAACCGTAAAAATCCAAGGAAATGAGAAGTTTCTGATATAATCATGTCAACCCGTCTGGAACCAACGATCATTGTACGGTCAAAGTCACTTAGAACACATCACTGCTCCCAGTATCCCCCTCCCCGCCCGTTCCATTTTCAGGTTTGGTCTGAACAACAACAGAACCTCTTGTTGCTGCATGATTTGGTTAAATGAGTTGCTGCCAACTGATTAGATATATCCAAGAGGGAGTTAGCTTTCACATGTTCCTTTAGAAATCCCCAGAATATATGTAATACATCAAGTAAGAAAAGGGGGATTGAGAACAGCATGAGAGATAGAATGAGCAGAAGGAAATAAAAGAGAGAACGTGCTAACGAAATCAAATTGAAGAGAACGGAATAGAATGAACAGATGAAGCAAAAGAAAGGAAAGAAAGTGTGTAAAAAGAATGAAAGACAGGAAAGAGAGGAAAGGTGGAAAGTTAAAAGGAAGGAAGGAGAAGAGAAAGACATGATGATAGAAAGTACAAAAGATCAGTCAGGTAAATAAGAAAAATTGGGACGAACGAATGAGGGAAGAATTGGAAAGGGAGATAAGAGAGAATAAAAGAAGGAAGGAAATGAAGAAGAAACAAGCATGGGAAGAATGATCGAAAGAGAGGAAGGATGGAAGAAAGTAAGAAAGAGAGAATTAACGAAGACAAAAAGGCAAGGAAGGAAAGGAAGAAAGAAAGATGAAAAGAAAGGAAGATGTAAGAGCGGACAAAGAAGGAAAGAACAGGAGAAAAAAAGAAAAGGAAACAAGAGCAAGAAGGGACGGATGGCTATATGGAAGAAAAAAGAGAAAGAATGAAGGAATGCAGAATTGGATGAATATTTAGATAAACAAATTGAACTAGAGGAGGAGATTGAAGGACGAAGGAAGAAAAAGGGAAATAAAGGAAGAAAAATAAAAACAAATTGAAATATGTAGAATGATGGGAAAAATGCGGAAAAGTAAGAAAGAAGGAATTTTATCAAGAAAGAAAATAAAAGGAAGAACGGACGGCACAAAAGGAAAGTAAGGGGAAAGATCATGGAAATGACGACAAGAATGCAATAGCCAAAAAAAAGAAAAGAAAGAAACGAAATAGAAAAGAAAATGAGAAAAAGAAAGGAAGGAAGCACGAGAGACAGAAGGGAGGAATGATTATCAGGAAGAGAAAACAACGAACAATAAAGGAATGCTGACTTGGAAAGCAAACTTATTTTAATAAATGAAGAGTGAGGAAAAGATTTAAGGAAATGAGAAGAATTGATCAGTGAAATGTTCTCATTAGATCTGGACTCATTTTCAAGAATCCTTCCTCTCGGGTTCACGATATTAATTGCTTTGTTGCATCCTGACGCTGTGCTTTTTATTCTACTGGCTCTATTGCATCTTTCTTTATGTTTAATGTTCTACACTCATCTCGTCCAAAGTTCATGTTTATATCTTTCAAAACTATTCCTTTTATTTCAATTAACAACACACACAAAAAGTGCTGGTGAATGCAGCAGGCCGTGCAGCATCTCTAGGAAGAGGTACAGTCGACGTTTCAGGCCGAGACCCTTTGTCAGGACTAACTGAAGGAAGAGCTAGTAAGAGGTTTGAGAGTAGGAGCGGGAGGGGGAGATCCAAAATGATTGGAGAAGACAGGAGGGGAGGGGTGGATCTAACAGCTGGAAAGTTGATTGGCAAAAGGGATTGCCTGGGGAGAGAGAGAAGGGGTTGGGGAGCCCGGAGGGTGGAGAGCAGGCAAGGAGTTATAGTGAGAGGGACGGAGGGAGAAAAAAACAGAAAAAAGGGGGAGAAAAATTAAAAATATATTAAATATATATAAAATAAATAAATGAGGGATGGGGTGTGAAGGGGAGGAGGGGCATTAACGGAAGTTAGAGAAGTCAATATTCCTGCCATCAGGTTGGAGGCTACCCAGACAGAATATAAGGTGTTCCTCCAACCTGAGTGTGGCTTCATCTTTGCAGTAGAGGAGGCCGTGGATAGACACATGACCCTCTCCCTTCTCCAGGTATCCCTTTTGCCAATCAACTTTCTAGCTTTTAGATCCACCCCTCCCCTCCTGTCTTCTCCAATCATTTCGGATCTCTCCCTCCCCCTCCTACTTTCAAATCTCTTACTGTTTCTTCTTTCAGTTAGTCCTGACAAAGAGACCCGGCCCGAAACGTCGACTGTACCTCTTCCTATGGATGCTGCCTGGCCTGCTGCGTTCCACCAGCATTTTGTGTGTGTTGCTTGAATTTCCAGCATCTGCAGATTTTCTCGTGTCTGCGCTTTTATTTCAATTAATTGCTTTAGCTTTCCTGATGAAGGAGCCTATAATTTCAAATCGTTCATGTATACGTAACCCCATCACTGGGCTTGTATGCACACTTTCTTCGTTAACTGGCTCCACTAACAGCCACGGGACTCAGCAGTGAATCACAAACAGTATATGTGTCGCATCGGCGTGATTTGGGCTTCAACCACACAGAAGAGTCGCGATGTTTCGATTAAGGAAATCTCGATTTAAGCGAATGAGGGGTAAATGCTGCCCATACACAACTGTCGGTCAGCAAGAAATTACAGATCGTACACTGCAAAAAAAACAAAGGAAGTATATTTAGAAATCTCAGCTTTATCGAAAGATGAAAGAAATGACACAAAATGGTCCATTACAGTTAAAGCTATCCAAATGCGCACATCCATTTGGCTCTCATCCTGGAGTTGTCTTTTTATTCACGTGCTAGACCCACGGACTGCGTGAAAGCTCCCACAATATTCCGAACTTCGCTCGAAATCTCTCCCCCCCCCTCTCCCCCCCCTCTCTCCCCCCCTCTCTCCCCCCCTCTCCCCCCCCCTCTCCCCCCCCCTCTCCCCCCCCCCTCTCTCCCCCCCCCTCTCTCCCCCCCCCTCTCTCCCCCCCCCTCTCTCCCCCCCCCTCTCTCCCCCCCCCCTCTCTCCCCCCCCCTCTCTTCCCTCCCTCTCTTCCCCCCCTCCTCGGAGCCATTCACCTGCACTAAGCAGTTCGTGAATCGGGGACGCTCCTCCTCATGGCATTCTCAGCCATTCTCTCTCCCGTCTTCTCCGCAACTCCTGCCAAAGAGGCCTGCAAACCATCCTGTCCGTCACGTAAACTCTCTCCGCCCCGCTCTCTCTAGATGCTCCCAATTCCACTATCCTGATTTGCAGACACAATTTTCCTAAGTCGAACTTCATAACCCCTTATCTTCAGCCGAAGTCAAAATAATCCACCAGAAGTACACGCTGTTGTTACAGAAAACAGGAAAATGAAATATCCGGCAGAGTTATCAGTAGAAGCCTTAACCTGGGCTTTACATATAGAAGGTGTGTCAGGGTATAATTCGTTTGGTTGTTTCTTCTTTGATACCTCATTTTTGTCTGATTAAGTAAGTTCGAGAGCGGTTTAAAGCTAGCAAATTCACAGGGCGCCTACTGAGTCTCCCGGAAGAACTTCCTCTACTTATTTTGATAACTGTGGTTGCTCTTTCTGTTTGTTAATAGAGAGACAGTAGTACGCAATGCTTCATCGGGTGTTCTCAGAACTTCACAAACATTCGGTGCATTACGAACTTCTGTTAACCAAGAGTGTGCGCCTGAAACAAATGCTTTTGATAGCACAACAACACGAAAAGCTTCCCGCTTTCCCTTCGTGCATGATTTTGAATTACAGAACCTATTATCAGTTACTCTTTACATCTCTTAATACGCTTACGGCAGCCTGTCTGTTGTTCAGCACCTATATTGTGTTATCTAGGTGAGAGGTGAGTACTTGCAGGAGGTATTAGGTTACAATGTTACATATGGTTTGAAAACAAGTAAAAGGACAATATTTTCATCGATCACTTGTGATTTCTCCTTTCGGCAACAATTATGTTTTACCTTCAATCAAAAATTCGGGTATTTTTTCAGAACCTTTTACGAAAATTTGTGATATATGTTAATAGGTATTGATTAATCCAGGTTAATCTTCTACACCAATAACTTTGACTATTACCACTGCCGGTCCTTAACTAGTGGTCAGCATTTTGTACAACCGCTATTATAATATCAATTGTAACTTCAGGAATATGCATATCCTCAGCTGTGTGAATGTGCTCCCCTTCCTCGCTAATCTAACTTTCTTTCAGATTGTGCGGCACCTAATTAACCAGATATTACACCGCACTTACATTATCTCTGTGTTAGTTGGTAGTTCTGTGAGAGGGTGGAGACTTTTTGGTGCTTTGAATGGAGTTCCAGTGTCCTGTGAACATGTTTTTCATTGACCTTGACCTAACAATTCTATTTTCTTCCTCCAGCGCATTTGATGTCTCTATTTACTTTGTATTTTTTATGCGCCAAGCTTTTAGTTTAGTGTATGTATGCATTCTGCAATGTTTCAGTTCGGTTGGTCGTATCGTCCATGGATTCTTTGTTTCCTTACTATTTCCCTGGCTTTTCTCTTAATTTTCTTGAACGGGATGTCCAGCTGATATTCCATTACGCGGGCTACTTCTGCCCTTAAGATATTAATTTTGTTTCTTAACGTATCCTGCCATATTGATGCTCTCATTTCATTCAATTCATAAATTTCTATTAATGAATGCCTCTACAATGGAGACATTTCACTAAATGCTGTTAATGCTGCGCAATATCCACATGTGTGTCTAACAAAGAAAGTTCAGGACTGCACAAAAGGCAAGGAAAGGGCATATAAGGTAGCAAAAGTGAGTCGGAATTTAATTGACTGGAAGCTCTTGAAATCCAACAAAAAGCAACTAAAAAAGCCATCAAAATGGAAAGGGTGATATCTGAGGACAGACTAGTCAATAATATAAAGCGGGATACCAAAAGTTTGTTTTTTCCAATTACACAAAGAGTAAAAGGGAGGTGAGAGTTGATATTGGACCACAGGAAAATGATGCTGGTGAGGTAGTAATGGGGGACAAAGGAATGGCAGATTAACTTAATGGGCAGTTGGCATCTGTCTTCACTGTGGAAGACACTAGCAGTGCGTCAGTGGTCCTTGAGTGTCAAGGAACAGGAGTGAGATTTAATGCTATCGAAGCCCCCTGGTTTCCTGGGCTGCGTAACTCTAGGGAAGACACCCTCAGGTCCCGCCAAACCCGTGAGATTGGGACCCCAAACTCTGCAGAGTTTGTGTGAATGCTGTGTAATTTGCTACCCTGTAACAAAATAGTGGCACGCAATAATACACAGTGCACTGCATACGATTAAAGAAATTATAGTCATGAATCTTCACTTAAATAAAGGGCTAGTAGAGAAAAACAAAAAGAAAAGGGCCTATTTTAATTAAACAGTCCAATGTGCACAAGTTGGAGCTCATCTTTACTCTGGCGCTGGGCCCTCGGTCAGCATGAAAGTCCACACCGCCTTCTGAACGTCGCTCGCCATCCATCTCGAACAGACGGGTCTCCCACGGGTTGTATCCTACAACGGTTCCACCTAGCGTCTTCTCTCCATCTCCCGCCGGAAAAAAAAACTCCCAAACAAACCTTAGTGTCTTCACCCAGCCTTCACCCTGCCTTGTGTAAGTGGATCCTGGACCTCTGGTCAGATCGCCGGCAGATGATAGGAGTGGGCTTCCTCACTTCTCCCCCTCTGACCCTCAACACAGGTGCCCCTGAGAAGCCCCCTCCTTTACTCTCTGCATACCCATGACTGTGTCGCCACCCACAGCTCCAATCCGCTAATTAAATTTGCAGATGTTACCACACTGATTGGCCTCTTCTCAAATAATAACGATGCGGGGGTCACGTTGGGTCTTGGCATGGAGTAGACGTGCGTCCCGGAAGCTGCGCCTATACTTCACCTTTTGCCTCACCCAATTCGCAGTTAATTCTTATTTTTAAGTGACTGAAGTGAGCTGTAACGGGCTGAACGAAATGACGAAGCCAGGTAAAGGGAAGAAACAAGAAAAAGGCGCAGGAGAAGAATCAGGCGAGGGTTCCGCGAAGCTAGCGGACCCAGGAGAAGCTAAAGCCAATGCTGCTAGGGCCCCGGTCCCAACTACCGCTGAAGAAGTCCTTGTGGCGGTAAACAAGCTGTACAGTTTGGTGGACGGGAGACATGCAGAGGATAATAAGTCAATCATGAACCTAAAAGCGGCTCTAACCGAAGTCAGTAAGCGTGTTTCTTTAATAGAGGATGCCGCCGAATCGTAGGAGAGAGGAATCGAAGAGTTGCAGAGACGGCTTGATGGCCTAATTTCCCGAAACACACAGCTACAGGCTAAAGTGGATGACCTTGCAGCTCGGTCTCGCCGTCAAAACATTCACATTATCGGGGTTCAGGAGAAAGCCGAAAACAATAAGCCGGCGAAATTTGTGGCAACGTTGCTTCCGAAGATGCTGGGGGAAGAACATTTCCGCCAGCCGATTGAAGTGGACCGTACCCACCGGAGACTAGCACCCGCTAAAAATGGTAGGCCAAGAGCTACTATTGCGAGGCTGCACCACTACCAGGTTGAAGAGCTGGTGCTGCGGTTGTCCAGGGAGAGAGCTCCGCTGCTATATGACGGGCGTCCGGTGTTCATTTACCAGGATTTAACCTCGGCGACCATGAGGAAACGTCAGCATTTTCAGCACATTAAGGAGAATTGCAAAACCAGGAAAACTAGCTGTTGATTCCGGTATCCGGTGAGGTTTGTGGTTACAGTTAACAATATCACCAGTACATTCAGCACTGCAGCCGTAGCGGAGGAATTCCTGAGCCAAGAAGTTAAAGATTGGCATTCGGACACCGTATGAACCTAAAAACGGTAAACGCTGGGTTACTGGATTCGTTGTTGATCGATAGCGGCTTCATCTGGAGCCTATTTGTGATGTTCAGCATGAAGAACTGAAAAATAAGCTCACTCTAAGATGTGGGTGAGGACTTATTGTTATTGTTTATTTTTATATGTCATAGTGTATTTGTGAAGAGGTGTTTCTCCAGTGTTTAGTGAGTAATGGGTAGTTATCTCGCTATTCCCGGTCCGTGTTGGCTCTTGGATATAGCTTTGACTCTAGGTTAGGAGTATGGAAGTACTACTCCTGGTGTGTTTTTTTTTATTTTTGGGAGGGTTTTTTTCTGTTTCTCAAGAGGTTGTTACAACACATCTATTTGTTCGAGTTACAGTTGGTGTTATGCCCCGACCATACAGCATATTTTTTTTTTGTTAAGCAGCAGATAAGGTCATATGGTTATATGACATCTAATTCGCATATGCACAGCACTGGTGAGACTAAACTTGTCAGCTGGAATGCACGGGGGATGAATAGTCCACTGAAGAGAGGGAAGGTGTATGCACCTCTTCGTACACTCAAAGCTGATATTTGTTGTCTCCAAGAAACGCACATTAAGAAAACAGCAGCGAAAGAGCTTTGTCCCTCCTGCGCATCTCAGGTCTACCAGTCGAATTTTAGTACTAAAACTAGAGGTGTTGCAATCCCAATAAAAAAAAAACACATACCGTTTATTCACACACAAACTACCGCTGACCTGAGGGGCAGATATGTAATAGTAAGTGGATTATTAAATTCTATACCATTGACACTAGTGAATGTGTCCGGGCCAACTTTGATGATCTAATTTTTTTTTTTTCAGAACCTCTTTAAGGCTATGCCTAATCCGTCTGACTCTAACATGATTGTAGGTGGAGACTTTAACTGCATCTTAAACTCCCTCCTAGATAGATAACGTCCCCAAGTTTATTCACTTATAAATTGTGTAACACTTAATAATCTCATGCAATCGTATAACATAGTGGATATTTGGAGGCTTCTTAATCCCAGGAAGAAGGATTTTTCATATTTCTCCGCAGTGCATAAATGCTACTCTAAGATTGATTATTTTCTGTTAGATTCGAATTTGGTCTTGCCAGTAGTCGGTTGCACTTACCATAATATACTTATATCGGATCATGCTCCTGTCTCCCTTATACTCAAATTGAACCACAAAAGAGGTGAATATAGTTGGCGTTGTAAATAATGCTTTGCTAAAGGATAAGGAGTTTTGCTCTTATCTTTCAGATAAGATAGATCTATACTTAAGCACCAGTGATGTGGGTGGTGTTGATGATTCCACTCTTTGGGAGGCCATGAAGGCGGTTATTAGAGGTTGCATAATAGCATATGAGACAGCGGAAAAAAGATTCAAGAAAAGGTTAACTGAAATAGATGATTAGTTGGCAAATCTGGAAGCTGCTTAAAAAAAATAAACCAGGAAGCAGAATTACCTCACTATAGGAAGGATGTGGAAGCATTGGAAAGGGTACAGAGGAGATTTACCAGGATACTGCCTGGTTTAGAAAGTATGCATTATGATCAGAGATTAAGGGAGCTAGGGCTTTACTCTTTGTAGAGAAGAAGGATGAGAGGAGACATGATAGAAGTGTACAAGATAATAAGAGGAATAGATAGAGTGGATAGCCAGGGTCTCTTCCCCAGGGCACCACTGCTCAATACAAGAGGACATGGCTTTAAGGTAAGGGGTGGAAAGTTCAAGGGGGATATTAGAGGAAGGTTTTTTTACTCAGAGAGTGGTTGGTGCGTGGAATGCACTGCCTGAGTCAGTGGTGGAGATAGATACAGTAGTGAAGTTTAAGAGACTACTAGACAGGTATATGGAGGAATCTAAGGTGGGGGATATATGGGAGGCAGGGTTTGAGGGTCGGCAAAACATTGTGGGCCGAAGGGCCTGTACTGTGCTGTACTGTTCTATGTTCTATTACTGCCTTACGGTATGCGTATAATTCTATAATGTCCAAGAGTGTTTCAAAACTACTGACACAAGTCAGACAGGGGCATTTTGAGCTTGGTGAAAAGCCGCATAAGTTACTAGCCTGTTTGTTAAGACAGATGCAGGCCTGCAGGCCCATGCATCGTATAAAGGCGAAAGATGGCTTTTTATTGATGGACCCGGAAAAAATTAGTAAGTGTTTTGCGGAGTTCTATGCTGATGTTTACCAATCACAAGGTGGTCCGGATGTTGAAGTAATGGAAGCATTTTTTGATAATCTGAATCTGCCCACGCTGTCAACAGATTCAGTAAATACACTTGATGCTGATGTAAGCCTAGATGAGATCAAGGTCATCTCTTCCCTCCCCTATAATAAGGCAGCCGGTTCGGATGGTTTTAGCATGGAATTCTTCAAAGTATTTGTTCCAAAATTGTCACCTCTGCTCTTACAAATGTTGAATCACTCTAAGATAGTTTCCAGATTGCCACCCAGTTTTTGTAAAGCTAATGTTTCTCTGATTCCAAAACCAGGCCGTGATCCCGAGGTGGTTTCATCATATCAATGCTGCTCATTGAAACCAAAATTCTTGGGAAAGTCCTGGCCAATAGGTTAAAAGAATGCATTTGTTCTATTATTCATCCAGATCAAACTGGCTTTATGCCAGGTATACATATGTATTTTAATTTGTGTCATCTTTTCAATATTTTATATACAAAACACGCAGAAGAGGCTGCAGTCATTTCATTAGATGTGCAACGTGCGTTTGACCAAGTGGAATGGTCATATATGATGTTTGCACTTAAGAAATTTGGATTTGGATTCATTAAATAGATTGAGATAATTTATTCACACCCATCTGCTTCTATTATCACTAATCAGAATATTTCTTCCTCTTTCACAATTCATCGTGGGACTCGTCAAGGCTGCCCCCTTTCTCCGTTTTTGTTTGCAGTTATCGTTGAGCCACTGGCTGTTAGCATCAGACAGGACCCATTTGATATCTCCCATTGATATGCATGGACGTAAACATCACTTTTCGTTATGCGCTGACGATGTCCTTTTACATATCTCCAGCCCACAAACATCAATACCCGCCCTTCTGACTCTAATTAGTAATTCTGGTAGTTTCTCAGGTTTCTCTATTAATTAGCATAAGAGTGAACTAATGCCAGTCACTGCAGTGGTTAATACAGCGTACTTACAGTCCATTCCCTTTAAAATAACATGTTAATTTTTCCTGTCTTGGTGTGACTATTACAAAAAAAAACCCAGATGACCTTTTGCAAGTGAATTGGCAAAACAAAGTTGAGCAGGTTAGATCCGATATTGACTTTTGGAAAACACTTCCAATTTCTTTGGTGGGGAGGGTTAACGCAATCAAGATGATTGTACTGCCAGGATTTCTTCATCTTTTCCAGTCAATTCCACGTTTTATTTCTCTTCCTCGTATTTTAAACAATTGGATTCAATTATTATACCCTTCATTTGGAATTATAAAGCCATTAGAATTACTAAAAGACACTTGTCAAAGCCCAAGGAAGCAGGTGGTTTTGCCCCACCGGACGTTAAAATGTATTACTGGGCTGCCCACCTATCCATTCTCGCATGGTGGAAAAAAGGTCCACCCTCTACCTCAGACTGGTGCCCAGTATGGTTACTCAGAGCCAGTGCTCTGTAAGAAGACTTCCTTGCCGGCTCTCCTTAATAGCCTCACTGCAGTTAATAAGTCACATTTCAGTAACAGCTTCGCGGTCAGCAGCGCCATAATAATTTGGAAGCAGATTCAACTACACATTAAGGCCCCAAAAACTTATATTGGCACTCCGATTTGTGACAATCATTCCATTTTGCCTAGCCTGAATAGGACTGTTTTTTCTACCTGGAAACAGAGAGGCATCTGTAGTGTAGGTGACCTATACAGTATATTAATGGAAATTTTGCCTCATTTGCGCAGTTACAAGCAGTTTACAATATCCCTGCATCTAGTTTTTTTTTAAAAAGACATTTACAAATTTGAGATTACATTAGGAAATATATACCTAACTTAAAATTTTAGACAAAAATGTGTCCCCGGAGGCAATAAATAAATTTGATCCTGTTACTCGTAGTGCGTATCCTATTTTACCAGCTCCTACATAATGGAGCTTGGATGAATACTGCAGGTTTTAGTCAGGCATGGGTGGATGAATTGGGTATAGAACTGACAGAGGAGGTCTGGGATGAGTGTTTAAAGAGTATATATGATCGTTCGGTCAACTTCAGACACGGACTTATGCAGTTTAAAACAATACATAGACTCCATTAATCCAAAGGTTGCACTGCTTCTACCTTGATGTTTCAGCAGTTTGTAGTAGATGTAAATCTGTGAACAGTAACTTGTCACATTCATTCTGGTCATGTTGTAAGCTTTATGCATACTTGAAATGTATTTTTCACTGTTTCTCTGAGGCTTTCGGGAAGCGGTGGGAACCAGACCCGCTCAAAGCCATCCTTGGAGCAACAAGCTCCTTATCTTCAGCCAATGTGTGAAAAAATGACTATTGTTTGCAATGGTGATTGACAATAGACAATAGGTGCAGGGGCAGGCCATTCAGCCCTTCGAGCCAGCACCACCTTTCACTGTGATCATGGCTGTTCATCCACAATCAGTACCCTTTTCCTGCCTTCTCCCCATATCCCTTCACTCTGCTATCTTTAAGAGCTCCATCTAACACTTTTTTGAAAGAATCCAGAGAATTGGTCTCCACTGCCTTCTGAGGCAGAGCATTCCACAGATCCACAACACTGTGAAAAAGTTTTTTCTCAACTCCGTTCTAAATTGTCTACCCCTTATTCTCAAACTGTGGCCTCTGGTTCTGGACTCCCCCCAACATCAGGAACATGTTTTCTGCCTCTAGAGTGTCCAATCCCTTAATAATCTTATATGTTTCAATCAGATCCCCCTCATCCTTCTAAGTTCCAGTGTATACAACCCCAGAAGCTCCAATCTTTCAACATGTGACAGTCCCGCCATCCCTGGAATTAACCTCATGAACCTACACTGCACTCCCTCAATATCTAGAATGTCCTTCCTCAAATTTGGAAACCAAAACTGTACACAATATTCCAGGTATGGTCTCACCAGGGCCCTGTACAACTGCAGAAGGACCTCTTTGCTCCTATACTCAATAATGCATTTTAACGGCCAGCATACCATTAGCTTTCTTCACTGCCTGCTGTACCTGTATGCTTACTTTCAGTGACTGATGAACAAGGACACCCAGATCTCGTTGTACTTCCCCTTTTCCTAACTTGACACCATTCAGATAGTAATCTGCCTTCCTGTTCTTGCCACCAAAGTGGATAACCTCACATTTATCCACATTAAACTGCATCTGCCATGCATCTGCCCATGCACCCAACCTGTCCAAGTCACCCTGCATTCTCATAACATCCTCCTCACATTTCACTGCCACCCAGCTTTGTGTCATCTGCAAATTTGCTAATGTTACTTTTAATCCCTTCATCTAAATCATTAATGTATATTGTAAATAGCTGCGGTCCCAGCACCGATTCTTGTGGTACCCCACTAGTTACTGAAAAGGACCCATTAATCCCTACTGTTGCCTGTCTGCCAACCAATTTTCTATCCACGTCAGTACCCTACGCCCAATACCATTTGCTCTAATTTTGCACACTAACCTCCTGTGTGGGACGTTATCAAAGGCTTTCTGAAAGTCCAGGTACACTACATCCACTGGATTTCCCATGCATATTTTCATAGATACATTCTCAAAAAATTCCAGAAGATCAGTCAAGCGTGATTTCCCCTTCGTAAATCCATGCTGACTCGGACCTATCCTGCTACTGCTATCCAAATATGCTGCTATTACATCTTTTATAATTGATTCCAACATCTTCCCCACCACTGATGTCAGACTAACTGGTCTATAATTGCCTGTTTTCTTTCTCTCTCCTTTCTTAAAAAGTGGGATAACATTAGCTACTCTCCAATCCACAGGAACTGATCCTGAATCTATAGAACATTGGAAAATGATTACCAATGCATCCACGATTTCCAGAGCCGCCATCTTAAGTACCCTGGGATGCAGACCATCAGGCCCTGGGGATTTATCAACCTTCAGTCCCAACAGTTCACCCAACACCATTTTGTGCCTGATGCGAATTTCTTTCAGTTCCTCTGTTACCCTAGGTCCTCTGGCCACTATTACATCTGGGAGATTGTTTGTGTCTTCCCTCGTGAAGACAGATCCAAAGTAGCTGTTCAGCTCATCTGCCATTTCCTGGTTCCCCATAATAATTTCACCTGTTTCTGTCTTCAAGGGCCCAACTTTGGTCTTGACTATTTTTTTCCTTTTCACATACCTAAAGAAACTTTTACTATCCTCCTTTATATTCTTGGCTAGCTTACCTTCGTACCTCATCTTTTCCCCCTGTATTGCCTTTTTAATTATCTTCTGTTGCTCCTTAAAAGTCTCCCAATCCTCTGGCTTTCCACTCATCCTTGCTATGTAATACTTCCTAGCTTTTACTTTTATACTGTCCTTGACTTCCCTTGTCATCTACGGTCGCCCCTTACTCCCCTTAGAATCTTTCTTCCTCTTTGGAATGAACTGATCCTGCACCTTCTGTATTATTCCCAGAAATACCTGCCATTGCTGTTCCACTGTCATCCCTGCTGGGGTATCTTTCCAGTCAACTTTGGCCAGCTCCTCCCTCATGCGTCCATAGTCCCCTTTGTTCAACTGTAATACTGACACTTCCAATCTTCCCTTCTCCCTCTCAAATTGTAGATTAAAACTTATATTATGGTCACTACCTCCTAATGGCTCCTTTACCTCAAGTTCCCTTATCAAATCTGGCTTACTACACAACACTAAATCCAGAATTGCCTTCTCCCTGGTAGGCTCTAATACAAGCTGCTCTAAGGATCCATCTCTGAGGCATTCCACAAACTCCTTTTCTTGGGGTCCAGTACCAACCTGATTTTCCCAGTCTACCTACATCTTAAAATCTCCCATAACAACTGATTGCTCAGAAGTTAATGCTGCAAACGTGGAAAATGGACTCTGCCTACGTACGATCTGTGGATGAGAGAACTAGCAAATACTTTACATTTGGAGAGACTGAGACTATGTAATGAGGATAGAGGGGACATCTTTGAAAGGATATGGGACCCTGTATTGGACTTTCTAACGGGGGGAGGACTGAGGTTTTTTGGTGTAGTGCATCTCTGCTGTGTATGTTTACTTTGGCCTTTTAATTTTTCTCCCTTTTGCTGCTCAATATTTAATTTGATTTTGTTAAGGTCGTGGTTTTGGTGTTATTTTTGTTTGTTTGTAATAAATAATAATAATAACGATGCAGCCTACAGAGAAGAAGTCATCACCCTGATACAGCAGTGTCAAGAAAACAACCTCTCCCTCAATGTCGCAAAAACAAAGGAGCTGGTCGTGGACTACAGGAGGAATGGAGACGGGCTAACCACTATTGACATCAATGAATCTTAAGTTGAGAGGGTGAGCAGCTTTAAGTTCCTTGGCATAAACATCACCGAGAATCTCGTGTGGGCTGTGCATATTGGCTGTGTGGTGAAAAAGACAACAGCACCTCTTTCATCTCAGATGCTTGAAGAAGTTTGGTTATGGATCCCCAAATCCCAATAACTTTCTACAGGGGCGCAATTGAGAGCATCCTGACTGGCTGCATCACTGCCTAGTATGGGAACTGTACTTCCCTCAATCACAGGACTCTGCAGAGAGTGGTGCGGACAGCCCAGCGCATCTGTAGATGTGAACTTCCCACTATTCAGGACATTTACAAAGACAGATGTGTAAAAAGGGACCGAAGGATCATTGGAGACCTGAATCACCCCAACCACAAACTGTTGCAGCTACTACCATCCGGGAAACGGTACCGTAGCATAAAAGCCAGGACCAACAGGCTCCGGAACAGCTTGTTCCACCAGGACATCAGACTGATTAATTCATGCTGACACAATTGTATTTCCCTGCTATATTGTCTGCCATGTTGTACATGATATTTATTATAAATTACTATAAATTACACATTTAGACGGAGACATAACGAACAGATTTTTACTCCTCATGTAAGTGAAGGATATAAGTAATAAAGTCAATTCAATTCAACTCACGAAAATTCTCCTCCCAGTTTCACCATTCTAATTGGATGACATACATTCCTCATCACATAGAAACATAGAAAATAGATGCAGGAGTAGGTCATTCGGCCCTTTGAGCCTGCACCGCCATTCAGTATGATCATGGCTGATCATCCAACTCAGAACCCTGTACCAGCCTTCCCTCCATACCCCCTGATCCCTTTAGCCACAAGGGCCATATCTAACTCCCTCTTAAATATAGCCAATGAATTGGCCTCAACTGTTTCCTGTGGCAGAGAATTCCACAGATTCACCACTCTGTGTGAAGAAGTTTTTCCTAATCTCGGTCCTAAAAGGCTTCACCTTTATCCTCAAACTGTGACCCCTCGTTCTGGACTTCCCCAACATCGGGAACAATCTTCCTGCATCTAGCCTGTCCAATTCTTTTAGGATTTTATACATTTCAATAAGATCTCCCCTCAATCTTCTGAATTCCAACGAGTATAAGCCTAGTCGATCCAGTCTTTCATCATATGAAAGTCCTGCCATCCCAGGAATCAATCTGGTGAACCTTCTTTGTACTCCCTCTATGGTAAGGATGTCTTTCCTCAGATTAGGGGACCAAAACTGCTTTTCAACAATAACCCTAACAGACTGAAAGCAGAACAAATAGCTCTTACAGAGCGGCTAAATAAAATAACTTCGGCATAAGTAATGATGTGAACCAGAGAATTACACTCGCTCCCCAGCACAAATCGTCATGTCCTCATGACATTGAAATAACTTGTCATCCAATCATTAATAACTTCTGGGATACTTCTGGTCTACATGGCGAGGCCTCACCCGGTCTATCGCTCGTGCCTTCCGGCAACACTGATCCCTCTGCTATTTGGCTGAGCTCAGCTTCATTCCCAGTTACTTTAGAGCCCAACACTCCTCTCCAAGGTCCAGCTGCAAGCCTTCCTGTACACTGCTAGTTCCCACGATTTCACCTGCCTCAGTGTGAAAAAGGTTGGGAATCTTTTCCTCCATCAGTGGGGAGTTAGCAAAAAGCAGTATATACCACACCCCCATTTGCTCATCATCCGAGTCCGTATCCCATTCAGGGGCGCGGGACAGTTTAATCCTTCCCACTGCTGGTCCTTCAGTCTCCCCACGTCGCCGCAGAGCCCTCTTACTCGCTGTAGGCTCCAGGTCGGGCTCCGGGTCAACGTGCACCTCTTGTCCCAGAGGCAGAAGGTGGCTCCGATGCAGAATCTTAACAGACACATTCCCATCCTCTGGTTTCACCCAGAAAACTGGTAGGTTTAGCATCTGACTCTCCGCCACATAGGGCGCAGCCGCTCGGCGGTCAGCCAACTAATGCTTCCCAGGTAGACCCAAATTCTCTATGAGGACTCGGTCTCCAGGCACGAGTTGGGAGAACCTAACCTTTTGATCATACCTCGTCTTATTTCCTTGATTCTGCTTGGTAGTCGAGACCTCAGCTACCTCCTCATCCTTTGTCGGCTCCCTTCTCATATCAGACACGTACTTCAGGCAAGCCTTCCGCGGTAGATCTTCCTCGCCAGTCCCGAAACAGAGGTCAACGGATAAACTCGCCTTGTGCCCAAACATCAGATAATACTGTGTGTACCGGGTAGCTTCATTCTGTGTACAGTTGTAGCAGTGGACCAGATGTCCAATATGTGGACTCCACTTGGACGTCCCACTTGCCTCGGTTTGGCGCATCTCCCTCGCAAACTTCCCTACTTGTGCATCCGCCTCCAACGCTTCCTCTGACAACTTTTTCCTTCTCCTGTGAAGAACGAGAGAGGCAATGGGCAGGTGGGAGCAGGTGAGGGGGGGCGGGTGAGTGGTAGAGGGGGGAAATCAGAGGGAATGGCATGGGAACTAGATGACAGGTGGAAGAGATGAAGGACGGACGTAATGAAACGATACACGAGGACAGGAAACCAGGGAAAGATGTAGGGAATCAGAGGGAGGTGATGGGCAGGTGGGAGTAGGTGAGAGGGAGGAGGGTGGGTGGTGGGGGGGGGGGAATCAGAGGGAATGATATGGGAACTAGATGACAGGCGGAAGAGACGAAGGGCCGAGAGATGTAGGGGAAATTTAAAAGACAAGGACAGGAAACCGCGGAATACCGGGAAAGATGTAAGGGGTCGGAGGGAGTTGATGGGCGGGGAAGAGAGGGGGGTTGAGGGGGCCACGGGAATAAAGGAGAACGCGACAGAAGCACGAGTTCCCACTTGTTTAAAAGTTATTCCATTCTGAGGCAACAGATCGGGTGCAGTCTCCTCTGTGAACCTCCTACCGTTGTGGAAGTCTCTACTACTCCTCATCTATGGGTATTCTTGTCCTGCTCTTGTCCAAATCTTTCTACCATGTTCTCTCACTGGCGGCACTGGGCTCGCAAGCAGCGTGGTGACGTCACTGTCCGGGCCATGGCGGGGCTAGTGAGGATTTAAGAACCTGACTGGAAGTCTGAAATCAGCTTGGCGAGCACCCAAGCTCCTGGCGTTTTTCTCTGGCCTGACGCAAGTGAGGTGCGAAACAAGTTCACAGTTCGAAATGGGGAGATGAAAGACGTTGCTGAACTCCCACAGCTGCTGGGGGAGGAATTTGAGGACACGGAGCTGTACAGCATGCAGACAGTCCGTTTACCCCAGCTTGTTCATGCCGACCATCCTGTGCTCGTCCCATTTGCCTCTGTTTGGCACATCTCCCTCGCAACCTTCCCTACTTGTGCATCCGCCTCCAACACTTCCTCTGACAATTCTTCCTGTCTCCTGTGAAGAACGTGAGAACGAAGAACTGCTTTCCCCTCGAACCTGTGCCCTCTAGTTACAGACTCCACTACCCTGGGGGAGAAATCTGCGATCCTTCCATGCCTCTCACCATCTTCTAAACCTCTCATAAGCTGCACATTTTTATAGCCGGGGAAATGATGACCCCCTCCTGTTAGACTGCTAAACTTACTTTTTATTCTTTCTTACTTCTCTTGACATTTGTATATGTATCTGTGCATTTGTAATGCTACTGTGACACTGTAATTTCCTTTAGGATCAATAAAGTATCTGTCCATCGAAAGTCAAAAGTCAAAGTACATTTACTGTGTTTGCAGCATACAACTGTCGGGTTTCGGTGGGACTGAAGTCCAGACCAATGAATACTTTTTCACCAGGATTCATTAGGGAGCACAAAAGCAACAGTCTTTCAAAGGCAGAAGGCAGGCACGAATACGAAATGGCAGCCAGAGGTCTTACCAGGAAAGGCAGTCAGGCGAGGGCAGACAATCCAGAGCGCACAGGCAAAAATCAGGTCCAAGAACGGGTAAAATCCAAAACACAGAATCAGGCAAAATCGCTTGGCAGAAGTCGCAATGATGAGCTAGAACGACACAGGCCAGAACTGGGACGAACTGGCAGAGAATGTCTCTGTCTGTCTGTCTGCCTGTATCTTGTTTTACGACGGTTGGCATCCAGCTTAATGGTGCATTACCGCCACCCTCTGCTCCAGAACGTGCACTAGACAACACACACACACACACACACACACACACACTATCCTCCCATCTTTGACCATCCTAGTACCCTATTCCTGTTTATCCGTCATATCCTATAAAAAAACCCTGTTCCCCTTAAAAACTCTAAAAATACCCGAACTTGTGCTCTCTCACCCATGCCCAGCAACCCTTTTAATGTGAATTCCTGCACGCCCAACTGCCTTAGTTTAATTCTCATCATCTCTCTCTGTCTTCCATACTTCCTGCAACACAAAACTACATGTTCTACTGACTCCTCTTCCTGACATTCCTCACACAATCCTGTCTGGTGTTTCCCTATCATTTTCAATGTTTTGTTTAATGTACAATGCCCCAGCCTTAACCTAGTCCATACAATTTCCTCTCTTCTGTTTCCATTACCTACCTTAGTAACTGCAACACTCTTTTGTATTTGATATTAATGCCTCCCTTTCCCCTCCCTGTCCCATCTTCCTTGCCACATTCGGTTGACTTTTTCCCAGATTACACACTTAACCTCTGCTTTACTGATACTAATGTGCATTTCCACATTTTCTTTCTTTAACACCCTCTTTGCCAACTCATCCACCCTCTCATTCCCCTTCACCCCTACATGTGCCGGAACCCATAGAAATTTTACCTGACCTCCCTGATTTGCAATTCTTGTAACTAACTGAAGGACTTCATAAAGTACATCTTGCCGACTGTTTGTGTGAAAAGACCTTAAACTTGCTAGAACTGAGGATGAATCTGAACATATCAATGCTTTGACTTGTCTGGTTTTCTGCACCCATTGCAACGCAACCAACACTGCCAGCATCTCCACTGTAAACACCCCTAACTTATTAAATGTCCTTCTACTGATTCCAATTACTTTTGCTGGTATAACCACCCCAAACCCTGTCACTCCTGTTTCAGGTTCCTTCGCACCATCCGTATAAATGTGAGTATAATCACTATACTTTTCCATCACATGACAGTTAAATGCATTTAGCAAATCTGTTTTGTAACTTTCTTTCCTTTTTACCTCTAACAAATGCCAGTCTATGTCAGGCCATACAAGCTTCCATGGAGCTACAACCGGATAAACTACTGAAGGACTTATCCTCAGATCAAACACTCCACATTCTTTCACGATATCATTCCCTACCCGACTAAAGGTATCCCTCTGAAACCTCCCATTTTCCCAGCACTCCTGCAACACTCCTTTAGCAGGGTGAGAATGATTGTGCCCCTGCAAGTTAGCCCAGTAGTTTGCCATCAGTTGCATCCTTCTTAGTCCCAAAGGCATTATTCCCATTTCTACCTGTAGGGCTGACACTGGTGACGTTTTAAAAGCCCCACTGCACACTCTCAAAGCCTGAGCCTGAATCACATCCAGTTTCCTTATAAGAGACCTAGCTGCTGATCCATATACTGTATTTCCATAGTCCAACACAGATCTCACTAAAGCCACATACATTCTCTTCAACGCTGAACAACTTGCTCCCCATTCCCTACCAGTCAAACATCTCATCACATTTATTACTTTTTTACATTTCTCCTCAACTTTCCTGATGTGGTCTGCCCATGTTAATCGTGAATCAAATATAACTCCCAGAAATTTAAATAATGCAACCCTATCTAATTCAACCCCATACATCCTTAACTTCTTCCTTACCTCAACTCCTTTCCTGGTAAAAAATACAGTCTGAGTTTTATCGACTGAAAATCTACATCCCCAATCATAACCCCACTCCAGCATTTCATCAATTCCTTCTTGTAGTTTCCTGATTATATGGTCCATGTTCCTGCTTCTTTTCCACAAGGCCCCATCATCCGCAAACAGTGACCTACCTATATCCACTGGTACCTTTGTGAAGACATCATTGATCATAATATGAAAAGTAACGGGCTAATCACATTACCTTGAGGTGTGCCATTTTCCACTATGTACTGTTTTGATAATTCTGATCCAATACGATTCATCCTATTTTTACTCCTGGGAATAGATCCTTCTGCTGCCATGATAATTGCTGAAGTCACCTGACTGTTTAATTCATCTACATTTCCAGAAATATCAATCTTTGTCAACCCTCCTTCACTCAACTTCTGGAACTTACCCCAATCAGCTTTTTCAAACACCCACTTTGGGGTTCCGCCACCTGGTCTTACTTCAACTCTCTCACCCACTGAACACAAAACTGGGTAGTGATCACTGCCTACTGTTGAAGCAGTCCAAACTCCCCAGTTACTAATGCCAGCCAAGGTATTAGACACTAACGTAATATCTAACACTGACTCAGTTCCTGTTGTTATATCTATCCTTGTGCCGCTACCATCATTCATACACACCAAATCCCTTTCTTCCATCAAATCTTCAATTACCTTTCCATTTGGATCTGTAATCTGATCCCCCCATATTGTGCTATGAGCATTGAAATCTGCACACCACACTACTTTATGTCTGTTTTGTCCTTGTATCTTTAATAGGCTGTCCAATTCCAACCTTTTACATGGATTGTAGTAGTTAATTATAACCACTCCCTCCCCTCTCTCCCACATTTCCACCACTATGTATTCCTGATCATCTCCTTTTTCCAGTACCCTATATGGTATACCTTGCTTGATTAACATAGCACAACCCCCTCCTCCCCCTAGATTTCTATCTTTCCTTATCATTGTACCACAAAGTCTAAAGTTGGTTTCAACCAAGTTTCCTGAATACACACTACATCCAATTTTACAACCATTTCTTTAATAAAGTGCTTGAATTCCTGGCTATTGGCCAGTAAGCTCCTTGCATTCCATTGTAAAAGACTCACCATAATTAGTATTAACCAACACATGACACTTCCTGGCTTGACTGATTAGTGAGGTTCTCCCTCACTTCCTCCCATGTCAGTCCTACTAACCCTAAATGGTTTACTGCTGCTTTTACCACCAGCTGAATTTTGTCACTTTTTGACTTTACCTCAGCCGTACTATTAATCACTCCTGCAATGAATGTTACTAGAGCTTTTTTGTCTACATAAATCCTGTCATTTGTTCTTTGTTGCATCTCTCATATCCCTATTGCTCCCTGTTCATTTGGAGCATTATTCTGTTCTCTTGACATTCTTACAGCTTCTGCATAAGCGATCTTTCTTTTCACTCTTATTTCTCGAATTTTAGTCTCCCGTCTCACAACCACTATATGCAACATTATAAGCTCCTCCACAATTGCAGCATTTTGGTTGAACTCTTGTTCTGTACTTCCCATATTCATGATCACCCCCACATCTAGCACATCTCCTCTGCCTTTTACAGTTTTTAGCCATGTGTCCAAACCTTTGACAATTATAGCACCTCAGTGGCTTTGGCGCATACACACTTACTGGGTAACTCATGAAACCCAGGAACACCTTCCTTGGCACTCTTTCTTCTTCAAATTCAATCAATACAGATTCACTTTCCTTTTTCACTCCCTCCTTTGTTGTTTTCAGTCTTTGAACATTCATTACTTTCCCTCCTTTGATATTCCTCTTTAACTCCTCCATATCTATACCCATTGGTACCCCCGTGATCACTCCTTTACAACCACTATTTTGTGCTCCCACCCTCCCAATGTATTCCACCTTGCATTTTCCTATCTCTTTTAGCTTAAGTGCTTTCTCAAGTTGTTCCTCATTCGCACATCTTACCAATAAGTTGCCATCATTAAGGACTTTTGCAAATACTATTTCCCCTATCTTATTTGCCAGAGTTGTTGTTAGCACAAACGGGTTAATTTTCTTCATATGTCCCTGAGCCTTCTCATTAAACCTAATTATGACAACACCTCCTCTCTGAGCTTGTTCATCTTCCTCACTTTCAGAGCTTTCTCCACTATCATTTCTTATTCTTTTATTCCCTTTGTCTTGGTTTTTATTCATCTGACCCCTCACTACCTCCTCATTCCCTTTATTTCTCCCTTCACAATAATCCACCTCTCCCCAGCTGCCTACCTCTGGTCCCAAGTCCCTATCCCGCTCCTTCTCCACTTTCTTTACCTCAACCCGCACCCCCCCCTTATCTTGTCCGCCATTACCGGACCCACACGACCCCCTCCCAGCAATTTCCGTTCCTTCCCCACTCTTTCCCTCAACAGGTTCCAAACCACATTCACGCATCAAGCAAAACACAGCCAGCTTCCAGTCAAGCCAACTCCAGTTCCAGCCTCAGCCACCACGCCCTCACTCCGTCCTCGGCAGAGAATGTCTGTCTGTATCTTGTTTTACAGCGGTTGGCATCCAGCTTAATGGTGCATTACCGCCACCCTCTGCTCCAGAATGTGCACTAGACATACATTCTAAATCCCTTCACCCAATCACACACACACAAACCTACACTTCACCCTCCCATCTTTGACCATCCTAGTATCCTATTCCTGTTTATTCATCATATTCTATAAAAAAAACCCTATACCCCTTAAAAACGCTAAAAATACCTGGACTTGTGCTCTCTCATCCATGCCCAGCAACCCTTTTAATGTGAATTCCGGCACGCCCAACTCCCTTAATTTATTTCTCATCATCTCTCTGTATCCCATACTTCCTGCAACACAAAACTACATGTTCTACTGACTTCTCTTCCTGACATTCCTCACACAATCCTGTCTGGTGTTTCCCTATCATTTTCAATGTTTTGTTTAATGTACAATGCCCCAGCCTTAACCTAGTCCACACAATTTCCTCTCTTCTGTTTCCATTACCTACCCTAGTAACTGCAACACTCTTTTGTATTTGATATAAATGCCTCCCTTTCCCCTCCCTATCCCATCTTTCTTGCCACATTCGGTTGACTTTTTCCCAGATTACACACTTAACCTCTGCTTTACTGATACTAATGTGCATTTCCACATTTTCTTTCTTTAACACCCTCTTTGCCAACTCATCCACCCTCTCATTCCCCTTCACCCCTACATGTGCTGGAACCCATAGAAATTTTACCTGACCTCCCTGATTTGCAATTCTTGTAACTAACTGAAGGACTTCATAAAGTACATCTTGCCGACTGTTTGTGTGAAAAGACCTTAAACTTGCTAGAACTGAGGATGAATCTGAACATATCAATGCTTTGGCTTGTCTGGCTTTCTGCACCCATTGCAACGCAACCAACACTGCCAGCATCTCCACTGTAAACACCCCTAACTTATTAGATGTTCTTCTGCTGATTCCAATTTCTTTTGCTGGTATTACCACCCCAAACCCTGTAACTCCTGTTTCAGGTTCCTTCGCACCATCCGTATAAATGTGAGTATAATCACTATACTTTTCCATCACATGACAGTTAAATACATTTAGCAAATCTGTTTTATATCTCTCTTTCCTTTTTACCTCTAACAAATGCCAGTCTATGTCAGGCCATACAAGCTTCCATGGAGCTACAACCGGATAAACTACTGAAGGACTTATCCTCAGATCAAATACTCCACATTCTTTCGCGATATCATTCCCTACCTGACTAAAGGTATCCCTCTGAAACCTCCCATTTTCCCAGCACTCCTGCAACACTCCTTTAGTAGGGTGAGAATTATTGTGCCCCTGCAAGTTAGCCCAGTAGCTTGCCATCAGTTGCATCCTTCTTAGTTCCAAAGGCATTACTCCCATTTCTACCTGTAGGGCTGACACTGGGTGACGTTTTAAAGGCAGAGAACTCTAGTCAAGGTAGGGTTTAAATGACCAGGGTAATGAGTGAAAATTAGAAACAAGTGCGTGCAAATGAGGAGACAAGCAGGTAATTGGAAGAAGTCCAAAAAGGAAAGGGGGCTGGGCCAGAAACCACATGGCCAGGTGAAAGAAAACAGAAATTAAAGACTGTCGTGATCCAGAGCTACCAGCAGAGGCCCTTCGACCCAGTGTTCAGGCCGGATCCTTAACAGCAATCCTGAGATTCATCTGCCGGCAGGCAGCTGCAAAATAAAGAAATACCATGTAACCCGTTCAAAGAAAGGAGCACACACACCAGGGAAGCCTACACAGTTTCTCCTTACGACTGAAATCCTCCAGTCACCCTGCTGTCCTCGTGGATCTCTTTGCCTCCTCTCCAGCCCAACAAATTGGGAGACAGAGTCGGCCAGCTGCCCCGCCATTCAGGAACAACGTGGCCGAAATGGCATGCATTTCGCTCCACTGCCTGCCTTCCATGTTGTGTTGGGGTCTAAGTTATCATTTTCCTTGTAGCTTAACTTCCTTTCTGCTTGCTTATACGTCTGTATGATCACCTGTCCGTCTATGAACGTTCGGTAAACTTCCAGCCATTTGCAGTGTAGCTGGTTCTGCATTTGCAGGACCATAATGCTCTGTCTCCTGCTCTTATATCTCGAGGCCTAGGATGAGCACCCAGCTGCCAGGCCGCAAAGTCTTCCAGGTAGGGCAGTGTGACGCCCTGGTTAAGATTTTTACTGCCCTGCTGCAGGTAGCATATTTTCGCAGATCTGCCAGAGCAGTCTGTTCTGCTTTCAGCCTGTTTGGGTTTGAGGCTTTGTTGTTCAACTTAGGGACGTGGTGTCAGCCAGTCAGGGTGGTGGAGTTGGGAGAAAGTTCTGCTGGGCAGAGTGTTTTTGTGAGGGATACTGGTATGGGTCAGTATCTTTTTTTGGCAGGAGCTGGGAGAAGACAGGAGGGACGACGGCTGAGGATGCCGTCCTTGCTGCACAAGGTGCTCTGTGCAGACGAATGGCTTCAAGGAAGGAGGACCGATACTCCCGTGGCAGAGCTCGTTTGTTCGGGATGGATTTCGAGTGACATTCAAAATGTGTATGCTTTCACGCTAACCAAGAGCCCAGCGCAAGAATTACAGACAAGTTTAAGATGAGCTCCAAATTACGTGCACATGTGACTGTTTAATTATAATGGGCCCGTTTTTCCCTTACTAACTCTTTGGTTAAGTTAATGTTCAAAAATATACTTTCTTTATAATTGTACGCAGTGTATGATCTGCTACTTCTTGCCGACGGGCAATTGCAGGAGGCCGGTAAGTCACAGGGCATTCACAGAAACTGGGGTTTGGGTGAGAGCGACATCCCACCCTCAAGGACTTGGCAGGAACAAATTCCTGTACACCTGAGACGTACGAAGCCCGAGAAAGGTGGGTTTCTCGCCGCAGAGTCCAGTGGCTGTTAGCGAGGGGCGAACATTTCCAGAGACGCCGGGTAAAAAGAGGTTTCGGTAGTATAGATGGAAAACGTTTACCTCAATTGAGGGGCAGCTAGGTACATGTAAAGGGATTTTCTTTTTCTCTCTTGTTGGGCGAGTTAAGCTCGCTACTCTGCCTGCATCAGTCAGTGTTGTCAACGATGGTTCCCGCTACTGATTTCTCCTGAGTGAAATAATGTATTTTAGCCAAAGGTAATGTGAAAATTACTCCTTGTCCATCTGCAAGTCAGTTCTAAAACGTTAGGAGGGTGTGGGGAATGAGTTGCAGGGTGGACAATTTCCAAGATCTGCAGTCGTGTAAGAGTATTGTCTGCTGAAATCGGGAAAATGGCAACTGAATGTGAAACATTGATGCACACCAATTGTTTTCAATGTTGCCTTTGCTGTGTCTGCTCTGTACGGTACACGGGACAGTGAAAGATTCTTCAACCATGGAAGTGACACGAGCAACGACCCAATTAACTCTATCTATTACCACAAATCAAACTGTCATCGGCTGTTCTTATGGGAGGAACTGTTTGACCAAGCTTTCATTGTAAGATGACCACAAATTCTTTGTTCTGCCTCTTGTGCTCTTGGTCCTTATTTACAATAAGACCATAAGACAAAGGAGCAGAAGCTGGCCATTCGGCCCATTGAGTCTGCTCCACCATTTTATCATGGGCTGATCCATCCTCCCATTTAGTCCCACACCCCCGCCTTCTCACCATAACCTTTGATGCCCTGGCTACTCAGATACCTGTCAATCTCTGCCTTAAATACACCCAATGACTTGGCCTCCACTGCTGCCCATGGCAACAAATTCCATAGATTCCCCACCCTGTGACTAAAAAATTTCTTTGCATTTCTGTTCTGAATGGGCGCCCTTCAATCCTTAAATCATGCCCTCTCATACTAGACTCCCCCATCATGGGAAACAACTTTGCCACATCCACTCTGTTCATGCCTTTCAACATTCGAAATGTTTCTATGAGGTCTCCCCTCATTCTTCTAAACTCCAAAGGATACAGTCCAGGAGTGGACAAACATTCCTCATATGTTAACCCTCTCATTCCCGAAATCATTCCAGTGAATCTTCTCTCTACCCTCTCCAACGTCAGCACATCCTTTCTTAAATAAGGAGACCAAAACTGCCCACAGTACTCCAAGTGAGGTCTCACCAGCGCCTTATAGAGCCTCAACATCACATCTCTGCTCCTATACTCTATTCCTCTAGAAATGAATGCCAACATTGCATTCGCCTTCTTCACTACTGACTCAACATGGAGGTTAACTTTAAGGGTATCCTGTACGAGGACTCCCAAGTCCCGTTGCATCTCCGAACTTTGAATTCTTTCCCTATTTAAATAATAGTCTGCTCGTTTATTTTTTCTGCCAAAGTGCATAACCATACACTTTCCAACATTGTACTTCTCTGCCCATTCTTCCAATCTATCCAAGTCTCTCTGCAGACACTCTGTTTCCTCAACACGACCGGCCCCTCCACCTATCTTCGTATCGTCAGCAAACTTAGCCACAAAGCCATCTATTCCATAATCCAAATCGTTGATGTACAGTGTAAAAAGAAGCGGCCCCAACATGGACCCCGTGGAAAACTTCTGGTAACCGGCAGCCAACCAGAACAGAATCCCTCTCTCTGTTTCCTGCCAATCAGCCAACGCTCTATCAATGTATGTAACTTTCCCGTAATTCAATGGGCTCTTATCTTGTTAAGTAGCCTCATGTGTGGCACCTTGTCAAAGGCCTTCTGAAAATCCAAATAAACAACATCCACTGCAGCTCCCTTGTCTAGCCTACTGGTAATTTCCTCAAAAAATTGTAATAGGTTTGTCAGGCAGGATTTTCCTTTAAGGAATCCATGCTGAGTTCTGCCTATCTTGTCATATGCCTTCAGGTACTCTGTAACCTCATTCTTGACAATCGACTCCAACAACTTCCCAACCATCGATGTCAAGCTAACAGGTCTATAATTTCCTTTTTGCTTCCTTGCCCCCTTCTTCAATAGCAGCGTGACATTTGCAATCTTCCAGTCCTCCGGAACCATGCCAGAACCTATCGACTTTTGAAAGATCATCCCTAATGCCTCCGCAATCTCCACAGCTACTTCCTTCAGAACATGTGGGTGCATTCCATCTGATCCAGGAGATTTATCTACCTTTAGACTATTCAGCTTCCTGAGTACTTTCTCTGTCGTAATTGTGACTGCGCACACTTCTCTTCCCTGCCACCCCTGAGTGTCCGGTATATTGCTGATGTCTTCCTCAGTGAAGACTGATGCAAAATACTCGTTCAGTTTCTCTGCCATCTCCTTATCTCCCATTACAATTTCTCCAGCATCATTTTCTATCGGTCTTATATCTACTCTCACCTGTCTTTTTACTTGAAAAAGCTTTTAGTATCCTCTTTGATATTATTTGCTAGCTTCCTTTCATAGTTAATCTTTTCCCTCTTAATGATCTTCTTGGTTTCCTTTTGTAAGGTTTTAAAAACGTCCCAATCCTCTGTCTTCCCACTAATTTTTGCTTTCGTGTATGCCCTCTCCTTTGCTTTAACTTTGGCTTTGACTTCTCTTGTCAACCACGGTTGCATCCTTTTTCCACTCGAAAATTTCTTCTTTTTTGGAATATACCTGTCTTGCACCTTCCTCACTTCTTGCATAAACTCCAGCCACTGCTGCTCTGCTGTCTTTCCCGCCAGTGTCCCTTTCCAGTCAACTTTGGCCAGTTCCTCTCTCATGCCACTGTAATTTCCTTTACTCCACTGAAATACCAACACAGCAGATTTCGGCTTCTCTTTTTCAAATTTCACAGTGAACTCAATCATGTTATGATCACTGCCTCCTAAGGGTTCCTTCACCTCAATCTCTCTAATCACCTCCGGTTCATTACATAATACCCAATCCAGTACAGCCGATCCCCAAGTGGGCTCAACAACAAGCTGTTCTAAAAAAACATCTCGCAGACATTCTACAAATTCTCTCTCAAGATCCAGTGCCGACCTGATTTTCCCAATCCACTCGTATGTTAAAATCCCCCACAATTATGATAACACTGTCCTTCTGACAAGTCTTTTCTATTTCCAGTTGTAATTTGTAGTCCACATCCCTGCAGCTGTTTGGAGGCCTATAAATAACTGCCATCAGGGTCCTTTTACCCCTGCAATTTCTTAGCTCAACCCATAAAGATTCTGCACCTTCCGATCCTATATCACCTCTTTCTAATGATTTAATATCATATCTTACCAATAAAGCCACGCCTCCCCCTCTGCCTACCTTCCTATCCTTCCAATACACCGTGTATCCTTGGACATTCAGCTCCTAGACATGCATCCTTTAGCCAGGTCTCAGTGATGGCCACAATATCATATCTGCCAATCTGTAGCTGTACGACAAGATCATCCACCTTATTCCTTATGCTGCGTGCATTTAAGTATAACACCTTCAGACCAGTATTTGATAGTTTTCGCTTTGATTTCACTGCAACTTTATTGCACTGCAACTCATCCCAATGGCTACAAATTTGCCCCATCATTTGCCTGTCTTTCCTGACATCTTTACTGCTCACTATCTTAGATTTATTTCTGTTTTCCCCTTCCTCCGCTCTGTCATTCCAGTTCCCATCCCCCTGCCAAATTAGTTTAAACCCTCCCTAACAGCTCTATTAAACTTTCTCACCAGGATATTGGTCCCCTTCAGGTTAAGGTGTAACCTGTCCTTTTTGAAAAGGTCATACTCCCCCCAGAAGAGATCCCAATTATCCAAGAATCTGAAGCCCTGCCCCCTACACCAGTCTTAGGTCTGGGTGAACAATAAGGGACCTTCTGGACACAGCGCAGAGAGACAAGACTTTCCAGCCATAATGGTATTGGTCCATGGCATAAAGAGGCTTGGGAGCCCCTGCAATCCAGTAAGTTGGTTAACTATTTTTTCACAAGATTTTCACCCCATTCAAACCTCCTGGACTATATCATATCTGGATCCAACACCTACAGCCATTAATTGCCCTGCTATGCAATTATATAATTGTATCTTAAATCCATTTAATAAAGTACCCTCTACTGTTCCCTGAGGCAGACAATTACTCAGATTCTATTTCTTTCCTCTGATAAAAGCAGTTTCTCTTCATCTCGGTCCTGAATCTTGAAGCCACGTCTCCTTGTTCTGCTGTCACCCACCAGTGAAAGCAACTTTCCTGCCAACATCTTATATACTTCTTTCATAATTTTATATGTTGAACACTGTAAGACACAGGAGCAGAATTAGCCCATTTGGCTCATCGAGTCTGCTCCGCCATTCAATCATGGTTGATCCCTTTCTCCTCCTCCTCAGCCCCACTCCCCGGCCTTCTCCCTGTAACCTTTGATGCCATGTCCAATCATGAACCTTGAATACACCCAAGGAGCTGGCCTCCACAATTGCCTGCAGTAACAAATTCCACACATTCCAGTGGAAGAGACGCGCCTCTTTTTCCCTTATTGAGGGAGGGGGAGGGCCTGTGGTATGTCAAATACTGGGTGAATGAATAGTCTGTGGGGTACTGCAAGTCTGTGTCTTTACTGAAGCTTTGCGTGCTCAGTGGGGGACGCGGATGCTATTTTTGCTGGTGGGGGAAGGGGATCGTTGCTTTGCTGCTGCTTACACATGGGAAGGGGGAGTTGGGGGGGGCTTCAGGGTTCTAACATTTAACTGCCATTCATTCTTTGGGGCACTCCTCTGTTTTCATGGATGGTTGCGAAGAAAAAGAATTTCAGGATGCATATTGTATACATTTCTCTGACGTTAAATGTACCTTTGAAACCTTTGAATAGTCATGGCCCCTTCTCCAGAATGAACTGGGAGCACCTTTCCCTCAAGTTCCGGAGACCAGAACTGTATGCAGGACTCCAGGGGAAGCCTCACCAGTCCTCTGTACAGTTGCAGCGTCACCTCCCTGCACTTAAACTAAATCCCTCGCGCAACGAAGGCCAACATTCTCGATCGCCTAAAAACACCTTCTGGGGAAGCAGAACGGCACACAACACTCCCAGTGGAATTCCATCACAGTTGTGTCCAGTCGTAACACTGTCTTGAGGTCAGTGTGTTATGATCAACAAAGGCAAGTGCGCTGGATGCTTTCTTCGCCAACACGGCCACCACTTTCAGGGCGACCGACAGATATTCTGCGAGCTTATCCTAATTCACATTCCAGTACACTCTTAGTTCTTTTTATTTAGATATTACCCAGTAAAATAATACAGTTTCCTGCGTGTAAGGAAGGGAGTCCGGCAGATTTGAAGGGGAGTGGCTAAGGGGGGGGGGTGGGTTCTCAGAGTTTGAAAGAAGCGGGGGCGGGGTCCAGGATACAAGGCATGGCAAATGGAGTTCTGGGGAGTTTAAAGGGAGTGGGGAAGTGGTGAGTCTGTAGGGAGCAGCGGGTTTTAAAGGTGGCAGAAAACGGGGTTTCCGGGGATTTCGAAGGGCACCCGGAGAGTACAAACAGGGTGGGGAGTGGGGTCTGGGCCGTTGGGAATTTAAAGGTGAGAGATACCCAGTCCTGGCGAAGATTTCCGGACCTGACATCGGGGGTGGCGGGATTGGGGGCAGGAGGTGGAACGTTGCCGGGGTGGGTGACAATGACGCATATCGTTCCAACAACGGGTTTGGTTCAGGGGGATCCAGAGATTGGAAAAGGGTCGAGTTGAAAGTTTGCACCGTTTAACTTTTGCATCAGAGTCTTAATTGTTGGAGTAAAATGAAGGATTGTGCAGAAACCGTCATACCACTGGAGTGGAGACCATACCACCCCGAATGTCCGACGTGTGGTGTGCTCTTTGGGAAAGGGGCAATGCGGAGATCTCTCTGCGCCGCGCTGGCCGTCAGCCCCCTGCTCCTGGGGCGGGTCCAGTACAGAGCTGTGTATCAGTCGGGAGAGGCGAGCGATGAGCTGGGAGTCACCGGACGGAATGAAGAGAGTCAGGGCGCCACGGTCCCAGGAGGCCTCCAGTGTTTCCGGCCGTGCTGGATCACCTCAGACTGAAGGCCAGTACGACGGCGACAGTGACAGTGAGGATCAGCAGGAAGGGCAGCCAAGTACGGAGAAATCCTGAAAAACTGGCGGGGTGGGGGGAAGAGGTGGTGGAAAGAGAGAGGTCAGCCTGATTCCTTCCCGTCGCTCCCCAAGCGTCCAGACACTGCCAGGAACAGGAGCATTCTGCCAGACACGTGGTCAGGCGAGCCACCCGGGTAGAGGCCTGCAAAATCCTCCCCCCTCTTCAAAGGGTGAGTGGAATAGCCCGGTGCAACCAGGCAACAGGGGCCCACTCGCACACCCAAATTAGGGGCCCCTCGGCGAACGGTACTGACCCCTGCTCCAGGTGAAAACAACAGCCCAGGGGCCACGGGGATGGGGAGCGGGAAACCAGGGCTGATTCGCCTCCTCCCTCCTCAACCCAGGGGTGGGGAGTGGGAAAAAAAATCCAGGGCTGGTTCACCCTCCCCCTCCCATCGAGGAGGGGGAGCAGGAATCCGGGGCTCAATCAGCCCAGGGATGGGGAGCAGCAACACAGGGCCAATTCACCCCCTCGCTCCCCAACCCGGGAATGGAGAATGGGGACACAGGGCTGGCTTAACCCAGCCCTTCCCTTCACAGCAGGACTCCGGGGTCCTGCTAACCCTCGGGAACCAGCGGAGAGCACCTACCTGACATAGCGACCGTGCACCAGCATCAGGAAGCAGAGCTTCACCATGTTCCAGGAGGTCTTGTTTTCGTATCGCATCAGGTTCAGGGCCATGGCCACATGGGAGTGGCAGTTATCGCAGCACAGGTTGTGCTGGAAGAGGAAGCAAGCCGTTACCACCGGCCAGAAACAGCACAGCACACCCCAGACCAGGGTACCATCGACCATGCAGGCTGCTCTCACGGCCCTGACAACAGCGGAGGGGTGTTGGAAATATAGACCATTCTGATACCCACAGACAGTCCCGTAGTGGCAAAGGGGCAGTGGGAGGTGGGGGGCAGCCAGACCCCGAGGAGAATCCCAGCAGGATCCTGAAGAGAACTGAAGGAGTGGGTAAGTGGGACCCTGCTGATACCCACAGTCTGTCCCATAGTAGTGGAGGGGCAGCCAGACCCCGAGGAGAATTCCCACCCTCTGGACAAGAGGAGACAGGGACCCTGGAGACACAGTAGTCGCATCCGTGCATGGAGTGGCAACGGGAACTTCTGGACACTGACCAGCCCAAAGGGAGGGAGAGGAGAATGCTCCAGAACCCCTGGGTCGATGGGACACTGGAAGCCTGCAGCATCATGCTAGCCCCCGGGTGGGTAGGAGGTCCCCGTACAGAGACCTAGTCCCATGCAGAGAGACACTGCGGCCCTGCGAATGCACCCTGCCCTCTGGGGGCGTATCAGGAACGTGGAAGGATGCCCAGTAATTAGGAGGGGCAGTGGGACCCTGCGGGAACACCCTAGTCCCAGATCAGAGGGAGAACGGGACCCCGCAGACAACCTGGTCCCTGCGCAGACGGACAGCAGGAGAGCCCTTGTCAACCGGGGGGGGGGGGGGGGGGCAAACATACCATCCGATGCTTGTACTCCTCGGACGCCTCCAGAACACCCGTGTCCCAGGGGTTTGATCCCATGGCATAAACCTTGGCGGGGTCCAGCTGCCAGTACCTGCAGACAACGAGACGTCCCACACCAGTAATCAGACACTAACAAGAAGCTTGCTGCCTGTCAGCAGGGGGCAAGGCATGGCACCTACAACACACACACACACAGTCACTGTATCCCGTCCCATCGCCCCATGTACACGTACACACACACACACAGTCACTGTATCCCGTCCCATCGCCCCGTGTACATGTGTATACACACACAGTCACCGTATCCCGTCCCATCGCCCCGTGTACATGTGTATACACACACACAGAGACGCACTCACACTGTATACCATCCTATCGCCCTGTGTACACGTACGTACGTATATACACACACACTCACTGTATACCATCCCATCGCCCCATGTAAACATACACACACAGTCACTGTATACCATCCCATCACCCCATGTACACGTACACACACACACAGTCACTGTATACCGTCCCATCGCCCCATGTAAACGTGTACACACACACACACACACAGTAACTGTATACCGTCCCATCGCCCCGTGTACATGTACACACAGTCACTGTATACCGTCCCATCGCCCTGTGTACACATACACACAGTCACTGTACACCATCCCATCACCCCAGGTACACGTACACACACACACACAGTCACTGTATACCATCCCATCACCCCAGGTACACGTATACACACACACACAGTCACTGTATACCATCCCATCATCCTGTGTACATGTGTATACACACACACATACACACAGAGACACACTCACAGTCACTGTATACCGTCCCATCGCCCCATGTACACGTATGTACGTACATACATACACACACAGAATCTCTGTTCACAAACAAGAGACAATCTGCATCTGCAGATGCTGGAAATCCAAAGCAACACACACAAAATACTGGAGCAACTCAGCAGGTCAGGCAGCATCTGTGGAAAAGAGTAAACAGCCGACATTTTGGGCCGAGACCCTTCGTCAGGACTGCAGAAAAAAAGCTGATGAGTAGATTTGAAAGGTGGGGGGAGGGGAAAGAGAGAAACACAAGGTGAGAGGTGAAACCTGGAGGGGGAGGGATGAAGTAAAGAGCTCGGAAGTTGATTGGTGAGGTGAGATGAGATGAGAGAAGAAAAAAGGGATGGGAAATGGAGGTGTGTGTGGGGGGGGAGGGAGGTTGGGAGGCATTACCGGAAGTTTGAGAAATCGATGTTCATGCCATCAGGTTGGAGGCTAAGCAAACAGAATATAAGGTGCTGTTCCTCCATACTCTGTGGGCTTATCCTAACACTGAAGGCAGGCATGGATGTACATATGGGAATGGGAAGTGGAATTAAAATGAGTGGCCACTGGGAGAACCTGCTTGTTCTGGCAGATCCTGCCCAATCGACACCGGGCCACGCTGATATACAGGAGGCCACACCAGGAGGACCGGGCACAGTTTATGACTCCAACAGACTCACCTGGAATGACTGTTTGGGCCCTGAAAGGTAGTGATGGAGGTGGCGCAGAGGCAGGTGTAGAAGTTGTTCCGCTTGCAAGGATAAGGGCCAGTAAGGAGATCGGTGGGGAGGGATGAATGGACAAGGGAGTCGCATAGAGAGTGATCCCTGTGGAAAGCAGAAAGTGGAAGGCAGGAAAAGTTGATTGGTGAGATGGAGGGATCCTGTTGGAGATGGCAGAAGTTTTGGAGAATTACGTGCTGGACGAGGATGGTAGGTGAGGACAGGAGGAACCCTATCCATGATAGGGTGGGAGAGGATGGGGTAAGAATAGACGTGCCTGAAATGTAAGAGATGTGGTTGAGGGCAGCGCTTATGGAGAAAGGGAAGACCCTTCTTTGAAAAAGGAGAACATCTCCTTCATTCTAGAAAGAAAAGCCTTATCCTGAGAGCAGATCTAGCAGAGGTGGAGGAATCCAGAGAAGGGGTAGCAGGGTGGGACGAGGTGTAGTCCAGGTAGCTGTGAGAGTCCGTGGCTTTGACATGAGAGGATAAGATTCTCCAGAGACAGAGACAGTGAGTCCCGTCACCACACACACAGTCTCTGTATAGCGTCCCAACACACACACACACACACAGTCTCTGTATACCATCCCATCACCACACACAGTCTCTGTATACCATCCCATCACCACACACACACTCTGTATAGCGTCCCAACACACACACACACACAGTCTCTGTATACCGTCCCATCACCACACACACAGTCTCTGTATACCATCCCATCACTACACAGTCTCTGTAAAACGTCCCGTCACCACACACACAGTCTCTGTATACCGTCCCATCACCACACACAGTCTCTGTATACCATCCCATCACCACACACACAGTCTCTGTATAGCGTCCCAACACACACACACACACACACAGTCTCTGTATACCGTCCCATCACCACACACAGTCTCTGTATACCATCCCATCACCACACACACAGAGTCTCTGTATAGCGTCCCAACACACACACACACACAGTCTCTGTATACCGTCCCATCACCATATACACAGTCTCTGTATACCATCCCATCACCACACACACAGTCTCTGTATAGCGTCCCAACACACACACACACACAGTCTCTGTATACCATCCCATCACCACACACACAGTCTCTGTATACCATCCCATCACCACACACACAGTCTCTGTATACCATCCCATCACTACACACACAGTCTCTGTAAAACGTCCCGTCACCACACACAGTCTCTGTATACCGTCCCATCACCACACACACAGTCTCTGTATAGCGTCCCAACACACACACACACAGTCTCTGTATACCGTCCCATCACCATATACACAGTCTCTGTATACCATCCCATCACCACACACACAGTCTCTGTATAGCGTCCCAACACACACACACACACAGTCTCTGTAAAACGTCCCGTCACCACACACAGTCTCTGTATACCGTCCCATCACCACACACACAGTCTCTGTATAGCGTCCCAACACACACACACACACAGTCTCTGTATACCGTCCCATCACCACACACAGTCTCTGTATAGCGTCCCAACACACACACACAGTCTCTGTATAGCGTCCCAACACACACACACACACAGTCTCTGTATAGCGTCCCATCACCACACACACAGTCTCTGTATAGCGTCCCAACACACACACACACACAGTCTCTGTATACCATCCCATCACCACATACACAGTCTCTGTATACCATCCCATCACCACACACACAGTCTCTGTATACCATCCCATCACCACACACACAGTCTCTGTATCACCGACCCGTCACCACACACACAGTCTCTGTATCACCGACCCGTCACCACACACACAGTCTCTGTATACCATCCCATCACCACACACACAGTCTCTGTATCACCGACCCGTCACCACACACACAGTCTCTGTATAGCGTCCTGTCACCACACAATCTCTGCATACGTAGAAACACAGAAAACCTACAGCACAATACAGGCCCTTTGGCCCTCAAAGTTGTGCCGAACATGTCCCTACCTTAGAAATTACTAGGCTTTACCTAGAGCCCTCCATTTTACTAAGCTCCATGTACCCATCCAAAAGTCTCTTAACATACCCTATCATATCCGCCTCCACCACCATTGCTGACAGCCCATTCCACACACTCCCCACTCTCTGAGTAAAAAACTTACCCCTGACATCTCCTCTGTACCTACTTCCCAGCACCTTAAACTTGTGTCCTCTTGTGACAACCATTTCAGCCCTGGAAAAAATTCTCTGATTATCCACACGATCAATGCCTCTCATTGTCTTGTACACCTCCATCAGGTCACCTCTCATCCTCTGTCGTTCCAAGGAGAACAGGCCGAGTTCATTCAACCTATTCTCATAAGGCATGCTCCCCAATCCAGGCAACATCCTTGTAAATCTCCTCTGCACCCTTTCTATGGTTTCCATGTTCTTCCTGTAGTGAGGCGACCAGAACTGAGCACAGTACTCCAAGTGGGCTCTGACCAGGATCCTACACAGCTGCAACATTACCTCTCGGCTCATAAATTCATTTCCACCATTGATGAAGGCCAATGCACCATAACCACAGAGTCAACCTGCGTAGCTGCTTTGAGCATCCAATGGACTCGGACCCCAAGATCCCTCTGATCCTCCACACTGCCAAGAGTCTTACCATTAATACTATATTAATGGTTCAATGTTGTCATTTAAAGTTAAACTGGACGCTATGTGGACAGGAAAGGAATGGAGGGTTATGGGCTGAGTGCAGGTTGGTGGGTCTAAGTGAGAGTAAGGGTTCAGCATGGACTAGAAGGGCCGAGATGGCCTGTTTCCGTGCTGTAATTGTTATATGGTTATATTCTACCATCATATTTGACCCACCAAAATAAACCACTTGACACTTATCTGGGTTGAACTCCATCTGCCACTTCTCAGCCCAGTTTGGCATCCTTTCAATGTCCCGCTGTAACCTCTGACAGCCCTCCACACTATCCACAACACCTCCAACCTTTGTGTCATCAGCAGATTTACATCCCTCCACTTCCTCATCCAGGTCATTTATAAAAATCACGAAGAGAAGGGGTCCCTGAATAGATCCCTCAGGCACACCACTGGTCACCGACCTCCATGCAGAATATGACCCGTCTACAACCACTCTTTGCCTTCTGTGGGCAAGCCAATTCTGGATCCACAAAGCAATGTCCCCTTGGACCCCATGCCTCCTTCATTTCTCAATAAGCCTCGCATGGGGTATCTTATCAAATGCCATGTTGAAATCCATATACACTACATCCACTGCTCTTACTTCATCAATGTGTTTAGTCACATCCTCAAAAAATTCAATCAAGCTCGTAAGGCATGACCTGCCCTTGACAAAGCCATGCTGACTATTCCTAATCATATTATACCTCTCCAAATGTTCATAAATCCTGCCTCTCAGGATCTTCTCCAACAACTTACTCCAACACTGAGGTAAGACTCACTGGTCTATAATTTCCTGGGCTATCTCTACTCCCTTTCTTGAATAAGGGAACAACATCTGCAACCCTCCAAACCTCTGGAATCTCTCCCGTCCCCATTGATGATGCAAAGATCATCACCAGAGGCTCAGCAATCTCCTCCCTCACCTCCCACAGTAGCCTGGGGTACATCTCATCTGGTCCCGGCGACTTATCCAACTTGATGCTTTCCAAAAGCTCCAGCACATCCTCTTTCTTAATATCTACATGCTCAAGCTTTTCAGTCTGCTGCAAGTCATCACTACAATCATCAAGATCCTTTTCCGTAGTGATACTGAAGTACAGTATTCATTAAGTACCTCTGTTATTTCCTCCGGTTCCATGCACACTTTCCCACTGTCACACTTGATGGGTCCTATTCTTTCATGTCTTATCCTCTTGCTCTTCACATACTTGTAGAATGCCTTGGGGTTTTTTTTTAATCCTGCCTACCAAGGCCTTCTCATGGCCCCTTCTGGCTCTCCTAATTTCCTTCTTAAGCTCTTTCCTATTAGCCTTATAATCTTCCAGATCTCTAACATTACCTAGCTCTCTGAACCTTTCGTAAGCTTTTAATTTCTTCTTGACTAGATTCATTACAGCCTTTGTACACCACGGTTCCTATACCTACCATAACTTCCCTGTCTCGTTGGAGCTTACCTATGCAGAACTCCACACAAATATCCCCTGAACATTTGCCGCATTTCTTCTGTACTTTTCCCTGAGAACATCTGTTTCCATTTAAGCTTCCAATTTCCTGCCTGATAGCCTCATAATTCCCCTTACTCCAATTAAATGCTTTTCTAACTTATCTGTTCCTATCTCTCTGCAATGATATTGTAAAGGAGATAGAATTATGATCACTATCTCCAAAATGCTCTCCCACTGAGAGATCTGACACCTGACCACGTTCATTTCTCAATACCAAATCACGTACAGCCTCTCCTCCTGTAGGCTTATCTACATATTAAGTCAAGAAACCTTCCTGAACACACCTAACAAACTCCAGCCCATCTAGACCCCTTGCTCTAGGGAGATACCAATCGATATTTGGGAAATTAAACTCTCCCATCACGACAACTCTGTTATTATTACACCTTTCCAGGATCTGTTTCCCTATCTGCTCCTCAATATCCCTGTTACTATTGGGCGACCTATAAAAAAACACCCAGTAAAGTTATTGACCCCTTCCTGTCCCTAACTTCCACCCACAGAGACTCCATAGACAATCCCTCCATGGCGTCCACCTTTTCTGCAGCCATGACACGATCTCTGATCAACAGTGCCATGCCCCCACCTCTTTTGTCTCCCTCCCTGTCCTTTCTGAAACACCCAAAACCTGGCACTTGAAGTAATCATTCCTGTCCCTGAGCCATCCAAGTCTCTGTAATGGCCACCACATCCTATCTCCAAACACTGATCTACGCTCTAAGCTCATCCGCTTTGTTCACAACACTCGTGTTAAAATAGACACAACTCAAACCTTCGGTCTGATCGCATTCCTTCTCTATCACCTACCTATTCTCCCTCTTGCACTGTCTGCAAGCTTTCTCTATTTGTGAGCCAATCTCCTCTTCCCCTGTCTCTTCAGTTCGGTTCCCACTCCCCAACAATTCTAGTTTAAACTCTCCCCAGTAGTCTTAGCAAACCTCCCCACGAGGATATTGGTCTCCCTGGGATTCAAGTGCAACCTGTCCTTCTTGTACAGGTCCCAATGATCCAGAAATCTGAATCCCTGCTTCCTGCTCCAATCCCTCAGCCACGCATTTATCCTCCACCTCATTCTATTCCTATTCTCACTGTCGCGTGGCATAGGCAGTAATCCAGAGATTACTAGCTTTGAGGTCCCGCTTCTCAACTTCGTTCCTAACTTCCTGTACTCTTTTTTCAGGACCTCTTCCTTTTTCTACCTATGTCATTGGTACCAATATGTACCACAACCTCTGGCTGTTCTCCCTCCCACTGCAGGATATCTTGGACGCGATCTGAAACATCCCGGACCCTGGCACCTAGGCGGCAAACTACCATCCGAGTTTCTTTCCTGCGTCCACAGAATCGCCTGTCTGACCCCCTAACTATAGAGTCCCCTATCACTACTGTCTTCCTCTTCCTTTCCCTACCCTTCTGAGCCACAAGGCCGGGCTCTGTGCTGGAGGCATGGCCAATGTCACTTCCCCCATGTAGGCTGTCCCCCCCAACAGTACTCAAACAGGAGTACTTATTGTCAATGGGCACAGCCACAGGGGTACTCTCTAGTACCTGACTCTTACCCGTTCCCCTCTTGACCGTGACCACTTGTCTCCCATGCACTGGTGTGACTACCTGCCTATAACTCCTACCCTATCTATCACCTCCTCGTTCTCTCTGACCAGGCGAAGGTCATCGAGGTGCATCTCCAGTTCCCTAACTCGGTCCCTTAGGAGCTGCAGCTCAACACACCTGGTGCAGATACGGCCGTCTGGGAGGCTGGGAGACTCCAGGATGTCCCAAATCTGACACTGAGCACAGAAAACTGGCCTCACACACATACTTCCTCCTTTCTGCAACTAACACCGGTAAACCTACCTCGCTTTGTCCCGTTACTGCCTAAGCCCGTTGAGCCAAAGCCCTATCACTCTGTTGCCCGCTGGATATGGCGGTCTTCTTTTTAAACCTTAAGCGCTCTACTGGCTGACGTCATGGGCCTGCGCAATCTTGCCTCTCTTTTATCCCGAGTGGTAAAAACTGCCTTGGCTCCGAAAATCAGCCATCACCACACACACATTCGCTGTATACCGTCCCGCCACCATACACACAGTCTCTGTATACCATCCCGTCACCACAAACACAGTCTCTGTATACCATCCCGTCACCACAAACACAGTCTCTGTATACCGTCCCATCACCAGAAACACAGTCTCTGTATAGCGTCCCATCACCACAGAAACATTCTCTGTATACTATCCCGTCACCACACACACAGTCCCTGTATACCCTCCCTTCAGCGCACACACAGACTGTCTGAACACACCTGGCTGCCACTCTGTACAGACACACACAAACAGTCTCTGTTTCCCGTCCCGTTAGAATGGACACAGACTCCGTATACCGTCCTGTCACCACACACACAGTCTCTGCATACCGTCCCGCCAGCACGTAGGGCCTGTCTGAACACAACTATGGCTCTATGCAGATACACACACACAGTCTCTCTATACTGTCCCGTCAGCGCGTACACAGACTGTCTGAACACACCTGGCTGTCACTGTGTACAGACACACACTGACGACCCGCAGAGCTCACTCACCTGGTTGGGCTGCCAAACGCCATGTTGTCCTCCTGCAAGGAGAAATGGTGAGGGGTGAGTGCGATCCCACACTGGGACCCCGAGCCGAGGACCGAACGCATAAACAAGCACGGCCAGGCGGGATCCACCGCAGATACTCACAGAGACGTAGTAGGGTCCCGCAAAGTCACGGATGATGCCAGAGAGGGTGCAGATTCCCATGTGCCCAATAAAGGGGAAGATCCAACTGTAGAGAGGGATGAGCAGACAGTGAGTGAGAGAGGGAGAGGGGAGGAGGGAGTTGAGGAGGGCATGTGAGTGGTCAGAGACGAGGTGAAGTCGTATGGGGGGGGCGGGTCTACGCTCTGGTCGTACCCACGACATCACAGGGTGGGGAGGAGCGACTTCAGGGGTCAGGATGAGGCCGGGCCAGGGGCTTGAAGAGAGGCCGTGGGGCTGAGGCCGAGGCTCGTCCTCACAACAGCACGGACATGGGATAGGGATGGGGCAGGGGGTTGCTGGGATGGAGAAGCCCAGGCCAGGATTCGGGGAATGAGGTGAGCGGTTTTGATAGAGTGCAGCTTACTGACTGGCTGCATCACTGTCTGGTATTTGGGGGTGGGGTCTACTGCACAGGACTGAAAGTTGTAAAGTTAGTCAGCTCCATCTTGCCCACTAGTCTCCGTAGATCCAAGACATCTTGAAGGAGCAGCGTCTGAGAAAGGTGGCCTTCATTATTAAAGATCCCTGTCATCATCTAGGACATGCCCTCCTCTCATTGCTACCATCTGAAAGGAGGTACAGAAGCCTGAAGGCACACAGTCAACAATTCAGGAACAGCTTCTTCCCCTCTGCCTTACGATTTCTAAATAGATTTTCAACCCATGAACACTACCGATTTTTTTTATTTCTGTTATCTTTACACTACGTATCTTAACTTAACTATTTAATATTTATACACGGTATACGTTTATATGTAACTCAGTTTATTTCTCTATATTTATGATGCACTGTACTGATACCACACAGGTAACAAATTTATTAAACCTGATTCTGTTTGGCTCAACACTGGAGACACCACCGGTCAGGTGAGGGGTCTGTCCAGGGGAGAGGGGAGGTCGGGGTCAGGGGCTGGATTGAGGTGCCGGACAGGGGAGGCGAGGTCAGGGTTTAAGGGAGGGGCGAGAGAGGGGTCAGGGTTCAAGGGGGGTGGTGCGGTCGGGGGTCATGAGCTGGACCGAGTCGTCCGGCCAGGGTTTCAGGGAGGGAGGGGGTGAGTGGGGTCAGGGCTCAGGGTTTAACAGAGGGGACGAAGTGGGGTCAGGGTCTGGACTGAGGTGGAAGTTGAGTTGAGGTGACAGCGCGGGTCGGATAAGGGGCAGGACCAGGGCCGGGGCCCAGGCCCAGGCCCAGGAGCGACTGGCACTCACGACAGCACGGGAATGGGAGTCCACACCAAGCTGTGCGGGAACCGCTGCCGCTCCGGGTCCGGCTCCATCCGCTTCATCGCCGCCGCCTCCGCCCACAGCGCCCCACTTCCGGGTCACCGTTGGCCGACGGCCACCAATGCCCCACTTCCGGGTGAACGACGTCACGTCCGGCCTAGTTCGGCAGCGTGGAGACCTGGTGAGTGAGTGAGGGAGGTGAGATTGTTACGGAGGGTCGGAGGGAGGTGACGGGAGGGAGATTGTTAATGAGGGATGGAGGGAGGTGACGGGAGGGAGATTGTTAATGAGGGATGGAGGGAGGTGACGGGAGGGAGATTGTTAATGAGGGATGGAGGGAGGGAGATTGTTAATGAGGGATGGAGGGAGGTGACGGGAGGGAGATTGTTAATGAGGGATGGAGGGAGGTGACGGGAGGGAGATTGTTAATGAGGGATGGAGGGAGGTGACGGGAGGGAGATTGTTAATGAGGGATGGAGGGAGGTGACGGGAGGGAGATTGTTAATGAGGGATGGAGGGAGGTGACGGGAGGGAGATTGTTAATGAGGGATGGAGGGAGGTGACGGGAGGGAGATTGTTAATGAGGGATGGAGGGAGGTGACGGGAGGGAGATTGTTAATGAGGGATGGAGGGAGGTGACGGGAGGGAGATTGTTAATGAGGGATGGAGGGAGGTGACGGGAGGGAGATTGTTAATGAGGGATGGAGGGAGGTGACGGGAGGGAGATTGTTAATGATGGAGGGAGGTGATGGGAGGGAGATTGTTAATGTATGAAGGGGGGGAAGGTGATCGGGAGTGCGATTGTTATTGAGTGAGGAAGGAAAAGCTGAGTCGAGATGGATGGGTGAGCAGGGAAGGGAATGAAGGGTGAGCCGAGGGTGATAATGTCGTGAGTGGGGAAGAGGAGGGAGTGAGGGTGAGTGAAGGAGGTAACGTGAGGGGAAGGCGACGGAGGGAATAAGGTGGAAGGGAGGAGTACTTGAAACTGGGGAGAGAGCGTGGTGCGGGGTGGAGGGTGGGAGGGGAGGGAGAGCAGTTGTTCATGTGAAAGACGGATGGATGGCTGAGGTGGTGGAGAGTGGGAAGAGATAGATAATTAATTGATCCCAGAGGATATTACAGTATCATAGCAGTGTTACAAGTGCACAGATATAAATATTAGAAATGAAGTACAAAAGAATAAAAAAAGTTACCTCTAACAGGAGGGAAAGAGTCATCACCTCCCCAGCTATAGGTTGATGCATTATAAAGCCTAATGGCTGAGGGCAAGAATGACCTCATACTGCGCTGTTTGGAGCAGCACAGTTGTCTCAGTTTATTACTAAAAGTGTTTCCTCTGTTCAGCCACGGTAGTGTGCAGAGGGTGAGAAACGTTGTCCAGAATTACCAGGATTTTCCGTAGGGTCCTTTGTTCTATCACAGTGTGTCCAGTTTGATTTCTATAACAGAGCCAGCCTTTCTAATCAGTTTATTGAGCCTGTTGGCATCACCCGTGTTGGTGCCATTGCCCCAGCACACCACCACAAAGAAGATTGGACTGGTAGAATATGTGAAGGAGAGGCCTGCAAACTCCTAAGGACCTCAGTCTCCTCAGGAAGTAGAGGTGACTCTGGCCCTTCTTGTACTCTGTGTTGGTTTCCACTCACGTCTGTCACGTAGGTGCACCCCCCACCACCACCACCACCACCACCATCACCTCCCCAGGTACGTGGAGGAAGAATGCGGTTATGTGAGCAAGAGGGGGGAATGAGGGAAAGTAGGTGAGGGAGAGGAGCAAGGGAAGGTGGGGAGAGGTGTGTGTAGTGTTTGGGGAAAAGTTTAGAGGGATTTTGGGCAAATGCTAGTAAATGGGATTGGATGAGAGTCCAGGCTAGCATTGAAGAGTGGGGCAGTAGAGGCTTTTTCTGTGCTGCACAACTCTGTTGCATGTGGCTGTGCCTTCTCTTTCCCAACCCTCCACCCACCTACACGAATCTCACAGTGGCCCTTCCTCAAAAATTCTCCCCTCTTCGCCAGAGGGTGGTGTATCTGTGGAAGTCATTATACAGGCGCAGTGCAGGGCAGGTCGTTGGGTATCCAATTGTTTAAAGGGGAGGTTGATAGAGTCTTAATTAGAAAGGGTGTCAAAGATTTGGAATGAAGGGGTTGCAAGTCACTGGGTGTACTTAAGGCAGAGGTAGATAGGTTCTTGATTAGCCAGGGCATCAAAGGGTATGGGGGGAAGGCAGGAGAGTGGTGATGACTGGAGAATTGGATCGGCCCATGATTGAATGGCAGGAGCAGGCTCGATGGGCCGAATGGCCTACTTCTGCACCTGTATCTTACGGTCTGATTATGGGCAGAAGGCAGGAGAATGGGGCTGAGGGGGCAAATAAATCAGCTGAAATTGATAATGCCTCATGGTCTGACATTGTCATTAACCCCCTCCTTTAATAATAGGGGGGGGGAGTGTGTGGGGAAGATATTTACGGTCACCAATTCCACCCCCCCCCCCACTCCACTTATGTGTGGGTGTTGAGGAAATTGGAGCCCTCGGGGAGTTGGGGGGGGAGCAGGGAGCCCCATGCGGTCACAGGAAGAGCGGATAGACTCCACGCAGGCAGCACCCCCGGGTCAGTTTTGAGCCGAGAGTGAGCGTCAGTCCTGGGGCGACGTGGTTTGCAGTGTTGGCCGGGTTCGATCCCCGCCACCGGAGATGCCTGTCGGTAGCTTGTGCGTTCTCTCGCCGGTTTGCTGTGGGTTCCTCCCGTGGCCCCAGGTCCCACCTGTGAACCGGGCTCGGATCGCCGGGCAGTGCGGCTCAAGGGGCCAGCTGGATCTGTCCTGGGCGGTGGCTCGATAAGTGAAAGACCTGTGAGGACCACGTAGAATGGGCCGATCTTGTGGAGCGCGCTGATGCCGAGAAGGAGGAACTTTAGATGGATGGACAAGTCCCCGGGGTTGGACGGGATATGCCCCAGGTTTCCACGGGGAGTTGGTGGGGGGGGGTGGTGTGTGGGGGAGATTGCGGTACCTTTGCCCCCTCACTGGCCTGGCCACAGGAGACGTATAAGAGGATTGAAGGGTGGTAAATGCTCGTCCTTTCGTCAGGAAAGGTAGTAAGGAGAGCCCTGGGAATGCGACGCCAGTCAGAGCCGTGCCAGCGATGGGCAAACTATTGGCGAGGATTCTTGGAGAGAGTGGCGGGTGGCCTCCATCTGTCTCGAAGGACGATGGGTGATGATCATCATGACCTGGGCGGAAGGTACGGAGATCCTGAGATGCCCCAGTCTCAGTTGGAAGCTGAAAGTGAGCGTGACAAGCACTACCCAGAACACTACCACACTAGACGTGTCACAGCAGCCATTTAGGGAGACTATTTATGAGCATTTGGACAAGCATCGTCTGGTTAGGGATAGTCAGCGTGGCTTCTCAAGGGGTAAGGTATGATTCTGATTAAATTTTTTGAGGGAGTTGCAAAACAAACTGACGACGGCAGAGCAGTGGATGTGGTGTGTGGATCTGGGCAAGGCGTTTGACAGTGCCCATACACAAAGCCAGGATGCGTGGCAGAGCAGCGGATGTGGTGTGTGGATCTGGGCAAGGCGTTTGACAGCGCCCATACACAAAGCCAGGATGCGTGGCAGAGCAGCGGATGTGGTGTGTGGATCTGGGCAAGGCGTTTGACAGCGCCCATACACAAAGCCAGGATGCGTGGCAGAGCAGCGGATGTGGTGTGTGGATCTGGGCAAGGCGTTTGACAGCGCCCATACACAAAGCCAGGATGCGTGGCAGAGCAGCGGATGTGGTGTGTGGATCTGGGCAAGGCGTTTGACAGCGCCCATACACAAAGCCAGGATGCGTGGCAGAGCAGCGGATGTGGTGTGTGGATCTGGGCAAGGCGTTTGACAGCGCCCATACACAAAGCCAGGATGCGTGGCAGAGCAGCGGATGAGGTGTGTGGATCTGGGCAAGGCGTTTGACAGCGCCCATACACAAAGCCAGGATGCGTGGCAGAGCAGCGGATGTGGTGTGTGGATCTGGGCAAGGCGTTTGACAGCGCCCATACACAAAGCCAGGATGCGTGGCAGAGCAGCGGATGTGGTGTGTGGATCTGGGCAAGGCGTTTGACAGCGCCCATACACAAAGCCAGGATGCGTGGCAGAGCAGCGGATGTGGTGTGTGGATCTGGGCAAGGCGTTTGACAGCGCCCATACACAAAGCCAGGATGCGTGGCAGAGCAGCGGATGTGGTGTGTGGATCTGGGCAAGGCGTTTGACAGCGCCCATACACAAAACCAGGATGCGTGGCAGAGCAGCGGATGTGGTGTGTGGATCTGGGCAAGGCGTTTGACAGCGCCCATACACAAAGCCAGGATGCGTGACAGAGCAGCGGATGTGGTGTGTGGATCTGGGCAAGGCGTTTGACAGCGCCCATACACAAAGCCAGGATGCGTGACAGAGCAGCGGATGTGGTGTGTGGATCTGGGCAAGGCGTTTGACAGCGCCCATACACAAAGCCAGGATGCGTGACAGAGCAGCGGATGTGGTGTGTGGATCTGGGCAAGGCGTTTGACAGCGCCCATACACAAAGCCAGGATGCGTGACAGAGCAGCGGATGTGGTGTGTGGATCTGGGCAAGGCGTTTGACAGCGCCCATACACAAAGCCAGGATGCGTGACAGAGCAGCGGATGTGGTGTGTGGATCTGGGCAAGGCGTTTGACAGCGCCCATACACAAAGCCAGGATGCGTGACAGAGCAGCGGATGTGGTGTGTGGATCTGGGCAAGGCGTTTGACAGCGCCCATACACAAAGCCAGGATGCGTGACAGAGCAGCGGATGTGGTGTGTGGATCTGGGCAAGGCGTTTGACAGCGCCCATACACAAAGCCAGGATGCGTGACAGAGCAGCGGATGTGGTGTGTGGATCTGGGCAAGGCGTTTGACAGCGCCCATACACAAAGCCAGGATGCGTGACAGAGCAGCGGATGTGGTGTGTGGATCTGGGCAAGGCGTTTGACAGCGCCCATACACAAAGCCAGGATGCGTGACAGAGCAGCGGATGTGGTGTGTGGATCTGGGCAAGGCGTTTGACAGCGCCCATACACAAAGCCAGGATGCGTGACAGAGCAGCGGATGTGGTGTGTGGATCTGGGCAAGGCGTTTGACAGCGCCCATACACAAAGCCAGGATGCGTGGCAGCCAGGAAACGTGGCTGTGCATTGAGAATTGGCTTGCACACAGAAGGCAGAGGGTAGTTGCAGGTGAGCATATTCTGTCGGGAGGGCAGTGACCTGTAGTTTTCTGCAGGGATCTGTTCTGAGATCCCTGCTATTTGGGATTTGTTTCATGTATGTAAAACCATCTATCAATTACAGCACGGAAATAGGCCATCTTGGCCCTTCTAGTCCGTGCCAAACTCTTAATCCCACCTAGTCCCACCGACCTGCACTCAGCCCATAACCCCCCATTCCTTTCCTGTCCGTTATAATTGTCCAATTTAACTTTAAACGACAACATGGAACTTGCCTCAACCACTTCTGCTGGAAGCTCATTCCACACAGCTACCACTCTCTGAGTAAAGGAGTTCCCCCTCATGTTACCCCTAAACTTTTGCCCTTTAACTCTCAACTCATGTCCTCTTGTTTGAATCTCCCCCACTCTCGATGGAAAAAGCCTATCCACGTCAACTCTATCTATCTCCCTCATAATTGTAAATACCTCTTATCAAGTCCCCCCTCAATCTCCTTACTATAAACGACTTGCATGAGGTGAGTTGGTGCTTGCGGGTCTCCGACGCTGTGGATGGTGGGGAAGGCTGTGGTAGATCACAGAGACATTGACGGTGCAGAGCTGGGCTGAGCTGAGAAGGGGCAGATGGAGTTCAGTCCAGATGACATGTGAGGCCAGTCGAACTGGAGGGCAGAATAGAGGCCAGGATTCTTGACAGGGTGGAGGGACAGAGGGTTCTTGGGGGGCAAGTCCGACATTGCAGGGCTAACCGTTGGGCTTGTTATGATGCACGGAGCGCTTACCTTCATAAGTCGGGGAACTTCGTTCAAGAGCTGCAAGGTAATACTGTAAAACCCTGGTTGTGCCACACTTGAGAGAGAGAGATAACCTGTAGTATGTCAAATTACTGGGTGAACGAGTAGTCTTTGGGGTACTGCAAGTGTGTGTCTTTATTGATGCTTTGCTGCACCCTTGAGTGCTCGGTGCTTTTTGTTACTGGGGGAGGGTTATTGCCTTGCTGCTGCTTGTGCGTGGGAGGGGGGGAGCTGTGGGGGGGGGCTTTGGGGTCCTAATATTTAATGGTCGTTCATTGTTTGGGGCGCTCCTCTGCCTGCGTGGATGTTTGCGAAGAAAAGGAATTTCAGGATGTACGTTGCTTACACTTCTCTGACATTGTGCACCTGTTGGGACTCAGAATATCGTGTTCTGTTCTGGTCACCTCTTGACGGGAAGGATGTTGAAGCTATGGAGCGAGTGCAGAGACTTACTAGGAGTGCTGCCGGGATTAGAGACTTTTGTCTCGTGAGGAAAGGTCGAGTGAGCTGCAGCTGTTCTCTTTCAAGTGGACGAGGACGGGTGGCGCGCAAGACGATAGATAGCGTTGGCAGCTCGAGCGCCTTTCCTCGGACGGAAATAGCTAATACGGGGGTGGGGGGGCTAACTTTTAAGGCGTTTGGCAGCAAGTGTGGGGGGGGGTGCGATGTCAGAGGGAGGTTTTGTTTTAACACAGATGGTGGTGAGTGAGTGGAACGTGCTGCCGGGGATGTTGATGGAGATGGCTGTGTTCATTATCATTATCAGGTGCTGTGCCCAGATTGGGAATTGACTGTCATGGCCCACACACTCCTGTTTTGGGTCAAGTGGATCAATTCATTGGTATTCGTTTCCAGTTCTCTGTCTGCTGTCTTCATCATCATTTGTCTTTGCCTTCAATCTTTCCCCATGCATTCTAACTCCTCTTTCCGAATCACATGTCCAATAAAGTTATGTTGCCTTTTCATGTTCGCATACGTTATTTCTCTTTTTGCGTTTGGTCTGTTCATGACATCCTCGTTAGATATTCTTTTCGTCCATGATATTCTTCGCATCCTCCTCAAAAACCGCATCTCTGCTGCTACAATTAGTTTCCTCATGTTACTAGATATTGTCCGACATTCTGATCCATATAACATAACTGGATAAACGTAACATTTCAGTACTCTGAGGCGGGTTGTCATGCCTAGTTTAGTGTTGGTCAGTATACTCTTCATTCTCGTAAAGGTATCTTTTGCCATCCGTATTCTTCTTTTGATGTCCATGTGGCACCCGCCATCTGATGTCACCCAGCTTCCTAAGTAGCCAAAGTTCTGTACTTGTTTTATGTCTTCCCCGTTTATCCTCAGCCTGCAGATAGGATTCTCCTTCTTTTTGCAATTGATAGAAAGACCCATTTTTGTAGTTCTTCCTCCGTACTTGCAATTAACAGTGTCATCTGCATATCTGAAATTATTGATGTTTCTGCCACCAACTTTGATTCCCATGATGTCTCTTTTTTTTGAAACATTGTTTCACTGTACACATTAAATAAATCGGGGGGAAAACACACACCCTTGCCTTACAGCTCGCTTGATTTTCTTAAATTGACTCACTTCCCAATCTATTCTTACAGCGGCAGTTTGTTCCCAGTGCAGGTTTCTGATGAGGCAGAGGTCTTTCGAATTTAGATCTAGAGTTTCCTGTAATATGTCCACAGATCCCTGAAAGTTGCGTCACAGGTGGATAGAGTAGTTAAGAAAGCTTATGGGGTGTTAGCTTTCATAAGTCGAGGGATAGAGTTTAAGAGTCGCGATGTAATGATGCAGCTCTATAAATCTCTGGTTAGGCCACACTTGGAGTACTGTGTCCAGTTCTGGTCACCTCACTATAGAAAGGATGTGGAAGCATTGGAAAGGGTACAGAGGAGATTTACCAGGATGCTGCCTGGTTTAGAGAGGATGGATTATGATCAGAGATTAAGGGAGCTAGGGCTTTACTCTTTGGAGAGAAGGAGGATGAGAGGAGACATGATAGAGGTGTACAAGATAATAAGAGGAATAGATAGAGTGGATAGCCAGCGGCTCTTCCCCAGGGCACCACTGCTCAATACAAGAGGACATGGCTTTAAGGTAAGGGGTGGGAAGTTCAAGGGGGATATTAGAGGAAGGTTTTTTACTCAGAGAGTGGTTGGTGCGTGGAATGCACTGCCTGAGCCAGTGGTGGAGGCAGATACACTAGTGAAGTTTCAGAGACTACTAGACAGGTATATGGAGGAATTTAAGGTGGTGGGTTGTATGGGAGGCAGGGTTTGAGGGTTGACACAACATTGTGGGCCAAAGGGCCTTTACTGTGCTGTACTATTCTATGTTCTATTTCAAATAACTATTGTGCTTCACTTTATCAAATGCATTTGTGTAGTCGATAAAACAAACGAACAAATCTTTTTGCACTTGAATAGCTCATTCTGATTGTACCCTTAACATCAGTATTGTGTTTCTCGTCCCTTTTTGTCTTTCACAAAACCGCGTTGTTCTTTACCTATTTCAGCTTGTATCTTAATTTTAGCCCTTGTCATCAAAATTCTTAGATGTCAGCTGTGTTAGGGAAATGTAAGAGAGCCCTAGATGGGCAGATGGATGAAAGAAACGCCTGGGGTCACGTCGGAGGGAAGCGTTAGATCCATCTTGGTGTATTTTTTTTATTATTTGGAGGTCGTCGTCATCGATCACAAGTTGTGTTGCAGTGTTTGTCGGTGTAGGTGATGGATGTAGCTGGTGGGGCCTCTCTCCCTGTCTCTGCTTGCGTTGAAGCCACTGAGCCTCAGCAGCCCGGCAGTATTATCCGAGCTGTTCAGCCGCGGCGGGAAGAGACTCGATGGGCTGAATGGCCTAATTCTGCTCCTGTGTCTCCTGGTCTTATTTGGGACAAGGCGTAAAGAGCGAAGCTAAATCAAGAAGGTAGCTGGGATTCTGTTCATTTAGTTGGGATGCGATGTGCCACTTGGGGGTGGCGGGGTGGAAATGTGTCTGTACCGGGGGGAGGGGTTAAGTGTGCTCCTTCTCCCCGCTAGCCTGCGGATCACCCTTGGGCAAGGTGCAACACCTGCTCAGCCCAAACCACCCCACCGATCGTGGCCACGTCAAGCCATGGGAGTAGGTGGTGCAGGTCACAAGCCCTGCTTATGCGATCGCTGATGCCAGGCAGACGATCTCTGAAGGGTATTAATGATGGCTGGGGGGGGGGGGGGGTGGGAGGGTCACCCATCTTGTTATGAAGAGAATCGCAAACCACTTCTGCACTGAGTCTGTCCCCTCATGAACTGTCCATCTCCAGCTTTCCCCGTCCTGTCCAAATTTCTCCCTGCCGTTCAGGTGGGTCTTGATACCGTTCCCCGCCTGCTCTCTCTGTCCCCCGGGAGTGTGCTTTGCATCCACAACCGGGAGTTGTCCAGGGAGTCGGGTGCGCGGACGATGCGCTCGCCCCGCCGCGGTCGGCGTTGGGTCACGGGGGTGGCTGTGGAGCTCACGCCCGGCTCCTCCAGGGTGCTGGAGTTGTAGGCCTGTTCCTCCGGCTAACTCTCCAGGTTTTTAGAGAAGCAGCACGGTGGCCGGCCCTGGATTGAACCCGGGCTACTGGGGTCAGCGTGGTGTTACGCGAACTGCCTGCTGCCCACGAGACTGGGTCGACGCTGCATCGTGGGCCTGAGGACCCAAGCTACTCGACATTCCATCCCATGCATATTTATCCTCTCATTCCTGTTGGCTGTCGGGGGCCGATAACAGTCCCAACAAGGGAATGTGTTTCATATTTATCCTCTAGTTCCCGTTGGCTGTCGGAGGCCGATAACAGTCCCAACAAGGGAATGTGTTTCATATTTATCCTCTAGTTCCCGTTGGCTGTTGGAGGCGGATAACAGTCCCAACAAGGGAATTTGTTTCATATTTATCCTCTAGCTCCCGTTGGCTGTCGGCCGATAACAGTCCCAGTGAGGGAATGTGTTCCATATTTATGCTTCTAGTTCCTGTTGGCTGTCGAGGGCCAATAGCAGTTCCAACAAGGGAATGTGTTGTATATTTATCCTCTAGCTCCCGTTGGCTGTCGGCCGATAACAGTCCCAGTGAGGGAATGTGTTCCATATTTATGCTTCTAGTTCCTGTTGGCTGTCGAGGGCCAATAGCAGTTCCAACAAGGGAATGTGTTGTATATTTATCCTCTAGCTCCCGTTGGCTGTCGGCTGATAACAGTCCCAGTGAGGGAATGCGTTGCTCCTCAGCTCCACTAAGAACTACGCTGGATAGTCCTGGGGTGATTTCATTTTGGACTGCCCGCTGCCCGCCGTGTGTTCTCCTTCATGAGAAACGCACCTCCTTAACTCTTTTTTCATTCCCCCACTCGCCGTATTCCCTTTTCATTCCCCTATGGCACTGGGCGTGATCCAGTGAGAGGCGGAGACGAGGAGGGACAGGGTGGGGAAGGAGAGAGACTGGGGGTGTTGGGGTGGGGGGGAGACACTACTGGAGAAAGCGGGGTGGACTGAGGTCCAGTCACTGAGGCTGGCAGCCGCCCACGAGTGAGCGAGGCAGAGAGGGGCGGGGACCTCTGGGGCAGACAGGAGTTGAGCCCGCACTGCGAGGCAGGGGTGGAAAGGCGGAGGACGGCGGGGCAGTGTTCTGCATTGCCCCCGTTTCAGCGCAGGGAGCATTGCGGGAAAGGCGGATGACGGCCCTCGGAGCACGGGTGGGCGGGTAGAGTGAATGCGCTGCAGCCGCGGCTGAGACTGGGTTGCAGGAGGGGCAGGGCTCCTGGCGTTCCGCTGTTTGAGACGCGACAGAGGAGGAGAGATTGAGGGGGATGGTGGCCTTGCTAGTCGACTTGATACGACGCTGATCAGACTGCCTGGGGCTTCAAGGGTGGAAACGAGGAATAAGAAAGGGCTGACTGTGTTAATGGTACATTATAGACCACCCGGCAAGGCACTTAACCACACATTGCTCTGCGATGACACCGGGGCCAAGCTGTATGGGTCCTAATGCCCTTCCCTTGGACAGCATCGATGGCATGGAGAGGGGAGACTTGCAGCATGGGCAACTGCCGGTCTTCCATACAGCCTTGCCCAGGAAACCTTCCAAGGCGCAAATCATGGTCTCACGATTCTAACGGAATATATAAGACCACCCAATGGCAGTTTTTAGAGGGGCAAATTTGTAGAGAGATTGCAGACCTTTGCAAAACAAAAAAACAATTTCAGTTTGTGATGGTGGGTGAAACATAGAAAATAGGTGCAGGAGTAGGCCATTCGGCCCTTCGAGCCTGCACTGCCATTCAGTATGATCATGGCTGATCGTCCAACTCAGAACCCTGCACCAGCCTTCCCTCCATACCCCCTGATCCCTTTAGCCACAAGGGCCATATCTAACTCCCTCTTAAACATAGCCAATGAACTGGCCTCAACTGCTTCCTGTGGCAGAGAATGCTACAGATTTTATTTGCCGATGTACATATTTATTATTATTATTATTTTATTTTTTTCTGTATTATGTATTGCATTGAGCTGCTGGTGCTAAGTTAACAAATTTCACATCGCGTGCCAGCGACAACAAGCCTGGTTCTGATTTAGCTTTTCCCGTATTGTCTGCGATTTCGACACCCGACAGGCTGGATGGATCCAGGGTTCAAGAAAGTTTCTTTCGTTGATATATAGCGGTCCTGTTGGGAGAGAGTGGATCTCCTGCTGGGGAACGAGACGGGGTGGCTGACTCAAGTTTGAACAGTGGAACACTTTGGATCAAGTGATCACAGTTCCATTATGAGGTGAAGGCCTCCCTTGGTCAGGATCGACCATGGATATTGCATCCTAGCTGTCTAGACATGCAAGCCTGTGGGGTACGATATGGAGAGCAAACTCATGTGGCAGGCTCCCCCTCACCCCACAGCTGAAGAACCCAAAGGAACGGCAGAGACCGATACAGTTTGGCACCAGCAGCTCCGCAGGAGGTTCCAGTCAGCGTTGAACTCAACGTACGACTGCCTCAGGGACACCAGCTCCAGATTTTTCCCTCGGGGTTTACTCCCGAAGTCTTTCCCGGGATTGGGTGTGGCCGCAAGGCAGTAGAGGTTTGAGATCAGAGTTTTCCTTCTCCCAGATGAGCTGCCAACCATGGCTGACGAGCCCCGTCTGCCCGAAGTGACTGGCTTTGAGGAACCAGTAACTCTCCTTTGCCCTTCTCCTGTCAGTAGAAACGGTTCCGCTGGGCTTAGTAGCTGAGCCACATGTGAAGGCCGGGAGCTGGGCTTGGTCGTTATTGGGAGCATTTAATAGATGGAGGGAGCTTGTCTCCATTACCACCCCCGGCTATAACAACCTCATGGGAAAGGATAGGGTCTGGTCCTTGGGTTGAGGTTCTAAGTTGGAGAAAGGCCAATTTTGATGGAGTCAGAGAGGATCTGACAAGTGTGAATTGGGCTAGGTTGTTGGCGTGCTTGGCAAATGGGAAGCCTTCAAAAGTGAAATTCTGAGAGCGCAGGGTTTGTATGTTCCTATTAGAATAAAAAGCAAGGCCTGGCAGATTTAGAGAACCTTGTTTCTTGTGGCCCTGGCTAAGAAGGAGGAGGAGGTACGAGGCAGAGGGGAACAAATGAGGTGCTGGAGGAGTATCGGGAATGCAAGAGAGCACCGAAGAGGCTAAACGAAGGCATGAGGTTTTTTGCATCTGCGTTTAGTTGGTTAAATTGTTGGAAGGTATTCTAAGGGACTGAATATATTGAAGACTGGTTAATGGATGAAGATTGAATAAAGGGAGGACGGGAGGATGAATACTGGGCCCTGGTGGAGGACTTTGTCAAATGGTACAAGCTGAATCATCTGCAGCTCAACATCAGTAAGACAAAGGAGATGGTGATGGACTTTAGGAAGACTAAGCCTCCTCTGCTCCCTGTTACTGCTGATGGTGAGGACGTGGATGTGGTGAGGACCTACAGGTAACTGGGGGTGCACCTGGATGAGAGACTTGAGTGGAAACCAACACAGAGGCTGTGTACAAGAAGGTTTAGAGTCGCCTCTACTTCCGGAGGAGACTGAGGTCCTTTGGAGTTTGCAGGCCTCTCCTTCACATGTTCTACCAATCTGCTGTCACCAGTACAATCTTCTATACCAGGGGTCCCCAATTTTTTTGCACTGCGGACCGGTTTCATACTGACAATATTCTTGAAAACCGGGGCAGGGTTGCCAACGGACAAGAATAGCAGTCATATACGTTGTTTACCCCGAGACTACAATGACCATGAAGCCTTGTGCGGGCACCTTGCATGCGTGATTTGCTCATGTGTGTACATGCCGATATTTTCTATAATTCGTTTTTGGCAATTCTGTTCGGGGGGAGGGGGGTGTTAATCAAGACTGGAATAAGTGGCCAATTTCGTTTCTAAAAGGTTTTATCTATTAAACACACCGCATATTTTCCTCACATGAATATAGTGATAAGTCAATTATCAGGGGAGCTTGAAGTAAGTGTTGAACGAACTTCCAGTAGAAGTGGTAGAGGCAGGTTCGATATTATCACTTAAAGAAATATTGGATAGGTATATACACAGGAAAGGAATGGAGGGTTATGGGCTGAGTGCAGGTCGGTGGGACTAGGTGAGAGTAGCGTTCGGCACGGACTAGAAGGGCAGAGATGGCCTGTTTCCGTGCTGTAATTGTTACATGGTTATATAAGTAAGTCAGTAGCATCATCACATTTTAAGTAATGTTTGGATATTAAACACACAGCACATATTTTCCCCGTATGAACATATAAAATCATCGCAACACACCAATATCGCTGAATCAGTGGGAGCCCTGGGCTTGTTTTCCTGCAACAAGACGGTCCTATCGAGGGTGATTGTGTCCAGTCTATTCCGCAATTTGGTTTTCGTTGCATTCATTGCAGAGATATGTTGGAAATGGAAGCAACGTTTTCAGTGCTTATCGTGGCTATCTCAGGATCTTTAGCCTTGACTTTGATCCAGAATGCCGGCAGAGGTGTTATGTCAAACATACTTTTCAGCCCGCCGTCATTCGCAAGCTCGGGGAGTTGATCTTCTTTCCGCGCTGACATGCATGACGCGTGGGTAATGACCTCGCGTGCGTTCAAGCTCAACAGTGCGTGACCGGGAATGAGGAAAGGTGCAGCTGACTCATATCGCCAAATCATATCGTTTCCTCGCGGCCCGGCGGTTGGGGACCGCTGTTCTATGTGGTGGCGTGCTGGGGCAATGGCATCAACACGGGTGATGTCAACAGGCTCGATATCTGATTCAAAAGGCTGGCAGTCGAACTGGACACACTGAAGGTTGCGGTAGAGCAAAGGACCCGACAGAAAATCCTGGCAACTCTGGACAATGTTTCTCACCCTCTGCATGCCACCTTGGCTGAACAGAGGGAACACTTTTAGTGATAGACTGAGACAACTGTGCTGCTCCAAAGAGCGATACATGGCCTGCTGCGTTCACCAGCAACTTTTATGTGTGTTGCTTGAAATTCCAGCATCTGCAGATTTCCTCGTGTTAGCGATACATGAGGTCATTCTTGCCTTCGGCCATCAGGCTCTATAATGAGTCAACCTATAGCTGGGGAAGTGATGACCCCTCATGTTGGACTGTTTGAGGTAACTTACTTTTTTTTTTTTTATCCTCTCTCCTTCTCTTGCAGTATTTATATCTGTGCACTGGTAATGCTACCGTGACGCGGTCATTTCCTTTGGGGTCAGTAAAGTATCTGTGGTCATTTCCAGTACACACGTGTAAAGGAGAATTAAATAACTGTTACTCCGGATCTGAGGCAGCACACAAAGAAAGCCAGTCAGATAAAGAAGGTAAAGAAGGAAAAAAGCCGCAATAGATGTAAATACATAAGATAGCTTGTCTACGTAGAGTGACACTCGGCGCAGGAGCCTGGGGGTAGGCGGCTGATAGGAAGTGATAAGATAGTGGCGCTGGGCCTCACTGCCTGAGGAAAGTAACCGTTGTTAAGTCTGGTTGCCCTGGCATGGTTGCTGCACCGCCTCCCCTCCCAACGGGAGTGGGGCAAAAGGTCCGCGAGCCGGGCGGCTGGATTCCTCTGGGCTTGGCGGGTAGGAGGACAGGGCCTGCCTTTCTCTGGCAGGCTGCTGGCGCTTTGGGTGGTTTTAGCGACCCGTGGTAGAGCCATCCTGTCCTCACCGTGCAGCGACCCGGCGTGTTGGGGTGCTCTCTCCTGCGCAGCCGGGGAACAATCTGTAGGCCTGCACTGTCCCAGCTCCCTTCCACCCCCTCGAGGCGCTGGCGAGCCTTCTTGACTGTGTAGGGTGAGCTCTGGGATCGTCAGAGGTCGTGCAGGGTGTGAGCTCCCAGCTCTGAAGCTGCTCGCAGTTCCCGCTGCTGTGCCGCCAAAGTAAAGAGGGGTGCAAGTGGCGTGCCTTCTCCTGAAGTTGATATAGCCGTCTTGTTGATGTTGAGGAAGAGGTTATTTGCCCGGCTCCAGGGGTTCCCACCTCCTCTCTGTTGGCGTTGGCGACAAGCCCCACCACTGCCGTGCCATCTGCAGACTTGACCAAGCGATTGCTCGGGTGTCCGGCCGTGCAGTCGTGCGTGAGCTGCAGCAGAGGGCTCGGCACATGCAGACCCCCAGGGTGACGGGGAAGGAGGAGCGGTCGGGCGTCCTGACCACCTGAGGTCTGTCCATTCGGACGCCTGGTTGTTCTGCAGTGCATTTACGGTGCCTTGACAAAGTATTCAGCCCCCAACCCTCTGTGTGCATAAACGAGTATCACAAACAGGCATTTCGATCAATTTAACTGAGCATCTTGATTTCTGAATCAAGTGCTCCTCTTTTTCACAGGGCACGGAAAACTAAAAGTTCAAAAGCAAATGTCAGAGATCAAAAGTGTTCATTCCCCTTCTCATTATTTAGTGCGACCACCTCTCACAGCTATCACGGACAGCAGTCTTTTTGGATAAGACTCTATTAACTTTGCACAGGGTGGTGGAGCAAAGTTTGCCCGTTCCTGCTGGAAAAGTTGCTCAAAATGTGTCGGGTTATTTGGGGAGCAGCAGTGGACAGCAATTTTGAGGTCTTGTCAGAGGTGTTTGATTGGGTTAAGGTCAGGACTCTGACTGGGCCACTCAAGGGCATCAATTTTCTTCATTTGAAGCCACTCCATGGTTGCTCAGTCAGTGTGATTTGGGCTGTTGTCCTGCTGAAAGATGAACTTTCTCCCCAGTTCAAGACCTCTGGCAGAGGCCGGCAGGTTTTTCTCCGGATCTCCCTGTATTTAGCAACATTCATCTTCCCGTCAATCCTGACCAGATTTCCAGTCCCTGCCGCTGAAAAGCATCCTCATACCATAATGCTACCTCCACCACGCTTTACAGGAGGGATGCTGTTAACCTAGCTGGTGCGCAGGGGCTCTGACAGAAATATTTCAAGTGTCGTTAGAAACGGGGATGGTGCCGGAGGATTGGCGTATCGCTTATGTGGTTCCATTGTTTAAAAAGGGTTCTAAGAGTTAACCTGGCAATTAATGCCCTGTGAATTTGGCGTCAGTTGTGGGTAAATTGATGGAAAGTATTCTTATAGATGGTATATATAATTATCTGGATAAACAGGGTCTGATTAGGAACAGTCAACATGGATTTGTGCGTGGAAGGACATGTTTGACAAATCTTATTGAATTTTTTGATGAGGTTACTAAGAAAGTTGATGAGGGTAAAGCGGTGGATGTTGTCTCTATGGACTTCATTAAGGCCTTTGACAAGGTTCCACACGGAGGGTTAGTTAGGATGGTTCAATCGTTAACCTTTAATATCAAAGTAGTAAAATGGATTCAGCAGTGGCTGGATGGGAGATGCCAGAGAGTAGTGGTGGATAACTGTGTGTCAGATTGGAGGCCGGTGACTAGTGGTGTGCCTCAGGGATCTGTACTGGGTCCAGTGTTATTTGTCATATATATTAATGACCTGGATGATGGGGTGGCAAATTGGATTAGTAAGTATGCAGATAATACTAAGATAGGTGGAATTGTGGATAATGAAGTAGGTTTTCAAAGCTTGCAGAGAGATTTAGGCCAGTTAGAAGAGTGGGCTGAAAGATGGCAGATGGAGTTTAATGCTGAAAAATGTGAGGTGCTACATTTTGGTAGAACTAATCAAAGTAGGACATACATGGTAAATGGTAGGGCATTGAAGAATGCTGTAGAACAGAGGGATCTAGAAATAATGGTGCATAGTTCCCTGAAAGTGGAATCTCATGTGGATAGGGTGGTGAAGAAAGCTTTTGGTATGCTGGCCTTTATTAATCAGAGCATTGAGTATAGGAGTTGGGATGTAATGTTTCAAAGATTCAAAAAACTTTATTGTCATTCTAACCATACATCAGCTCTGCAGGGTGGAATGAGACAGTGTTTCTCAGGGGCAGTGCAATCATAACATAACAAATGCAACACTAAATAATAAACATAACAATAAATAGTAAAACACAGCAGCCACATGTCAGTTAAAATCAGTTATAAGTGTCCAGTGCAAGTTAAAAGTGTCCAAAGCAAAGTCAGGTGGATCAGCTATTTAGCAGTCTGACGGCCTGTGGGAGGAAGCTGTTTAGTAGCCTTGTGGTTTTAGTTTTGATGCTCCTGTAACGTTTGCCTGATGGCAGGAGAACAAACAGTTCATGGAGAGGGTGTGAGGGGTCTTTAATGATGTACCGTGTCTTCTGGAGGCATCGACTCTGAAAGAGGTCTCTGTTGAAATTGTATAGGGCATTGGTAAGGCCAAATTTGGAGTATTGTGTACAGTTCTGGTCACCGAATTATAGGAAAGATGTCAATAAAATTGAGAGCGTACAGAGGAGATTTACTAAAATGTTGCCTGGGTTTCATCTCCTAAGTAACAGAGAAAGGTTGAATAAATTAGGTATTTATTCTTTGGAGCGTAGAAGGTTGAGCGACTACTTGATAGAGGTGTTTAAAATTACGAGGGGGATTGATAGAGTTGACGCTTTTTCCATTGAGAGTGGGGAAGATTCAAACAACAGGACATGAGTTGATAGTTAAAGGGCAAAAGTTTAGGGGTAACATGAGGGGGAACTTCTTTACTCAGAGAGTGGTAGCTGTGTGGAATGAGCTTCCAGCAGAAGTGGTTGAGGCAGGTTCCATGCTGTCATTTAAAGTTAAATTGGATAGATATATGGACAGGAAAGGAATGGAGGGTTATGGGCTGAGTGCAGGTCGGTGGGACTAGGAGAGAGTAAGAGTTTGGGCACGGACTAGAAGGGCCGAGATGGCCTGTTTCCGTGCTGTAATTGTTATATGGTTGTTACATTTACGCCACACATCCTGCTTGGTGTTGAAGCCAAAAAGTTCCACTTTAGTCTCATCAGACCACAAGACCTTCTTCCACACCTTCACAGATTCTTCAAACTGACACTTTGCAAAGTCTTTGCGGGCAAGGAGGAGCTTTGTTTTTTAACTATATACCATAAATACCCTTTTTGTGCAAGGACTGACAGATCGTGCAACCGCTGTCTTCCGCAGCTTGCTCAGAGTGACTGTTGGCATCACAGTACCCTCTGTCACAAGTGCCAATCTTCTCCAGAGATTACATTTAGAGGGGCCGCCTGATCTAGGTAGTGTGGCTGTGGTTTTTCCACTTTTTCCCGATGGACTGCGCTGAGCTCTGAGGTATGTTCAGTGCCTTTGCGATGGTCTTGTCTCCTTCCCCAGAGTTGTGCTTCTCTACTATCATCTCCCTGACTTGTCTTGAATGCTCTTTTGTCTTCATTTTGATTTCCTTGGTCGAAAATCGACCATACCATTGACTTTACAGGGAGAGGGTCTATTTATTCAGGAGATCCTCCAATTTTCTACACCAACAAATTGGGTGAGTTGTAAAGGCATTGCTCCTGTGGAAAGTTGGCATAGTAACATAGAAAACCTACAGCACAGTACAGGCCCTTTGGCCCACAAAGCTGTGCCAAACATGTCCTTACCATAGATATTACCTCGGGTAACCCATAGCCCTCTATTTTTCTAAGTTCCATTTACCTATCCAGGAGTCTCCTGAAAGACTCTATTGTATCCACCTCCACCACCGTCACCGGTAGCCCATTCCACACACTTGCCACTCTTTGCGTAAAAAAAAAAAAAGAATTACCCCTGACATCTCCTCTGTACCTACTTCCAAGCACCTTAAAACTGTGCCCTTTGGTGTTAGCCATTTAAGCCCTGGGAAAAATCCTCTGACTATCCACACGATCAATGCCTCTCATCATCTTATACATCTCTATCAGGTCACCTCTCATCCTCCGTCACTCCAAGGAGAAGAGGCCGAGTTCATTCAACCTATTCTCATAAAGCATGCTCCCCAATCCAGGCAACATCCTTCTAAATCTCCTCTGCACCCTTTCTATGGTTTCCTATAGTAATTAGAAAGGGGGCGACTCCTTTCTCAGCCTCCCAATTTAGGTTGCAAATTTTTAGTTTTTGGAATTTTTCTTCTGATTTGATGCGATGCACAGCATTTCATCAATTAGATCCAAAAAGATGCTGCTGTAATATATTTTAAATTTAGGAAATGAGACAGTAAACAGTGAAAATAGTTGTGGGAGCTGAATCCCTCTGCAAGGCACCGTGAACCGAACACTAGGAGTGTGCTCGCTGACACCTAGTGTTGACTGTGCAGTAGTGTTGACTGCCGCACGGAAACGCAGGAGCAGCATATCTGGCGTGAGCCTCTGCTTTCGGGGTGTGTCGGGGCCAGGTGTGTGACAGGCGTCAGAAACTTGATTCCTGCCACACTCGACCCTCACTGTCTGTCGGTCAGTGTTTCGGTGGGTGTCCAGAGAGGCAGGGATGAAGTTTCTGATATGAGCCATTCAAAGTGCTTCATCGTAAATATTCCACTGGGCGTTGGTCGTTTAGTCCTGAAGGTGTCTCTGGTACAGGGCTTTTGAAGCACCCTCGATGAATGACCTATTGAAGGTGTCCATGAAGGCATCATTGAGCTGGTGTGAACACCCTGAGGCGGGTCCTTTTTTTGGTAAAAGGAACAATAGTGCGGACTATTATCATAATGGAGAGAAGTTTCAAACATCAGAGGAGCAGAGACGCTTGTGAGTCCTCGTGCAAGACTCCCAGAAGGCTAGTTTACAGGTTGACTCTGTGGTAAAGAAGGCACATGCAATGTTGGCATTTATTTCAAGGGGAACAGAACATAAAAGCAAGGAGATAATGCTGAGCCTTTATAAGACAGGCCACACTTGGAGTGTAGTGAACAGATTTGGGCCTCTTATCTGAGAAAGGATGGGTTGACATTGGAGGGAGTCCAGAGGAGCTTCACAAGGACGATTCGGGGAATGAAGTGGTTAATGTATGAGGAGCGTTTGGCAGCTTTGGGCCTGTACTCACTGGGATTTGGAAGAATGCAGGAGGATCTCACGGAAACCTATCGAATGTTGAAAGGAGTGGAGAGGATGTTCCCAATGGTGAGGGTATTCAGAACTAGAGGCACAGACTCAAAATTGAGGGGCGACCTTTTAGAAAAGAAGTAAGGAGGATTTTTTTTTTTAACCAGAGAGTAGTAAATCTGTGGAATGCTTGGCCACAGACTGCAGTGGAGGCCAAGTCTGTGCCTGTATTTAAGGTGGAAGTTGATCGGTCGGGGCATCAAAGGACAGCGAGAAGGCAGGTGTATGGGGTTGGGTGGGATCCAGGATCAGCCGTGATGGAATGGCAGACCGGACTCGATGGGCTGAATGGCCTAATTCTGCCCCTAGTCTAATGGAACAGATAAGAGATTGTCACACACATCAAAGTTGCTGGTGAACGCAACAGGCCAGGCAGCATCTCTAGGAAGAGGTACAGTCGACGTTTCAGGCCGAGACCCTTCGTCATTCGTCCTGACGAAAGGTCTCGGCCCGAAACATCGACTGTACCTCTTCCTACAGATGCTGCCTGGCCTGCTGCGTTCACCAGCAACTTTGATGTGTGTTGCTTGAATTTCCAGCATCTGCAGAATTCATGTTGTTAGGAGATTGTCAGTGTGGCTTTCTGTGTGTTGGGTCGTATCTAACCAATCTTGTAGAGTTTTTCAAGGAAGTTACCGGGAAGTTGATGAGGGCAAGGCATGGACTTTAGCAGGGCCTTTGACCAGGCCCCTCGTGGGGAGACTGGGAGGAAAAGGTTCTGTTGCTCGGCATTCAGGATAGATTGGCTTCGCGGGAGAAGCCAGGGCGAGGTAGGAGATGGTCGCCTCTGGCTGGAGGCCACAGGGGCCCATCAGTGCTGGGCCCGTTGCTGATTGTCGTCTGTGTCGGTGATCTGGATGATAATGCGGCCAACTGGATCAGCAAGTTTGCCGGTGACACCAGGAGCTGGGGTGCGGGGGGCAACGAGGAAGGCCAACGGGGTCTGCGGTGGAATCCGGAACACCTGGGAATGGGGGCCGAAGAGTAGCAGGTGGAATTTAATGCACAGAGGTGCGAGGCATTGCACTGTGTGAAGACAAATCAGGCAAGGACTTGCAGGGTGAGGAGTGCGGGAGAACAGAGGGACCTGGGGGGTACAGTCCGTAGTTCCGTGAAAATCGCATCTGGTAGAGATAGTAAAGAGAGCCTCAGTCGCACTGTGTACATAAAGGAAAGGATGGAGTGCAGGGGATGAGATGTCGCTGAGGCCTGATTCCCAGTCACCTCCCTACAGGACAGAGATTGAAAGAGTGCAGAGAAAACTTGCAAGGGTGCTGCTGGGATGTGAAGGCCCGAGTTACTGGGAAAGGTGTAGTCGGTTAGGACTTCACTCCCTGGAGCAGAGGAGGCAAAGGAGAGATGTGAGGGTTATGGGGAGAGGAGATGCAAGCAGGCTTTTTTTCCACTGAGGCTGGAGCATGGATTGAGGCCGAAAGGTGAAATGTTTAAGGGGAGCTTCATCATTCAGGGGGCAGGGAAAGCATGGAACCAGTGGTTCGATTTCAGTCTTTGAGAGGTTTGGATAGCTGTGTGAAGGGAAGCCGGTGGTCCAGGTGCAGGTTGATAATTCCGGGCAGAGTGAAAGTTTGGCGTTTCCCAGAGGGATGAGGAACCTGTTTCTATGCTCCGTTGCTGGGGGGGGGGGGGGGGGTTGAGTGGGCTATAAGTGACGGGCAGAAAGGCTAGCAAGGCTGAGGTGCTCCGAATGGCCTGTTTCTGGACTGTGAGGGAAGGAGGGAGAGGGGCAGAGAGGACGGAGGAGAAGGCGTTGCAAACCCTCTCTGCGTTCTCCCCAGCCCAGCACCGTGAGGCACAGGCTCCCTGGAGGATGGGGCGCAAACTAGACCCCAGCAAGAGGCAGGTCCGAGGGCCCGGCAGGAAGGCCCGCAAACAGAGGGGGGCCGAGACCGAAGTCCCTGCCGAGCTGCTGGAGGGTAAGTGAGGGAACGAGGGAGGGGAGGGTGAGATTGGGAGTAGGTGGGGGGGGGAATGGGTGTACTGGCTGACAACAGTGGGCGGGGAAGAGCAGGGGCGGAGAAGGGGCCACGGGAGGGAGGGGCGCGAAAGGGGGGAGTGGAGGTGGGATCACGGAGAGGGTGGGGAATTGGGGGAGTGGAGATAGGACTGCAGGGGCAAGGAGGGCACGAGCAGAGGGGGGGAGAAGGTGGCCGGTGGGGGAGGAGGCTGAGAGGAATGGGATGGAGGGAGGTGGAGAACAGATAGAGAAGGAGGGGTGAGGAAGAAGGCGGAAGGGTGGGGGGTGGAAATAGAAAGGTCCGGAGGGGGGTGGAAGGGATAGTGAGGGTGAAACCGTTCCCCCAGCCCCCGCTAACACCACCACCTCTGCCCCCAGACCATCAGCCAGAGACCCGACGCCTCAGGAGTCGCCAGAGGAAACGGTGAGAGACCAACACAGTGACCTCTGATCCCTGTCCCTGTGGCTCCCCCCCGCCACCGGCCCCTTAGCCCCTTCCTCTCTGTCACTTCCACCCCCGGCCCATTCCCCTCTGACACCCGCACCTTCTCCTCTTGACTCCTGGCGCCTTTTCCCCCTCTTCCCCAGAGCCCGTTCACACCTGACCCCCCGGCCCCTCGTCCCCTCTGACTGCCAGCTCCATTAGCTGCGACCCTCTTGGCCCTCGGCCCAGAAGCCCCTCCTGCATCCCCCGACCCCTGACCCTCCAGGCTCCTGATGACCCAGTGCCAGCCCCATCCGACCTCTCCGGCCGATCTGGCCTCTCCCTTCCCGGCACCCCCCTGCCCTCCCGCTCTGGCTCCTGACTCTCCCTGCTCCCTCCGGCAGGGCCCTGAAACGCACCCGCCTGGCGGCAGGGGCTTGCGAGGAGCAGCCGGTTCAGGAGAAGAGGAAACGGGCTTCAGGTAAGTGCCAAGAGGTCACCTTCCCCCCTCTGCAATCCATGACTTGCTGTCCCTCCCACTGCACCCCACCTCCCTTTCACCTCACCCGCCACCCCCATCCTTTCCCCACCACTGGCTTCCTCCCCAACTCCTCCACTCCCTCACACCTTCAACCCTCCCTCTCCTCCTGCCCGCCCTATTTTCCTCCACTTACCCCCCTCCCTCCCTCCCTTCCCTGCCCCTCACAGCCCATCTGCTCCTCCCCCGACCCCCTTCAATAACACCCAACACCCACCGGCACCCACCTCCCCTCAGCACCCCCCCCCCCGAATTTCTCCTCCCTACCTATCCCCTTCCTTCTCTCCCCGTCCTCTTCATCTCCCTCCCTCTCCCCCCACCCCTCGCCTTGCCCCTTGACACTGCCCCCACTCTTTCATCCACTCTCTGTGCTGCCAGCTGCCGCCCCCCGGGGTTTCGGCGATGAGAACGGCCAGTGGCTGCAGCCGAGGGGGGAGAAGCCGTCCCCGCAGGAGCCCGGACAGACCGGGGCGCCCCGGGCCCGCCTGCTCTCCTTGGGCTCCGACGAGGACGAGGAGGAGGAGGAGGAAGGTGCACCCTCAGTCTCCGACTCTGGCAGTGACCTGCCACTCGATGACTTCGGGGTCTGCTCGGACGAGGACGAGGGGGACGAAGAGGAGGAGGATGAGGAGGTAAGAACACACAGTATGTCTAAACCGTGTACTGAGAATGGGGTCGGTCACCGGCGACACAGGCGGCCACGGCTTCTTATGGAGAGGCCAGTGGGCTGATCCCCACATAAGCATCTGCAGACAAGGCAAATAGGCGTGGAGAATCTACGTGCTCCATCTCCCTCCACCCTCCAGCGGTGCAGAAGGAGCTTCACTCTGTGTCTGACCCCGGGAGTGTGTGATGGGATGGTGCGGGGGGAGCTTCACTCTGTATTGGACCCTGGGAAAGTGAGATTGAATGTCATCAAGAGAACTTCACTATGTGTCTGACCCTGGGAGTGTGTGACACAACAGTGTAGAGGGAGCCAGACTCTGTGTCTTACCCCAGAAGTGTGTGATGAAATGTCATAAAGGGACATTTGCTGTGTGCCTGACCCCAGAGGTGTGATTGAACGGTGCAGAGGGAGCTTCACTCTGTGTCTTTCCCCAGGAGTGTGTGATGCAATGTGCCAGAGGGAGCTTCACTCCATGTTGGACTCTTGGAGTGAGCATTGGCATGGTGCAGAGGGAGCTTCACGCTGTGATTCTACTCAGGAGTGTGTGATAGAATGTCATAGAAGGAGCATTGCTGTGTTTCTGATCCAGGAGTGTCTGATGGAAAGTGGTAAAGGGAGCTTCACTCTGTGTTTCAGCCCAAGAATGTATGATGAAACATCATAAAGCAACCTTTGCTATGTGTCTGACCCCAGGAGAGTGATGGAATGGTGCAGAGGGAGTTTCACTCTGTGTCTGAGCCCAGGAGTGTGTGATGGAGCAGTGCAGAAGGAGCTTTGTTCTTTGCTAGACCCCAGGATAGTGTGATGGAACGGTGCAGAGGGAGCTTCACTTTGTATCTTAACCCAGGAATGTATGATGAGATGTGTTAGGGAGAGCTTCACTCTGTGTTTCTCCCCAGGAGTGTGTGATGGAGACAGTTTGGGAAAATATTTAATTGAGGTAGAGGGAAATATGATGCCATTTGGCAGGAAGTTTGGAATGTAAATTGGGAGCAGATGTTCTCAGGGAAATGCATGGCAGAAATGTGGAAAATGTTCAGGGTACATTTGCGTGGAATTCTGCATGGGTACGTTCCATTGAGGCAGGGAAAGGATGGTAGAGTTAAAGAACCATGGTGTACAAAGTATGTAGAAAATCCAGTTAAAAGTAAAGAAAAGCTTACAAAAGGTTCAAGAAACTAGGAAATGTTAGACCTCTAGAAACATAGAAACACAGAAAATAGGTGCAGGAGTAGGCCATTCGGCCCTTCGAGCCAGCACCGCCATTCAGTATGATCATGGCTGATCATCCAACTCAGAACCCTGTACCTGCCTTCCCTCCATACCCTCTGATCCCCCGTAGCCACAAGGGCCATATCTAACTCCCTCTTAAATATAGCCAATGAACCGGCCTCAACTGTTTCCTGTGGCAGAGAATTCCACAGATTCACCACTCTCTGTGTGAAGAAGTTTTTTCCTAATCTCGGTCCTAAAAGGCTTCCCCTTTATCCTCAAACTGTGACCCCTCGTTCTGGACTTCCCCAACATCGTGAACAATCTTCCTGCATCTAGCCTGTCCAATCCATTTAGGATTTTATACGTTTCAATCAGATCCCCCCTGAATCTTCTAAATTCCAACGAGTATAAGCCTATTTCATCCAGTCTTTCATCATATGAAAGTGCTGCCATCCCAGGAATCAATCTGGTGAACCTTCTTTGTACTCCCTCTATGGCAAGGATGTCTTTCCTCAGATTAGGGGACCAAAACTGCACACAGTACTCCAGGTGTGGTCTCACCAAGGCTTTGTACAACTGCAGTAGTACCTCCATGCTCCTGTACTCGAATCCTCTCGCTATAAATGCCAGCATACCATTCGCCTCTTTCACCGCCTGCTGTACCTACACGCCCACTTTCAATGACTGGTGTATAATGACACCCAGGTCTCGTTGCACCTCCCCTTTTCCTGGTCGGCCACCATTCAGGTAATAATCTGTTTTCCTGTTTTTGCCACCAAAATGGATAACCTCACATTTATCCACATTAAATTGCATCTGCCATGAATTTGCCCACTCACCTAACCTATCCAAGTCACCCTGCATCCTCTTAGCATCCTCCTCACAGCTAACACTGCCGCCCAGCTTCGTGTCATCCGCAAACTTGGAGATGCTGCATTTAATTCCCTCATCTAAGTCATTAATATATATTGTAAACAACTGGGGTCCCAGCACTGAGCCTTGCAGTACCCCACTAGTCACTGCCTGCCATTCTGAAAAGATCCCGTTTATTCCCACTCTTTGCTTCCTGTCTGCTAACCAATTCTCTATCCACATCAATACCTTACCCCCAATACTGTGTGCTGTAAGTTTGCACACTGATCTCCTCTGTGGGACCTTGTCAAAAGCCTTTTGAAAATCCAAATGTACCACATCCACTGGTTCTCCCCCATCCACTCTACTAGTTACATTCTCAAAAAATTCTGAGATTCGTCAGACATGATTTTCCTTTCACAAATCCATGCTGACTTTGTCCGATGATTTCACCGCTTTCCCAATGTGCTGTTATCACATCTTTGATAACTGACTCTAGCATTTTCCCCACCATTGATGTTAGGCTAACCGGTCTATAATTCCCTGGTTTCTCTCTCCCTCCCTTTTTAAAAAGTGGGGTTACGTTAGCCACCCTCCAATCCTCAGGAACTAATCCAGAATCTAAAGAGTTTTGAAAAATTATCACTAATGCATCCACTATAGTTACAAGGTTGCCAGGAAGGAGCTTGGGAATGGAATTAGAGCCAGAAATGGCCAAGAGAAGGCCTTGGTGAGCAGGATGAAGGAAAACCCCAGAGCATTCTACAAGTATGTGAAGAGCAAGAGCAAGAGGATGAGCTGTGTGAGAATAGGACCAATCTGGCCTGACAGTGGAGACCTGTGAATGGAACCGGAGGAGGTAGTGGAGGTACATCATGAATACTTTGCTTCAGTGTTCACCCGGGAAAATGACCTTGGCAATTATGGGGGGATGACTTACAGTGGACTGAAATGCTTGAGCATACAGACATTAAGAAAGAGGATGTGCTGGAGCTTTTGGAAAGCATCAAGTTGGATAAGTCGCCGGGACTGGATGGGATGTACCCCAGGCTACTGTGGGAGTCGAGGGAGGAGATTGTTGAGCCTTTGGCGATGATCTTTGCATCATCAATGGGACGGGAGAGGTTCCAGAGGATTGGAGGGTTGCAGATGTTGTTGCTTTATTCAAGAAAGGGAGTAGAGATAGCTCAGGAAATTATAGACCTTCAGTGGTTGGTAAGTTGTTGGAGAAGATCCTGAGAGGCAAGATTTATAAGCATTTGGAGAGACATAATCTGATTAGGGATAGTCAACATGGCTTTGTCAAGGGCAGGTCGTGCCTTATGAGCCTGATTGAATTCTTTGAGGTTTTAACAAAACACATTGAAGGTAGAGCAGTGGATGTAGTGTATATGGATTTCATTAAGCCATTTGATAGGTTCCCCAGGCAAGGCTTACTGAGAAAGTAAGGAGGCATGGGATCCAAAGAGACATTGCTTTGTGGATCCAGAATTGGCTAGACCACAGAAGGCAAAGAGTGGTTGTAGACGGGTCATATTCTGCATGGAGGTCGGTGACCAGTGGTGTGCCTCAGGGATCTGTTCTGGGACCCCTTCTCTTTGTGATGAGGAAGTGGAGGGATGGATTAGTAAATTTGCTGATGACACAAAGCTTGGGGGTGTTGTGGATAGTGTGGAGGGCTGTCAGAGGTTACAGCGGGACATCGATAGGATGCAGAACAGGCTGAGAAGTGGCCGATGGACTTCAACCCAGACAAGTGTTCATTTTGGTAGGTCAAATTTGAAGACAGAATGTGATATAAATGGTAAGACTCTTGGCAGTGTGGAGGATCTGCGAGATCTTGGGGACCATGTCTATAGGACACTCAAAGCTGCTGCACAGGTTGACAGTGTTGTTAAGAAGGCGTATGGTGTGTTGGCATTCATCAACAGTGGAATTGAGTTCAAGACTGTGGGGTAATGTTACAACTATATAAAACCTTGGTCAGACCCCACTTAGAATACTGTGTTCACTTCTGGTCACCTCACTACAGGAAGGATGTGGATACTGTAGAGAGAGTTCAGAGGAGATTTAGAAACATAGAAAACCTATGATTTACAAGGATGTTGCCATGATTGGGGAGCATGCCTGGTGAGAATAGGTTGAGTGATCTCGGCCTTTTCTCCTTGTAACGACGGAGGATGAGAGGTGACCTGATAGAGGTGTATAAGATGATGAGGGGCATTGATCGTGTGGCTTTGTCACAAGGCTGAAATGGCTAACACGAGGGGGCGGATACAATAGGGTCTTTTAAGAGACTTTTAGATAGGTACATGGACCTGTAATATGCTGTAGATTTCTATGTTCTGTGTTACAGAGGGGGCTTTTCTGTGTGCCTTACCCCAAGTGTGTGCAATGCAGTGTGGCAGAGGGAGCTTCACTCTGTGTCTGACCCAGGACTGTGTGATAGGACATTGGGAAGGAGCTTCAGTCTGTGTCTGAGACCAGGGACATGAGATGGAATGTCAAAGGAGGAATTTACTCTGTCTGACCCTGGGAATGTGTGATGGGACAGAGTGCAGGGAGCTTCACTCTGTGTCTGACCCCAGGAGTGTGTGGTGGGACGGTGTGGACGGAGCTTCAATCAGTGTCTGACCCCAGGACTGTATGATGGGATATTGCGGAGGGAGCTTCACACTGTGTCTGACCCCGGGGACGTGAGATGGAATGTCAAAGAAGGAATTTACTCTGTCAAACCCTGGGAATGTGTGATGGGACGGTGTGGAGGGAGCTTCACTCTATGTTTGACCCCGGGGATGTGTGATGGGATGTTGTAGAGGGAGCTTCATTCTATGTCTGAGCCCAGGAGTGTGTGCTGGAACGGTGCAGAGGGAGCTTCATCATATGTCTTACCTTAGGAATGTGCGGTGGGACATCGAGGGAGCTTCACTCTGTGTCTAACCCTGGGAACATGATGGGACGGTGTGGACGGAGCTTCACTTGGTGTCAAGTTTTAAGTTTTAATCTACAATTTGAGAGGGAGAAGGGAAGATTGGAAGTGTCAGTATTACAGTTGAACAAAGGGGACTATGGACACATGAGGGAGGAGCTGGCCAAAGTTGACTGGAAAGATACCCTAGCAGGGATGACAGTGGAACAGCATTGGCAGGTATTTCTGGGAATAATACAGAGGGTGCAGGATCAGTTCATTACAAAGAGGAAGAAAGATTCTAAGGGGAGTAAGGGGCGACCGTAGATGACAAGGGAAGTCAAGGACAGTATAAAAGCAAAAGCTAGGAAGTATTACATAGCAAGGATGAGTGGAAAGCCAGAGGATTGGGAGACTTTTAAGGAGCAACAGAAGATAATTAAAAAGGCAATACAGGGGGAAAAGATGAGGTACGAAGGTAAGCTAGCCAAGAATATAAAGGAGGATAGTAAAAGTTTCTTTAGGTATGTGAAAAGGAAAAAAATAGTTAAGACCAACGTTGGGCCCTTGAAGACAGAAACGGGTGAAATTATTATGGGGAGCAAGGAAATGGCAGATGAGTTGAATGGGTACTTTGGATCTGTCTTCACGAGGGAAGACACAAACAATCTCCCAGATGTAATAGTGGCCAGAGGACCTAGGGTAACAGAGGAACTGAAAGAAATTCGCATCAGGCACAAAATGGTGTTGGGTGAACTGTTGGGACTGAAGGTTGATAAATCCCCAGGGCCTGATGGTCTGCATCCCAGGGTACTTAAGGAGGTGGCTCTAGAAATCGTGGACACATTGGTAATCATTTTCCAATGTTCTATAGATTCAGGATCAGTTCCTGTGGATTGGAGGGTAGCTAATGTTATCCCACTTTTTAAGAAAGGAGGGAGAGAGAAAACAGGCAATTATAGACCAGTTATTCTGACATCAGTGGTGGGGAAGATGCTGGAATCAATTATAAAAGATGAAATAGTGGCATACTTGGATAGCAGTAGCAGGATAGGTCCGAGTCAGCGTGGATTTAGGAAGGGGAAATCATGCTTGACTAATCTTCTGGAATGTTTTGAGAATGTATCTATGAAATGGACATGGGAAAGCCAGTGGATGTAGTGTACCTGGACTTTCAGAAAGCCTTTGATAAGGTCCCACACAGGAGGTTAGTGTGCAAAATTAAAGCAAATGGTATTAGGTGTAGGGTACTGACATGGATAGAAAATTGGTTGGCAGACAGGAAACAAAGAGTAGGGATTAGTGGGTCCTTTCCAGAATGGCAGGCAGTGACTAGTGGGGTACCACAAGGCTCGGTGCTGGGACCACAGCTATTTACAATATACATCAATGATTTAGATGAAGGGATTAAAAGTAACATTAGCAAATTTGCAGATGACACAAAGCTGGGTGGCAGTGTGAAATGTGAGGAGGATGTTATGAGAATGCAGGGTGACTTGGACAGGCTGGGTGAATGGGCAGATGCATGGCAGATGCAGTTTAATGTGGATAAATGTGAGGTTATCCACTTTGGTGGCAAGAACAAGAAGGCAGTTTACTATCTGAATGGTGTCAAGTTAGGAAAAGGGGAAGTGCAACAAGATCTAGGTGTCCTTGTTCATCAGTCACTGAAAGTAAGCATGCAGGTACAGCAGGCAGTGAAGAAAGCTAATTGCATTTGGGCCTTCATAACAAGCGGAGTTGAGTATAGGAGCAAAGAGGTCCTTCTGCAGTTGTACAGGGCCCTGGTGAGACCACACCTGGAGTATTGTGTACAGTTTTGGTCTCCAAATTTGAGGAAGGACATTCTAGTTATTGAGGGAGTGCAGCGAAGGTTCACGAGGTTAATTCCCAGGACGGTGGGACTGTCATATGTTGAAAGGTTGGAGCGACTGGGGTTGTATACACTAGAATTTAGAAGGATGAGAGGGCATCTGATTGAAATATATAAGATTATTAAGGGATTGGACAGGCTAGAGGCAGGAAACATGTTTCCGATGTTGGGGGAGTCGAGAACCAGAAGCCACAGTTTAAGAATAAGGGATAGACAATTTAGAACAGAGTTGAGGAAACACTTTTTCACGCAGAGAGTTGTGGATCCGTGGAATGCTCTGCCTCAAAAGGCAGTAGAGGCCAATTCTCTGGATTCTTTCAAGAAAGAGTTAGATAGAGCTCTTAAAGATAGCGGAGTGAACGGATATGGGGAGAAGGCAGGAAAAGGGTACTGATTGTGGTTGATCAGCCATGATCACAGTGAATGGTGGTGCTGGCGCGAAGGGCTGAATGGCCTACTCCTGCATCTATTCTCTATTGTGTCTGACCCCCAGGAACCTGTGATAGGACAATATAGACGAAGCTTAACTCTGTGTCTGATCCCGGGAGTGTGTGATGGGACGGTGTGGGGGGAGTTTCACTCTGTTTCTGACCCCGGGAGTGTGTGATGGGACAGTGTGGAGGGAGCTTCACTCTGTGTCTGACCCCGAGAGTGTGTGATGGGACGGTGCGGAGGGAGCTTCACTCTGTGTCTGACCCCGGGAGTGTGTGATGGGACGGTGCGGAGGGAGCTTCACTCTGTGTCTGACCCCGGGAGTGTGTGATGGGACGGTGTGGGGGGAGCTTCACTCTTGTTTCTGACCCCCGGAGTGTGTGATGGGACAGTGTGGAGGGAGCTTCACTCTGTGTCTGACCGAGAGAGTGTGTGATGGGACGGTGTGGAGGGAGTTTCACTCTGTTTCTGACCCCGGGAGTGTGTGATGGGATGGTGTGGGGGGAGTTTCACTCTGTTTCTGACCCCGGGAGTGTGTGATGGGACAGTGTGGAGGGAGCTTCACTCTGTGTCTGACCGAGAGAGTGTGTGATGGGACGGTGTGGAGGGAGTTTCACTCTGTTTCTGACCCCGGGAGTGTGTGATGGGATGGTGTGGGGGGAGTTTCACTCTGTTTCTGACCCCGGGAGTGTGTGATGGGACGGTGTGGAGGGAGCTTCAGTCTGTGTCTGACCCCTTTTTTTTTAATTAAACAAATTCTTTATTACACATGTCGGTGCTATACAATATGTACAAAACCAGTGACTAACACATTTACTACACTACAAACAGACCCAATACATGTTAAACCCATATATTACCATCTCCATCAATGATGGCATTTACACCCCGCGGAGCCCAACGGTCCCGGAACACCTCTACGGTCGCCGTGGACTATGCGTATTCCTTTTCAATGATCACCCGGGCACGAACGTACCCCCTAAACATAGCCAGGCAGTCCACCCGGGGAGAACCTCCTGCCACCCTTTTCCAGGAGCCACGGATGGCAATTTTCGCCAGCCCCAGGAGCAAGTTGACAAGGACATCCTCATCACTCTGTGCCCCCCTCCTTACTGGATGACCATATATGAATAGGGTGGGACTGAAATGCAACCAGAAGGCGAGAAGCAGCCCACGCAAATACGCGAAAAGGGGTTACAGTCTCGCGCACTCCACATACATATGGTACACGGTCTCCTCCAGCCTGCAGAAGTGACACGCGGCTGGGAGATTCGTGTACAGACTAAAGAACTTATTGCAGGGCACCGCTTTATGCAGCACCCTCCAGCCGAGATCTCCAAGGTGCATGGGAAGGACTCCCTCGTAAAGGGACTTCCATTGGGGACCCCCCTCACCTCCAGGTGGAAAGACCGACCGCCATGGTGTGTCGGGACGGTGGACAAATGCTAGGAAGTGGAGGGTGTGGAGCAGCAGCCCATAAGGGTACCTCCTGCCTGCATCCCTGAATGGGATTGTGGGTGTTGATGAAAGACGGCTCAAGTTGTGTGGATTCGTCTCTCGGGTAAGGCTGCGGGGCCTGGGCCCGACGAGCAGCTCAGCTTGAGTCAATCCACACACCTGAGCCGCACTGACATCCGTTGAGGCAGGGCAAGGGTCGGCCAGGACCCCGCCCACTGCCAGAGGAGGGGATTCCTGGCCTGAGGCAACCATGTTCCAGACTCTCAGTAGGTCCTGATAGAAGCCGGGCAGCCTCTGCAAAGCAGCACGGCTGACGCCCGCCAGCGGTAGCTGCATATCTTCATGAAGACAGCGGCCCCTCCGGAGGAAGAAAGTCGCCAACACATGCCACCTGGGAGGGTGCTTGGCGTACAGGGATCTCTGCAGAGTCCTGAGGCGGAGAGCCGCCAGTCGTGTGCGTACACACACCAGCGACTGTCCGCCCTCTCCTTCTGGGAGACTCAGAACCGCTGCAGAGACCCAGTGCTTCCTGTTTCCCCAGAAGAAGTCCACTAGCTTCCTCTGCATTCTTGCGACAAAAGGGGCAGGCGGGCGCCAAGGTGACCATCCGGTACCACAAGATGGAGGCCACCAGCTGGTTTATGACCACCACCCTGCCTCGATAGGAAAGCACCCTGAGAAGGCCTGACCAGCGCCCTAGCCGGGCCATGACTTTTGTCTCCAGGTCCTGCCAGTTCGCCAGTCAGGTCTCCCCAGAAGGACTCAGGTAGACTCCCAGATAGAGAAGACGTCTGGTGCTCCACTCAAAAGCTCTCATCTCCTCCGGCAGGGAGTCCACCTGCCACTGGCCTACTAAGAGTCTGGAACATTTCGCCCAGTTGATCCTGGCGGAGGATGCCGCCGAGAAAAACATCTTGGCACTCGCGCATCCTCCGCAGGTCACAGGGGTCTGTCATCATGAGGAGTACGTCATCGGCGTAGGCCGAGAGGACGACCCCCATGTCCGGTTCGCGCAGAACCAGACCTGTCAGCCTTCGCTGAAGAAGGCTGAGGAATGGCTCGACACAGATCGCATACAGTTGACCGGACATGGGGCACCCTTGACGCACTCCTCTTCGGAAGTGGATAGGTCCTGTCAATGATCCGTTAATCTTAACTAGGCACTCTGCGGCAGAGTACAGGAGCCGAACTCGGGCCACAAAGTGTGGTCCGAGCCCAAAAGCCTGCAGAGTGCCCACCAGGAAACTGTGGTCCACCCGGTCAAATGCCTTCTCCTGGTCAAGAGAAAGAAACGCTGCCGGGGTCCCAGTCTCCTGGAGTAGGTGGATCAGGTCCCGTACTAGGTGGACATTGTCCTGGATGGAGCGGCCCGGGACTGTGTAAGATTGGTCAGGATGGACCACCTGTCCAATTACCGAACCCAGATGGTTGGCCATTGCCCGGGCGAAGATCTTGTAGTCCGCGCACAAAAGGGAGACCGGCCGCCAGTTCTTTAGCAGGCGGAGGTCTCCCTTCTTGGGCAGTAGGACCACAACAGCTCTCCGCCATGAGAGGGGCATTTCTCCAGTGGCTAGGCTCTCCCCTAGGACAGGGCTGTAATCATCCCCCAGGACATCCCAAAAAGCCTGATAAAACTCAACACTCAGTCCATCCAAACCAGGGGACTTGCCCCTCTGGAGTTGCCGAAGGGCAGTGGTCAGGGGGGCGTCCAGACGCACTGCGCCCTCTGGGCTGACCTTAGGCAAATCCTTCCAGACCTCATTACACGCCTCCGCATTTGACGGATCAGGCGAGAATAAGGACCGATAGAATGAACGGACTTCGTTGTTAATTCCATCAGGGTCCGTGATGGAGGAGCCATCGGCAGCCAGCAGCTCCACTAGCTGCTTTTGAACTCCCCGCCACCTCTCCAACGAGTAGAAGAAGGGTGAGCCACGGTCCAAATCCTGCAGCATTTGAATCCGTGACCTCACGTACGCACCTCGGGACTGCTGAAGCTGTAGGTTCCTTAGTGCGTCTTTCTTCTCCTGGTATTCCTGCCACAGCTGCTGGTCTCCAGCGGTCAGACGGAGGCGGGACTCCAGGCCAAGCAACGTTCTCTCAAGCCGCTCAACCTCAGAGCTCCGCCTCTTTGTCGACCCCCTAGTATATTCCCGACATAAAAACCAGATGTGGGCTTTGCCCACATCCCACCATAGCCGTAGGGAACAGAACTCTCTCCGCCTCTCCTTCCAGGAGACCCAGAACGCTTGGATCGAATCCCGGAATCGGCTGTCCTCCAGCAGCTGGTTGTTAAAATGCCAATACCCGGATCCCACCCGAGGGTGTAGTGGAATAAATTCCATCCACACAAGGTGATGATCCGAGCACGACACTGGCCGCATGGAGGACGCCGACACGCAGGAGACGTAGGCCCGAGAGATGTAAATACGGTCTATCCTGGAACCCCCCTCTCTAGACCTTCTCGAGAAGGCGCTAGAGTTGGGGTGAAGATTCCGCCAGCTGTCCACCAAGTCAAAGGAGCCGACTAGCTCCTTTAACTTTTTTGCTGATGCTGGGTCGCGTTGGAGGCCCGAGCGGTCCTCCGCCTCGAGGGTACAATTGAAGTCTCCCCCGAAGATGATGCAGTTCCCAGGATCGATGGACCTCAGCAGGGTGGACAGCTGGCAGAATAGGCGCGTCTGCATCACACCGCGCCTGGGAGCATACACATTGATAAAATGCAATGGTACGCCATCCAGGCGCACAACCAGGTGGAGCAGACGGCCGGGCACAACGTCTTGGACCCTTTCAATTACTGGCTGGAAGGTTGGGGCCAACAGGATCGCCACCCCGCTAGAAATGGAGCTGAGGTGGCTCATGTAGACCCCGCCCTGCCACTCCAGGAGCCAAGCAGACTCATCCCCAGGGATGGTATGGGTTTCCTGCAGGAAACTCACTGTATACCGCCCATCCCTGAGGACTGAGAGATTGTTATGCCTGCGAAGAGGACCCCTGCTGCCGTTTACATTGAGACTAGCTATGGTAAGCTTCCTGTCGGGAGTACACTAGGCCTCAGCAGCTGTGCCCATTTCGGTGAGAGCGGAGGCACCCTCCACCACACTGTCCCGAAAGAAAGCAAGGATACTTTTTGCCTTCCGGGCTCGAGCGGTACCAGCGACACCCTGTGACCCGCCATCCCCCGTTGGAGCGAGGCTGCTTCTCCCTCTGATGTCCCTTACAAGGTCATCTAGGAAAGATTTTAGTTGCCGTCTATCGTTCCCCAACACCGCATTCCTCTTTCCCTTTCCCTTCCGTCTGAGGATGACTCGCAGGGACCTCACCAGCCTCAGCATGCTGGGCCAGCAAAGCGAGGCTAGTTGAGGCCGGTGCTTGGCACCCTCAGAGGTGAGAATGAAATGCTTAATTTCCTCTACAGGTATCAATGGGGACTTCTCAGGAGGGGTGAGGATGTCCATTGTTTCACTATTGAAGGAGTCCCCCTCCAACCCGTCACTGCAGACAGAATCCCCATCGTCCTCCCCGCATGTTCCAATAGATGGCTGCTCTTGTGACCCACACCGCGCAGCGGGCACCTCGCTCTTACCTGCCCGCTCCACCGTCGCGTCAGCCTCATCCACATTTGCGTCAGTGGAGGGACAATCCCCAGGGACTCCCTGCAAGTCATTTATTGCTGGGGTCGACGTGCATAGAATATCGTCCTCCCCGGGGGGCAGGTATAGAGGGAAACCCGGCACCTTTGGTCCAAGGGATTCACAAGCAGCCTGGTGCTGAGAGTGAGAGAGTTTTGTCTCATCTCCTCTTACACGATTCGGTACACTGGCCTCCAGAGAGGCGCTGACTAGTAAGTCCTGAGTGGAGGCCTCCAGGGCTGCCTCATTTATGCAAACAGGGCTATCACAAGCTTTTTGCACAACCACACCATCTACCCCAGGACTGGTGGCTACATCTGGGGACTCAGGTTTAGAACCAACCTCTACCCGGATTCCCACCCCTTCCTGGGACTCCCCCGCATCTACATCCCCTGCCCTCTTGCGGGAATGTTCCCTTCTCCTCTTCACGCCGGAGGAGCACACAGGTGCAGGCTTCACCGATGGGGCGGTGCTCTCTGTTTCCATCACCCCGTCTGCTTTCTGCACCTCCCCGAGCCCCACACTCTACTTCAGGCGAAATGGGCGTGAGCTCTGCGGTCTCAGATGTTGACTTCTTAGGGTGTTTGGATTTCTTCTTTGCCTTCTTACTCCGCACAGACTCCACCCCGTCCCCCACCTGAACCACAGGGAGAGGAGCAGGGACCGACCCAACCGTAGGAGTAGGGACAGGGGTAAGGGGAGGGTGAGGGGCCGGGGCAGGATCAGGGGCGGGGGCAGGGTCAGATGCAGGCGCAGGTGCACGCGCAGGTGTAGGATCAGGGGCAGAGGTAGCTGGGGCACTGGTGCCCGAAGAGGGCTCCCTCGGGTTCCAGGTGGTAGGACAGTCCCTCCGAAAGTGCCCCACCCCCCTGCACACATGGCACCGTGGGCGCTCGGAGCTCCAATACACCTGATAGTCCACACCCCCATGCCGGACAGTAAACCGGCCCTCAACATCGTCCTCCCTTTCCAGCTGCATGAATACCTGACCCGGAAAGAGAATACGGTGCGGAAGGTGCATCTTTTCAATTTGTGTCGGATGGCAGTGATCTCCGACCTTACTTGCCCTAAATGGGCCAATGGGGGAAGCAGGTCCTCATTCGGAATGAAAGGCTTAACATGCCCAAGCACGATACGTTGCGTGGGGGCCGTCACCAGTTCCATCGGTAAAAAGATGTTGTCTGCCGTGACTCCCCTGCTTAGGGCCCGGTGCACTAGCTCTTCATTCGCCAGATAGAACACCACCTTTCCGAACTCCTTTGCAGTGGCCAGAATACCACCTCTCCCCACAAGGTCCTCCATTGCCTCCGCACACTTTTCTAGTGTCATTCCCGGGCGCAAAATACATTGCACCCCACGTTCCACCTTCACCGACCGGAACAGGGCGTTGTCCAGGCCGGGGAGGCAGCCGCCCTTGCGTAACTCCCCGAAGGCCCGCGACTCCCTGGAGACCGGTCCGGCATGCTGGCGCTCTTTCCAGTCCGAGAATCCTACAGCGGTGCCAGTTAGAAGTCCTGGAGTGAATCGAATAACTGGCTGGAGAAGTTTGCAGTCGACAGTTCCTCGCTGGCTTGGCGCCAGGAAAGACTCCGTCGGACTTGCAGAAACGTCTTTTCAGATGCTCCGGCTCCGACACCGGACGAAAATCAGGAAAATAATGGAGGAGGAACGTTACCCCGATGTCAGTGGGGGGAACGACGGCGTTTGCCTCCGGTTTTGGAGCGAACTGGCTTCCTGGCGAGTTGCCAGCGGCCGCAGCTGGGAGCTAAGCAGTTAGCAGCCACCGACAAACCCAGTCCAAACCAGCAGTAAAACTCCACACCGAGTTTCCACACCAGCGCCGTCACTCACTCAGTTGTCCAAGAGACTTTTAGAGCCACCTCCAAAGTATTCCACGAACTTTATCCAGTAGTTTTGCCTCGATTTCTCCCAGCTCATTCAGCACAGCTCCACTCTGTGTCTGACCCCGGGAGTGTGTGATGGGACGGTGTGGAGGGAGTTTCACTCTGTGTCTGACCCCGGGAGTGTGTGATGGGACGGTGTGGAGGGAGTTTCACTCTGTGTCTGATCCCGGGAGTGTGTGATGGGACGGTATGTGGGGAGCTTCACCCTGTGTCTGACCCCGGGAGTGTGTGATGGGACGGTGTGGAGGGAGCTTCACTCTGTGTCTGACCCCGGGAATGTGTGATGGGACAGTGTGGGGGGAGTTTCACTCTGTGTCTGACCCCGGGAATGTGTGATGGGACGGTGTGGGGGGAGTTTCACTCTGTGTCTGACCCCGGGAGTGTGTGATGGGACGGTGTGGAGGGAGCTTCACTCTGTGTCTGACCCCAGGAGTGTGTGATGGGATGGTGTGGAGGGAGCTTCACTCTGTGTCTGACCCCTTTTTTTTTTAACAAAATTCTTTATTACAAATGTCGGTGCTATACAATATTTACAAAACCAGTGACTAACATATTTACTACAGTAGAAACAGACAATACATGTTAAACCAATATATTGCCATCCTCATCAATGATGGCATTTACACCCCGCGGAGCCCAACGGTCCCGGAACATCTCGACGGTCGCCGTGGACTGCGCATATTCCATTTCAATGTTCACCCAGGCTCGAACATACCCCCTAAACATAGCCAGGCAGTCCGCCCGGGGAGAACCTCCTGCCACCCTTTTCCAGGAGCCACGGATGGCAATTTTCGCCAGCCCCAGGAGCAAGTTGACAAGGACATCCTCATCCCTCTGTGCCCCCCTCCTTACTGGATGACCATATATGAATAGGGTGGGACTGAAATGCAACCAGAAGGCGAGAAGCAGCCCACGCAAATACGCGAAAAGGGGCTGCAGCCTCACACACTCCACGTACATATGGTACACGGTCTCCTCCAGCCTGAAGAAGTGACACGCGGCTGGGAGATCCGTGTACAAACTAAAGAACTTATTGCAGGGCACCGCTTTATGCAGCACCCTCCAGCCGAGATCCCCAAGGTGCATGGGAAGGACTCCCTTGTAGAGGGACTTCCACTGGGGACCCCCCTCACCTCCAGGTGGAAAGACCGACCGCCATGGCGTGTCGGGACGGTGGACAAATGCTAGGAAGTGGAGGGTGTGGAGCAGCAGCCCATAAAGGTACCTCCTGCCTGCATCCCTGAATGGGATTGTGGGTGTTGATGAAAGAGGGCTCAAGTTGTGTGGATTCGTCTCTCGGGTAAGGCTGCGGGGCCTGGGCCCGATGAGCAGCTCAGCCCGAGTCGTTCCACACACCTGAGCCGCACTGACATCCGTTGAGGCAGGGCAAGGGTCGGCCAGGACCCCGCCCTCTGCCAGAGGAGGGGATTCCCGGCCTGAGGCAACCATGTTCCAGACTCTCAGTAGGTCCTGATAGAAGCCGGGCAGCCTCTGCAAAGCAGCACGGCTAACGCCCACCGGTGGTAGCTGCATATCTTCGGCAAGACAGCAGCCCCTCCGGAGGAAGAAAGTCGCCAACACGTGCCAGCTGGGAGGGTGCTCGGCGTACAGGAATCTCTGCAGCGTCCTGAGGCGGAGAGCCGCCAGTCGTGTGCGTACACACACCAGCGACTGTCCGCCCTCTCCTTCTGGGAGACTCAGAACCGCTGCAGAGACCCAGTGCTTCCTGTTTCCCCAGAAGAAGTCCACTAGCTTTCTCTGCATTCTTGCGACAAAAGGGGCAGGGGGGGCCAAGGTGACCATCCGGTACCACAAGATGGAGGCCACCAGCTGGTTTATGACCACCACCCTGCCTCGATAGGAAAGCACCCTGAGAAGGCCTGACCAGCGCCCTAGCCGGGCCATGACCTTTGTCTCCAGGTCCTGCCAGTTCGCCAGCCAGGTCTCCCCAGAAGGACTCAGGTAGACTCCCAGATAGAGAAGACGTCTGGTGCTCCACTCAAAAGCTCTCATCTCCTCCGGCAGGGAGTCCACCTGCCACTGGCCTACTAAGAGTCCGGAACATTTCGCCCAGTTGATCCTGGCGGAGGATGCCGCCGAGAAAACATCTTGGCACTCGCGCATCCTCCGCAGGTCACAGGGGTCTGTCATCATGAGGAGTACGTCATCGGCGTAGGCCAAGAGGACGACCCCCATGTCCGGTTCGCGCAGAACCAGACCTGTCAGCCTTCGCCGAAGAAGGCTGAGGAATGGCTCGACACAGATCGCATACAGTTGACCGGACATGGGGCATCCCTGACGCACTCCTCTTCGGAAGTGGATAGGTCCTGTCAATGATCCATTAATCTTAACTAGGCACTCTGCGGCAGAGTACAGGAGCCGAACTCGGGCCACAAAGTGTGGTCCGAGCCCAAAAGCCTGCAGGGTGCCCACCAGGAAACTGTGGTCCACCCGGTCAAAAGCCTTCTCCTGGTCAAGAGAAAGAAACGCTGCCGGGGTCCCAGTCTCCTGGAGTAGGTGGATCAGGTCCCGTACTAGGTGGACATTGTCCTGGATGGAGCGGCCCGGGACTGTATAAGATTGGTCAGGATGGACCACCTGTCCAATTACCGAACCCAGACGGTTGGCCATTGCCCAGGCGAAGATCTTGTAGTCCACGCACAAGAGGGAGACCGGCCGCCAGTTCTTTAGCAGGCGGAGGTCTCCCTTCTTGGGCAGTAGGACCACAACAGCTCTCCGCCATGAGAGGGGCATTTCTCCGGTGGCTAGGCTCTCCCCTAGGACAAGGCTGTAATCATCCCCCAGGACATCCCAAAAAGCCTGATAAAACGCAACACTCAGTCCATCCAAACCAGGGCACTTGCCCCTCCGGAGTTGCCGAAGGGCAGTGGACAGCTCCTCCCGAGTCAGGGGGGCATCCAGACGCACTGCGTCCTCTGGGCTGACCTTCGGCAAATCCTCCCAGACCTCATTACACGCTTCCGCATTTGACGGATCAGGCGAGAATAAGGACCGATAGAATGAACGGACCTCGTTGTTAATTCCATCAGGGTCCGTGATGGAGGAGCCATCGGCAGCCAGCAGCTCCACTAGCTGCTTTTGAACTCCCCGCCACCTTTCCAACGAGTAGAAGAAGGGTGAGCCACGGTCCAAATCCTGCAGCATTTGGATCCGTGACCTCACGTACGCACCTCGGGACTGCTGGAGCTGCAGGTTCCTTAGTTCGTCCTTCTTCTCCTGGTATTCCTGCCACAGCTGTTGGTCTCCAGCGGTCGGACCGAGGCGGGACTCCAGGTCAAGCAACGCTCTCTCAAGCCGCTCAACCTCAGAGCTCCGCCTCTTTGTCGACCCCCTAGTGTACTCCCGACATAAAAACCGGATGTGGGCTTTGCCCACATCCCACCATAGCCGTAGGGAGCAGAAATCTCTCCACCTCTCCTTCCAGGAGACCCAGAAAGCTCGGAACGAATCCCGGAATCGGCTGTCCTCCAGCAGCCGTTTGTTAAAATGCCAATACCCGGATCCCACCCGAGGGTGTAGTGGAATAAATTCCATCCACACAAGGTGATGATCCGAGCACGACACCGGCCGCATGGAGGACGCCGACACGCGGGAGATGTAGGCCCGAGAGATGTAAATACGGTCTATCCTGGAACCCCCCTCTCTAGACCTTCTCGAGAAGGCGCTAGAGTTGGGGTGAAGATTCCGCCAGCTGTCCACCAAGTCAAAGGAGCCGACTAGCTCCTTTAACTTTTTTGCCGATGCTGGGTCGCGTTGGAGGCCCGAACGGTCCTCCGCCTCGAGGGTACAATTGAAATCTCCCCCGAGGATGACGCAATCCCCAGGATCGATGGAGCTCAGCAGGGTGGACAGCTGGCAGAATAGGCGCGTCTGCATCACACCGCGCCTGGGAGCATACACATTGATAAAATGCAATGGTACGCCATCCAGGCGCACAACCAGGTGGAGCAGACGGCCGGGCACAACGTCCTGGACTCTTTCAATTACTGGCTGGAAGGTCGGGGCCAACAGGATCGCCACCCCGCTAGAAATGGAGCTGAGGTGGCTCATGTAGACCCCGCCCCGCCACTCCAGGAGCCAAGCAGACTCGTCCCCAGGGATGGTATGGGTTTCCTGCAGGAAACTCACCGTATACCGCCCATCCCTGAGGGCTGAGAGATTGTTATGCCTGCGAAGAGGACCCCTGCTGCCATTTACATTGAGACTAGCTATGGTAAGCTTCATGGCGGGAGCACACTAGGGCTCAGCAGCTGTGCCCATTTCGGTGAGAGCGGAGGCGCCCTCCACCACACTGTCCGGAAAGAAAGCAAGGTTACTTTTTGCCTTCCGGGCTCGAGCGGTACCAGCGACACCCTGTGACCCACCATCCCCCGTAGGAGCGAGGCTGCTTCTCCCTCTAATGTCCCTTACTAGGTCATCTAGGAAAGATTTTAGTTGCCGTCTGTCGTTCCCCGCCACCGCATTCCTCTTTCCCTTTCCCTTTCGTCTGAGGATGACTCGCAGGGACCTCACCAGCCTCGGCATGCTGGGCCAGCGTAGCGAGGCTAGTTGAGGCCGGTGCTTGGCACCCTCAGAGGTGAGAATAAAATGCTTAATTTCCTCTACAGGTATCAATGGGGACTTCTCAGGAGGGGTGAGGATGTCCATTATTTCACTATCGAAAGAGTCCCCCTCCAACCCGTCACTGCAGACAGAATCCCCATCGGCCTCCCCGCATGTTCCAATAGATGGCTGCGCTTGTGACCCACACCGCGCAGCGGGTACCTCGCTCTTACCTGCCCGCTCCACCGTCGCATCAGCCTCATCCACATTTGCGACAGTGGAGGGACAATCCCCAGGGACTCCCTGCAAGTCATTAATTGCTGGGGTCGACGTGCACAGAAAAACACCCTCCCCAGGGGCAGGCATAGAGGGGAACCCGGCACCTTTGGTCCAAGGGATTCACAAGCAGCCTGGTGCTGAGAATGAGAGAGCTTTGTCTCGTCTCCTCTTACATTATTCGGTACACTGGCCTCCAGAGAGGCGCTGACTTGTAGGTCCTGGGTGGAGGCCTCCAGGGCTGCCTCATTTGTGCAAACAGGGCTATCACAAGCTTTTTGCACAACCACACCATCTTCCCCAGGACTGGTGGCTACATCTGGGGACTCAGGTTTAGAACCAACCCCTACCCGGATTCCCACCCCTTCCTGGGACTCCCCCGCATCTACATCCCCTGCCCTCTTGCGGGAACGTTCCCTTCTCCTCTTCACACCGGAGGAGCACACAGGTGCAGGCTTCACCGATGGGGCGGCGCTCTCTGTTTCCATCGCCCCGTCTGCTTGCGCACCTCCCCGAGCCCCACGCTCCACTTCAGGCGAAATGGGCGTGAGCTCTGCAGCCTCAAAGGCCCGCTTCTTACTGTGTTTGGATTTCCCCTTTGCCTTCTTACTCCGCACAGACTCCACCCCGTCCCCCACCTGAACCACAGGGAGAGGAGCAGGGACCGACCCAACCGTAGGAGTAGGGGTAGGTGCAGGGGCAGGGGCAGGGTGAGGGGCTGGGGCAGGATCACGGGCGGGGGCAGGGTCAGATGCAGGCGCAGACGCACGCGCAGGAGTAGGATCAGGGGGAGAGGTAGCTGGGGCACTGGTGCCCGAAATGGGCTCCCTCGGGTTCCGGGCGGCAGGACAGTCCCTCCGAAAGTGCCCCACCCCCCTGCACGCATGGCACCGTGGGCGCTCGGAGCTCCAGTACACCTGATAATCCACTCCCTCGTGCCGGACAGTAAACCGGCCCTCAACATCGTCCTCCCCTTCCAGCTGCATGAATACCTGACGCTGGAAAGAGATTACGGTGCGGAGGGTGCGTCTCTTAAATTTGTGTCGGATGACAGTGATCTCCGACCTTACTTGCCCTAAACGGGCCAGTGGGGGTAGCAAGTCCTCATTTGGAATGAAAGGCTTAACATGCCCAAGCACGATACGTTGCGTGGGGGCCGTCACCAGCTCCATAGGTAAAAAGATGTTGTCTACCGTGACTCCCCTGCTTAGGGCCCGGTGCACTAGCTCTTCATTCGCCAGATAGAACGGTGGCCAGAATACCACCTTTCCCAACAAGGTCCTCCATTGCCTCCGTACACTTTTCTAGTGTCATTCCAGGGCGCAAAATACATTGCACCCCACGTTCCACCTTCACCGACCGAAACAGGGCGTTGTCCGAGGCCGGGGAGGCAGCCGCCCTTGCGTAACTCCCCGAAGGCCCGCGACTCCCTGGAGACCGGTCCGGCATGCTGGCGCTCTTTCCAGTCCGAGAATCCTACAGCGGTGCCGGTTAGAAGTCCTGGAACGAGTCGAATAACTGGCCGGGAAAGTTTGCAGTCAACAGTTCCTCGCTGGCTCGACGCCAGGAAAGGCTCCGTCGGACTTGCAGAGACCCAGGCCGGGAGAGGCCGAAACGTCCTTCCAGATGCTCCGGCACCAACACCGGACGAAAATCAGGAAAACAATGGAGGAGGAACGTTGCCCCGCTGTCAATGGGGCGGAACGACGGCGTTTGCCTCCGGTTTTGGAGCGAACTGGCTTCCTGGCGAGTTGCCAGCGGCCGCAGCTGGGAGCTACGCAGTTAGCAGCCGCCAACAAACCCAGCCCAAACCGGCAGTAAATCTCCACACCGAGTTTCCACACCAGCGCCGTCACTCACTCGGTTGTCGAAGAGACTTTTAGAGCCACCTCCAAAGTATTCCACGAACTTTATCCAGTAGTTTTGCCTCGATTTCTCCCAGCTCAGTCAGCACAGCTCCTCTCTGTGTCTGACCCCGGGAGTGTGTGATGGGACGGTGTGGAGGGAGCTTCACTCTGTGTCTGGCCCCGGGAGTGTGTGATGGGACAGTGTGGGGGGAGCTTCCCTCTGTCTGATCCCGGGAGTGTGTGATGGGACGGTGTGGGAGGAGTTTCACTCTGTGTCTGACCGAGACAGTGTGTGATGGGACGGTGTTGGGGGAGCTTCACTCTGTGTCTGACCAAGAGAGTCTGTGATGGGACGGTGTGCAGGGAGCTTCACTCTGTGTCTGATCCCGGGAGTGTGTGATGGGATGGTGTGGGAGGAGTTTCACTCTGTTTCTGACCCCGGGAGTCTGTGATGGGACAGTGTGGAGGGAGTTTCACTCTGTGTCTGACCCCGGGAGTGTGTGATGGGACGGTGCGGAGGGAGCTTCACTCTGTGTCTGACCCCGGGAGTGTGTGATGGGACGGTGTGGTGGGAGCTGTCTGACCCCGGGAGTGTGTGATGGGATCATGCGGAGGGAGCTTCACTCTGTGTCTGACCCCGGGAGTGTGTGATGGGACGGTGCGGAGGGAGCTTCACTCTGTGTCTGACCCCGGGAGTGTGTGATGGGATCATGCGGAGGGAGCTTCACGCTCTGATCTGTAGCTTTGCGCTGTAAATGTTGCGGGCACATACAATGTTGGGGGAGTGTGGGAAAGGTGGGGAGAGTGTCACGGCTTGTTATATCCGCCCCTCCCTCTCATCCCCAGCTCTTGCCGATCGAGCGGGCCGCTGAGCGCATGAGGAAGAAACAGAAATCAGCGCAGACTCGGTGAGTGGCTGACGGGTTGAGGTAGGGTGGGGCGGGGGGAATCTTCGTGGTGTGGTTGAGAGAGTTCCCCTTTGTAGGAAGGAGGGACTGAGGGAGCTCCTGGAATAGAATGACTGAGGGAGCTCCACGGAGTCAGGGTCTGGTGGAGAGAGTGGTGTGTGAGCCCAGTGGAGTGTGGACAAACACGGCTCCCCGTGTACAAGACTGGGGAACCCCTAGAGTGGGTTCTGAGGGAGCTCTCCTGTGGCGTGTGCGGGAACTCCTGGCCTGCAGGACTGAGGGAGCACCCCGGGTATAGGAGGCCCCGCGAGTGCGACTGTGGGTGCTCCCTAGATGTACGGCCGAGGGACCTGGATGGGCCTGAATCGCCTTGCATGGGGACGGTGGGGGGTGGTGTGACTGAAGGGGCTCCCTGCCCCTGGGGCTGGGGCCAGAGGGAGCTTCCCGCACATGGGGACGGGGGCCCGCAGGAGCTCTCCGCACAGGCGAGGGGGGTCTGAGTGAGCTTCCTGGGGCAGGGGGTGCTGATGGAGCTCTCTGCACTGGGGAGGGTGGGTGGGGTGTGGCTGAGGGAGTTTCCCGCACGGTGAGGGGGGAGGGGTTGGAGCTGAGGAAGTTCCTCGCATACACAACCAGGACACAGGGGCAGCTCGCTGAATGCAGGAGCGGTGGCCCCCCCCCCCGCCCCCGATGCAGGATTGCAATTGAGGGAGCTCTCCCGGGGAGGGGTGGCGGGTGTGTATGCGAGGGAGGTTCCTGGCAGGAGGGCATAATGACTCAGACGGAGGAATCTGTTCCAGGGCAGTCAAAAAGGATGGAGGGACAGCGGCTGAGGAGGAAGAGGAGGAGGAGGTGAAGATCAACGTGGCAGAGGTCGAGAGGTTCACACTGCCGAGTGGGCAGGAGATTGCCCGGGAAAATATCCTTTCTTGTGTGTTGTGTGTCTGTGTCTCTGCATTGTGTGTGTCGGTCTGTGTTGTGTGTCTGTCTCTGCGTTGTGTGTGTGTGTGTCTCTGAAACAGGCCATACAGCCCAGTTGCTCCATGCTGGCCAGGGTTCCTGTCGAAGCAGGTCTTTATTCTGAGGCCGTGCCCTCGGGTGGCGAAAGTTCCCTCCCCGCGTCCGTTCTGTCCCGGCGACTTCAGCCCCTCGCAGGTCTCAATGAGGTACCACCTGCAACACCCCCGTCATCCGCTGAATTCCGTTGAGTCTGGGCCCAGAGCCGTCTTGCGACCCTCGTATGATCGGCCTCGGGATCTCTCTCGTCAGCTGTCTGCACCGCTGGCCATCTTTCCTTGGATCAGGGGGCCCAAGGTGCCTCTGCAAGTGCTCTCCGGTTCTGTGTCGCAGGCCCGTTGACCAGACTCCCATTTGGGCTCGTGCCTCTTGGCACCCATCCCTCGAACCCTTTGCTACCCCGTGCACTGGAAACGTCGGCTGTTCTGTTCGCTCTTCTCCATCGGCGGTGCCTGGGCCGCGGGGTTCCTGCAGCGTTTTGTCACCCGAGTGCCTTCAGAGTCAGGATCAGGTCTGGTGTCACCGGCGTGTGCTGTCAAATGCATCGTTTTGCAGCAGCATTCCTCTGCAGTGTGTAAAAAAGACCATAAATTACATAAGTATGTAAATAGGTAGATACTTTACTGATCCCAAAGGAAATCAGAGTGTCACAGTAGCCTTACAAGTGCAATATTAGAAGAGAAGTAAGAAAGAATAAAAAACGTTACCTCAAACAGTCTGGCGGGTGGGGAGTGGGGAGGGGTCACCACTTCCCCGGCTATATTCTCATTATGGAGCCTGGTGGCCAAAGGTAAGAATGACCTCATATCGCACTCTTTGGAGCAGCAGAGTGGTCTCAGTCTATGACTAAAAGTGCTCCCTCTCTGCTCAGCCACGGTGGTATGCAGAGGATGAGAATCATTGTCTGCAAATGCCAGGATTTTCCGTCGGGTCCTTTGTTCTGCCAACAACCTGCAGTGTGTCCAGTTTGACAGCCAGCCTTTCAAATCAGATACTGAGCCTGTTGGCATCACCCCTGTTGATGCCATTGCCCCAGCACGCCACCACATAGAAGACTGTACTGGCGACAACAGACTGGTAGAACACATGAAGGAGAGGCCTGCAAACTCCTAAGGACCTCAGTCTCCTCAGGAAGCAGAGGCGACTTTGGCCCTTCTTGTACACAGCCTCTGTGTTGGTTTCCACTCAAGTCTGTCATCCAGATGCACCCCCAGTTACCTGTAGGTCCTCACCACATCCACGTCATCACCATCAGTAGTAACAGGGAGCAGATACATTAAAAAAAAGATTAAATTGAATAAAGAGAGGAAAGCATTAGTAAATCACATCTGCTGCCTTCCCTCATCCACTCTCCCCCAACCTGGTTTCTCCTATCACCTGTCAGACTGTACACCTTTCCCCTGCCCCCACATTTCCTCACTCTGGCTTCTGACCCCCCTTCCCCTCCAGTCCTGCTGAAGGGTTTCAGCCCACCATGTCAGCCGTCACTTCCTTCTGCGGACACCGCCAGGCCTGCTCAGCGCCTCTGGTGTTCTGCAGGAGCTGCTGTAGATTTCGAGCATCTGCCGAATACCTCGCGCTTTTGAATCCTGTCCGGTAGCCTGCCTGGCGCAGTGTCAAGCTACTGGTGGATCGTGTGAGCCCCCCACCCCCCCATTGAGGGATCTCGCATTGGAGTGGCTACCGCGATCCCTCTGCCCTTTTGAGGGATCTCCCTCATCCCCTGTGAGGGATCTCTCATCGGTGGCTGGTGTGGTGCTTCACTCCTTCAAGGGTCTCCCTTCTCTGCCCGAGTGATGCCTTGCCCACTGGGCAGATGCCTCATCGGGAAGGTAAGGTGAAACTTTTAGTTATCCCAAAGGAAATTATTGTTGCAAGGCTGTTCAGTCAGAAAGGCGTGCTTTAAAATACAAACTGTAAGCCTTGACGTTTGGAAAAATACCAAATCCACATTAAAAAGTAATGCAAAATACATGATGTGCAATGAAACCATGTACTTATTTACTTGAGGAGGAGGCGTTGGAGAGTCTTATAGCCACAGGGAGAAAGGATCTGGTGTAATCTGGGAGAAAGGGAGCAGGATTGGGCCGTCTGGCCCATGAAGTCTGCTTCGCCATTCAGTACGATCGTGTTTGTTCAGGCGCTGCTGTCAGCTCCACCTTCTTGCCTTTCCCCCCGCAGTCCTTAATTCTCCTGCTCTGCAAAAATCTTAGCAATCTACGCCGGACATATTTTTAACGGTACATTTCTTCCCTGGGTAGGGAATCCCACAGATTCACTTCTCTCTGGGGAGAGCAGTTTCTCCCCAGCTCTGCCCTAAATCTACTCCCCTGAATCTTGAGACCTTGTCCGCCTAGTTCCAGCCTCACCTGCTGGCGGGTGCAGCTTCCCAACCTACGTAGTCTGTCCCTTTCATGACTTTCGATGTTTCTCCGAGACCTCTCATTCTTCTGGAACCCAGCAAGTATAATCCCAGGCGACTCGGCCTCGCCTTGTAGACTTAACACCCCCTCATCTCCAGAATCAGCCTGGTGAACTCAACCTGTTCTGCACCACCTCCAAAGCCAGGATATCCTACCCCAAGTGAGGGGACCAGAACTGCACACAGTACTCCAGGTGCCGCCCCACCAGCACCCTGTACGGTTGCAGCATGACCTCCCTCCTCTTAAATGCAATCCCTTCTGGAAATGATTGCATTTCAACATTGCATCTGCCGTCTCGATGACCTGTTGCACCTGCTGAGCCACCAAGCTCCCTTGTGGAATCTCTTGACTTTGGAGAGTGTGTGAGGCGGGCCGGTAGGGGAGGGCCCTGTTACCCTTTCCTTCACTCCATCCTACCCAGCCAGCCCCCGGACCTGAAGCTGATCTTCCAGAGGATCCAGGACACCCTGGAGGTGCTGGCGGATTTCCGCGCGAGACGGGAGGAGGGCCGGGACCGGCAGGAGTACCTGCAGGTCCTCCGCAGAGACCTGGCCACCTACTACAGCTACAACAGCTACCTGATCGAGAAGCTGATGGAGTTGTTCCCTCTGCCCGAGGTGGGGAACGGCAGGGGCGGGATGGAAGAGGCGGGGAGAGATGTGAAGAAAGGAGGAGGGAGGATGGAAAGGGGAAGGAAGGAAGGGAGAGATGGCAAAAATAAGGAGACCAGTGAAGGGAAGAGGGTAAGAGGAAGGGGAAGGAGAAGGAGGTAGCGGTGAGCACAACGCTCTACAGTCCCAACGACCCCGGTTCAGTTCCCGCCGCTGCCTGTGAAGAGTTTGTACGTTCTCCGCGTGACGGCATGGGTTTCCTCCGGGTGCCCTGGTTTCCTCCCACAGTCCAAAGGCGTACCGGTTGGTAGGTTATTGGCATCCGTTAGTCTTGTGAGACCATGGATTTGCACCTTGGAAGGTTTCCAGGGTGCAGGCCTGGGCAAGGTTGTATGGAAGACCGGCAGCTGCCCATGCTGCAAGTCTCCCCTCTCCACGCCACCAATGTTGTCCAAGGGAAGGTCATTAGGACCGATACAGCTTGGCACCAGTGTCGTCGCAGAGCAATGTGTGGTTAAGTGCCTTGCTCAAGGACACAACACGCTGCCTCAGCTGAGGCTCGAACTCACGACCTTCAGATCACTAAACCAACGCCTTAACCACTTGATCACGCGGGTTGGTAGGTTAATTGGACATTGTAACTTGCCCCGTGAGGGGGCGAGGGTTAAATTGGGAGGTTGCTGGACGGTTAAAATAAAGAGAACGGGAGAAAGAGGGAGCAGGGGAGGGGAGCGGGGGGGAGAATGGGGAAAGGGCAGGGGAGTGGGAAGAAGGGAAGAGAGAGGGAGGAGGGAACGGACCGAAGGGAGGACGACGAGGAGACGGAGAGCAGCCCTCACCCTCCTGTGACCCCCCTTCACCTTCCTTCACAGCTGCTGGAGTTCCTGGAGGCCAGTGAGGTTCAGCGACCCGTGACCGTCCGTACCAACACCCTGAAAACCCGCCGGCGAGACCTGGCCCAGGTGAGGTGGGGTGTGGTTGGGGCTGGAGAGGTGGGACGTCTCGGCTGGAGGGGAAGGTGGCGGGCATCGGCTGGGGAGAAGGGAAGAGATACCCGGGGTGGAGGTGGGTCGGACAACTGGAGCCCATGGGGCGCCTGATGGAGTGGGGTCAGTCTCGGCTGTGGTGAGTGCGTAGGGGGTGTGGGGGGGATATGTGTTGTCTCTCCATACATGACTTCCCCCCACCCTCTCTCCACATGAGGGACGGTGTGTGGGTGGGGAGAGCGTAGTAACTGAGACTGCCTGACCTTAGTCGCCCCTTCTCCGCACAGGCACTGATCAACCGCGGGGTGAACCTGGACCCGCTGGGCAAGTGGTCCAAGACTGGCCTGGTCATCTTCGACTCTGCCGTGCCCATCGGTGAGTTCAGGGGTGAGGTGGGGGAGAGGTTCTGTCTGTCTCCCACCCTCTGTCGCCATCATTGCTCCCTGTCTGCCCCCCACCGGCCCGCGGCTCCCCCCTTCCCCCTTTTCAACACTCCTCCTCTTCCCACCCCCTGACCTATCTCAGCTCTATTCCTGCTGCCTTCCCTCCCTAACCCCCACCCAAGGTTTCCACCCCCTCCTGCGTCCCCTTCTCTCCCTCCCCTGTCTTCCCCCATTCCCTCCTTTTCCTCCTGTTCCGTTCCTCCCCCCCCCCCCACCTGGGACTCTCTGACGCTGTCCTCTGCCCCCAGGAGCCACCCCCGAGTACCTCGCAGGCCACTATATGCTCCAGGGTGCCTCCAGCCTGCTGCCAGTGATGGCCCTCGCCCCTCAGGAGGGAGAGGTGCTCCTCGACATGAGCTGCGCCCCGGGGGGGAAGACTACCTACTGCGGTGAGTGGGAAGGGTGAGGGGGGGGTACAGGGAGGTGGGGCGTTGGAGAGGCAGAAAGAAAGGAGTGTAACAGGGAGAGTGGCGGACGGGGATGCAGAGAGCGTGAGTCGAGGTATGAGTGTGCGAGGGGAGGGAGAGGTGAGGGGGTGCAGTAGATAGGGAGTGTGCAGAGAAGGGGGCCAACAGCGGGAGCGGCGGGTGGGGCGCAGAGGAGACCGGCAGGGGGTGAGCAGGGAGCGGAGAGGCAGAGGGAGAAGGGAGGTGAGGGCAGCTGTGGCGGGGGGGCAGGGAGCGTGGGAGGAAGAGGTGGATGGGGGAGGGAGTGGTGGACGAGGGGGAGAGTAGGAGGGAGAGGTGCATGAAAGAGGGAGAGAGAGTGGTGGATGAGGGAGGGAGAGTGGAAGGAAGAGGGGATAAGGCCAGAGGGAGAGGAGGTTGTGGAGAGAATGAGGGAGTGTGAGTGGATGGGGAAAGCGGACGGTGGTGGGGGAGAGAAGAAGAAGTGGCAGACGAGAGGTACAAGAAAAGGCAGAGAGGAAAGTGAGGGAGTGGAATGGGAAGACAGACAGGAAGAAGGTGTTGGGGAGATGAGAAGAAAGAAAGGGGAGAGGGTCAGAGGAGAGAGGTGAAAAGTGGGGGAGAGTTGAGAAGGGCAATGGATGGAGTCACAGGGGTAAATTTGGCAGATGGGAGGGAGGGGCAGGTGGGGATGCCCTGGGTCTGACGCCCCTTGTTGACACACAGCCCAGTTAATGAAGAATACGGGGGTAATTGTGGCCAACGACCCCAGCGCAGAGCGTCTGCGCAGTGTGGTGGGGAACCTTCACCGGCTCGGTGTCACCAACACCATCGTCTCCAACTGCGACGGCAGAGACTTCCCTAAGGTACGTCCTCAGCAATGCTCCCTCCTTTTCACAGCCGCGCAGACCAGCCACTGCCCAGGGCAGGAAATTCGTGCACAGCCTGAAAACTGAATTGAATTTATTTTTTCATGAGGAGTAAAAATCTTTATGTTACACCTCTGTCTAAATGTGCAATGTGCAATTTTTAGTAATTTGTAGTAAATATTATGTACAACAGGACAGTCAATATAGTAGAGAAATAGAGTTATATCAGCGTGTATTAATCAGTCTGATGGCCTGGTGGAAGAAGCTGTCCCAGAGCCTATTGGTCCTGGCTTTTATGCTGCAGTACTGCTTCCCAGATGGTAGTAGCTGGAACAGTTTGTGGTTGGGGTGACTCAGGTCTCCAAAGATCCTTCAGGCCCTTTTTACACACCTGTCTTTGTAAATGTCCTGAATAGTGGGAAGTTCACATCTACAGATGCGCTGGGCTGTCTGCACCACTCTCTGCAGAGTCCTGCGATTGAGGGAAGTACGGTTCCCATACCAGGCAGTGATGCAGCCAGTCAGGATGCTCTCAATTGTGCCCCTGTAGAAAGTTAATCTAAATGTTAACATTTAACTTTTTAAAATATTGACATAGTATTTACGGCAATTTAAATGTTTTGAAATATGCATACTATGAATATCTAGAGTGAAAATTGGAAAAAAAAATCACAGGCTTTTGATTTTATTTGTTGAAGTGTGTCATGAAATACAGAACTGCAAAGAAAATCTTTTGCGTTTCTCATCTGTCTGTATGACAAATCCACTGTCTATAAACACCGTCCAGCTTAATTTTGCATCCAGATGAAAGATGCATCTAAATCCTCGTTAGATCATCCAATGGTTCTACTCCTCGATTATTTCTGGATTTACATTGGATTAAATTTACAAGACCAAATCCGCGTTTGCAGTTAGCACTGGGAGCTTGAAAATTTCCAACAATGTCAACAAAAATTGTCAGTTCTGCAAATTCTTAGCTTCTTGGTGCATAGTTCACAAATCAATCGCCATCTTAATTGAACCAGTTTCAGTTTTCTCAGAAACGACATTTGAAATCACAGTGTTGCTGCCATCTTTTTGAGGTAACGCGCTTGTCGTAGTTCGCAATGGTAGCTGAGAATTATTTTGCCAGTCTTACAGCATTCTCATTTCCAAATTCAAAATCAGTTGTATTTGCAACAGCAGCAGGGTCGAAAATTGCCATTCTCTGAACTCATCTAATTCGGGAAATCTATTGTCCAAGTGATTGCACGCATGTTGAACAGTATCGGTGCCAGAACTAACAGATGCAAGCAGATCTTTCACCTTGTCACTCCAATAAACGGTATCGCCGAGATACTGTGACCGTAACTTGTTAAATTTTGCTTCTGCCTACTGCAACGCTTCAATTGGAGTTGGACAGCTTTTCTGAAGGAATTTGCAGAGATGCCAGGTCTTTCTGAAACAACGTTGAGGAAAGTTAATGTTACTCGATCAGGTAGAGTAGTCAAAATCTTCAGGCAGTAGTTGCTGATTGGATCGTAACATTCATTAACTTAATTTTTTTGCTAAATATGAAAAAGGATGTCAAAAGTTTCTTTGGATACATAAAGTGTAAAAGAGAGGTGAGAGTGGACGTTGGACCGTTAGAAAACAATGCTGGAGAGGTAGTAATGGGGTACGAGGAAACTGCAGACGAACTGATTAAGTATTTTGCATCAGTCTGCACGGTGGAAGACACTATAGTAGAAGTTCGAGAGTGTCAGGAGGCAGAATTGTGTGAATTTGCAATTACTTAGGGAGCATTTTCTCAGGACACTGAAAGATCTGAAGGTAGATAAGTCACCTGGACCAGATAGTGTACACCTCAGGGCTCTCAAAGAGGTGACTGAAGAGAATGTGCAGACATTAGTAATGATCTTAAGAGGTGACTAGATTCCGAAATGGTTCTGGAGGAATAGAAAACTGCAATTGTCACACCACTTTTCAAAATGGGAAGGAAATAAATTTACCTGCTCCATTTCCAACATATATATATATCTCTCCCTCTCCCTCTCCCTCCCCCCTCCCCCCTCCCCCCGCCTCCCCCTCTCCCCCCGCCTCCCCCTCCCCCTCTCCCCCTTATATCTGCCGATGTCTATTATAAGCCCACTGACTCTCACAGCTACCTGGACTATACCTCTTCCCACCATGCCTTCGTCTCTGCCGCATCTGCTGTCAGGATGAGGTATTTCATTCTAGGGTAAAGGAGATGTCCTGCTCCTACAAAGAAAGGGGCTGCCCTTCCTCCACCATCAATGCTGCCCTCAACCGCGTCTCTTCCATTTTGCGCATGCCTGTCCTCCCAACAGTCCACCAGCGATGGGGTTCCTCTTGTCCTCACCTACCACCCCACCAGCCTTGGCACATAATTCTCCGCAGCTTCCGCCATCTCCAACAGGATCCCACCACCAAGCACATCTTTCCCTCCCTTCCACTTTCTGCTTTCCACAGGGATCGCTCCCTACACGACTCCCTTGTCCATTCGTCTCTCCCCACCGATCTCCCTCCTGGCACTTAACCTTGCAAGCAGAACAAGTGCTATATCTGCCCTTGCACCTCCTCCCTCACTACCATTCAGGGCCTCAGACAGTCCTTCCAGGTGAGGCGACACTTCACCTGTGAGTCTGTTCGGGTCGTCTACTGCGTCTGGTGTGGCCTCTTGTATGTTGGTGAGTCCCGCCGTGGATTGGGAAACCACTTCACCAAGCACATACCAGAAAAAGCAGGATATCTCCCGTGGCCACACACTTCAATTCCACTTCCCGTTCCCATTCCGATATGTCCATCCGTGTCCTCCTCTACTGTCGCGATGAGGCCACTCTCAGGTTGGAGGAACACCACCATATATTCTGTCTGGGCAGCCTCCAACCTGATGGTATGAACATGGATTTCTGGAGCCCAGTAATACCATTCCCGTTTCCCTCTCTCACCTTTCCTCTTACCTGCCCATCACCTCCGTCTGATGCTCCCCCTTTTCTTTATTTTCCATGGCCTTCTTCCTCTCCTATTAGATTCCCCCTTCTCCAGCCCTGTACCTCTTTCACCAATCAACTTCCCAACTCTTTACTTCACCCCTCCCCCCTCCCAGTTTCACCTTTCACCCTGTGGTTCTTCCTCCCCCCCTCCACCCCATCTTTTAACTCTGACTCCTCATCTTCTTTTGTCCAGTCCTGATGAAAGGTTTCAGCCCAAAATGTCAACTGTACTCTTTTCCATAGATGCTGCCTGTCCTGCTGAGTTCCTCCAGCATTTTCTGTGCATTTTGCAAGGAAGTAACAGACCAGTTAGCCTGACCTGAGTGGTTGGGAAGATGTTGGGATCGATCATTAAGGATGGAGCTTCAGGATACTTGGTGGCACACCATAAAATAGACCGTAGTCACCATGGTTTCCTCGAGGGAGAATCTCATCTGACAAACCTGTTGGAATTCTCTGAAGAGATAACAAGCAGGACAGACAAAGGAGAATTGGTGGATGTTGTGTACTTAGATTTTCAGAAGGCCTTTGACAAGGTGTCACACATAGAAACATAGAAAACCTACAGCACAATACAGGCCATTCAGCCCACAAAGCCGAACATGTCCCTACCTCAGAACTACCTAGGCTTTACCCATAGCCCTCTATTTTTCAAGCTACATGTAGCTAAACAGGAGTCTCTTAAAAGACCCTATCATTTAAATTATGAGAACACTCAGCCTCTTTTATTGTCATTTAGAAATGCATACATGCATTAAGAAATGATACAATGTTTCTCCAGAGTGATATCACAGAAAACAAGACAGACCAAAGACTAACACTGACAGAACCACATAATTATAACATATAGTTACAACAGTGCAAAGCAATACCATAATTTGATGAAGAACAGTCCAGAGGCGCAGTAAAAAAAATAGTCTCAAAAGTCCCCGAGTCGATTGATTTCCCGAGTCCCTGATAGCAGGCGGCAAACAGGAGAAACTCCCTGCCATAAACCTCCAGACACCGTCAACTTGCCGATGCCTTGGAAGCAGCCGACCACAACCGACCCTGAGTCCATCCGTCTGAAAACTTCGAGCTTCTGAGCAGCCCCTCCGATACAGCCTCCCGAGCGCCATCCTCTGCCGAGCACCTTCGAACTCTCCCCAGCCGCTGAAACACGCAAAGCCGAGGATTTTGGGGCCTTCAGCTCCGGAGATTCCGGTTACCACACAGTAGCAGCGGTAGCAAAGCAGTCATTTCAGAAGTTTTCCAGATGTTCAGCTATGCACTCACGTACGTCTCCATCAAATCAGAATTCTGCACGGTCCCCTACTTGACAGATAACAGATATTCATCACTGTCATCGTGCCACCATCTTCTCCCGCTTTTATTTCCACCTCCAATACCGCCGCCGGCAGCCCATTCCACGCACTCACCACTCTCTGCGTAAAATAACTTACCCCTAACATCTCCGCTGTACCTTCTTCCAGGCATCTTAAAACTATGCCCTCTTGTGCTAGCCATTTCAGCCCTGGGAAAAAGCCGCTGACTATCCACACGATCAATGCCTCTCATCTTATACACCTCTATCAGGTCCCCTCTCATCCTCCGTCACTCCAAGGAGAAAAGGCAGAGTTCACTCAACCTATCCTCATAAGGAATGCTCCCAAATCCAGGCAACGCCCTTGTAAATCTCCTCTGCACCCTTTCTATGGTTTCCACGTCCTTCGGACAGTGAGGCGACCAGAACTGAGCAAAGTACTCCAAGTGGGGTCTGACCAGGGTCCTATATAGCTGCAACATCACCTCTCTTAATTCCATGATTGATGAAGGCCAATGCACTGTATGCCTTCTTAACCACAGAGTCAACCTGCGTAGCAGCTTTGAGTGTCCTATGGACTCGAACCCCAAGATCCCTCTGATCCTCCACACTGCCAAGAGTCTTACCATTAATGCTATATTCTGCCATCATATTTGACTTACCAAAATGAACCACCTCACACTTATCTGGATTGAACTCCATCTGCCACTTCTCAGCCCAGATTAGCATCCTATCAATGTCCCATTGTAACCTCTGACAGCCCTCCAGACTATCCACAACACCCCCAACCTTTGTGTCATCAGCAAATTTACTAACCCAACCCTCCACTTCCTCATCCAGGTCATCTATAAAAATCACAAACATTTTTTAACAAGTTAAGAGCCCATGGTATTACAGGAAAGATTCTAGCATTGATAAAGCGGAGGCTGACTGGCAGAAGGCAAAGAGTAGGAATAAAGGGAGCCTTTTCTGGCTGCCTGGCAGTGACGAGTGGTGTTCCACAGGGGTCTGTGTTGGGACCAATTCTTTTTACATTATATGTCAAATGACTTGAATGGTGGAATTGATGGCTTTGTGGCCATGTTTGCGATCAATACGAAGACCTGTGAAGAAACATGTCATTTGGATGAAGTAGAGAGGCTACAGAAGGAGTTAGACAGATTAGGAGATATGGGCAAAGAAATGGCAGATGGAATACAGTGTTGGGAAGTGTATGGTCGCGCACCTTGGCAGAAGAAATAAAAAGGTAGACTCCTTTCTAAATGGAGAGAAATTTCAAAACTCTGAGGGGCAAAGGGACTTGGGAGTGCTTGTGCAGGATTCCCTAAAGGTCAATTTGCTGACTGAGTCAGTGGTGAGGAAGCCAGATTTAATGTCCGCATTCGTTTTGAGGGGACTGGAATACAAAAGCAAGGATGTAATGTTGATACTTTGTAAAGCACAGGTGAAGCCACACGTGGAGTTTTGTGAGCAGGTTTGGGCCCTTTATCAGAGAAAGGACCTGCTGAAACTGGAGACGGTTCGAAGGAGGTGCATGAAAATGATTCCAGGATTGAAAGGCTTGTCGTATGAAGAGTGTTTGGCTCTGGGCCTCCACTCACTGGAGTTCAGAAGAATGAGGGGTGGCCTTGATAGAGTGGGTGTGGAGAGGACGTTTCCTATGGTGGGAGAGCCTCGGACCAGAGGGCACAGCCTCAGAGTTGAGAGGCGTCCACTTTGAAATAGCTCCCTCCGGCCCTTCGAGCCACGATTCAATCCTCATGGGACGGGTTACCGTGACCAATTAATTTACCTGCCGGTTCGCCTTGGGACTGTGGGAGGAAACCAGAGCACCCAGAGGAGACCCACCCAGTCACGGGGAGAGAACGTCCAAACTCCTTGCAGGCAGGGATGGGAATTGAACCAGGGTCGCTGGGACTGCCGAGCGCTGTGCCCACCATTGTGCTACTGTGCCGGCCCATTTTGGAACAGAGATGAGGAATTTTTTTTTATACGGCCAAAAGGAGGGGAATCGGTTGATTTCGGTGTCACAGGCGGCTCTGGAGGCCAATTCTGGGTATGTTTGAGGCAGAGGCTGATAGATTCCTGGTTAGTCAGGGCATGGAGGGATACGGGGAGAAAGCAGGAGACTGGGGCTGAGACGGAAAATTAGATCAGCCATGATGAAATGGCAGAGCAGACTCAATGGGCCCAATGGCCAAATTCTGCTCTTATATCTTATGGTCTTGACACTGGATCAAAACTTTGTAAATCCTCTTTATGAACTCGAGAGATTCTGCAAATGTTGGAAATCCGGAGTAACGCAGGCACAAGATGCTGCGGGAAGTCTGGCAACACAGGCTCTGTGCGCGGGAGCATTTCGGTGGCTGGCATCGGGTGCAGGGGCCTGGGAAGGGGAGAGTAAACTGGGCTGGTTCACCCCACTCCCTCCCTGACCTGGGGGCGGTGGAACAGGGAAAGGGAGCGTGACCTGGGGACTGGTTTAAAGAACCCCCCCCCCTCCCCTTCCCAAACCCAGAGCCCAGATTGTGGGACAGTGATCGGGAGGGTAAAGCCAGGACTGACTCACCACTGGCTGGGTTTCTGGGTGGTGTGGTGGGGGTAACTCACTGTGCACTGTTTGCCCAGGTGATGGGGGGATTTGATCGGGTACTGCTGGACGCGCCCTGCAGCGGGACCGGTGTCATCTCAAAGGATCCCAGTGTCAAGACCAACAAGGTGTGTGGAGCCCCGCGTACACCTGACCCTCGAGCACCGTCCCGTGGCCTCGTCTTCCTCCCTGTCCCCCCCTCCATTCACCCCATTCTTTCCTCCTCCTGCTTTCTGCCCCTTCCCTCTTCATGCCTCCGCCATCCCCTTTCCCTCCACCTTTCCCCTCCCCCTCGCCCTGCCGTGCCCCACTCCAACCCATCTCGCCTTGCCCTGCCCCTTCTCACCCCACCACCCCCACCTTGCCCACACTGACTCTGCCGCTCCCCCACAGGAGGACATTGACATTAAGAAGTGTGCTCAGCTCCAGAAACAGCTGCTGCTCTCGGCCATCGACTCTGTGGATGCGAACTCCCAGACGGGCGGTTACCTCGTCTACTCTACCTGTTCCATCACGGTGAGTGTGTTGGGGACCCGGCTGGGGCTCAGCCCTCTGTCTCTCCCATCGTCAGCCCGACCTACCCTGCCCACCCATCCTCTTTGACTGACTCTCTCTCTCTCTCTCTCTCTCTCTGTCTCGCCACCCCTCCACAGGTCGAGGAGAACGAGTGGGTTGTGGACTACGCTTTGAAGAAACGTAACGTAAAGCTTGTATCCACGGGTCTGGAGTTTGGCGTGGAAGGTTTCACAAAGTAAGGCCCGCTTTCCCCTTGGCCTGCGTTTACCCCTCGGTCTGTTTACTGGGTCTGTGTTTACCCCTCGGTCGGTTTACTGAGTCTGTGTTTACCCCTTGGTCTGTTTACTGGGTCTGTGTTTACCCCTCGGTCTGTTTATTGGGTCTGTGTTTACCCCTCGGTCTGTTTAGTGGGTCTGCATTTATATATCAGTCTGTTTACTGGGTCTGTGTTTACCCCTTGGTCTGTTTACTGGGTCTGTGTTTACCCCTCAGTCTGTTTACTGGGTCTGCGTTTACCCCTCGGTCTGTTTACTGGGTCTGTGTTTACCCCTCGGTCTGTTTTCCGGGTCAGTGTTTACCCCCACTCCCAGTCTGCATTTACCCCACTTCTGTCTTTTTAACCAGCCCCTCCTTGGCCTGTGTTTAATAACTCCCCTCCTCTGGCCTGTTTAACTCCCCCCCCCCCCCCGGTCTGCATTTACCCTCACCCCACCCTGTGTTTAACTCTCCCCTCCTAGTTGGTGTTTACTCCTAGTTTGTTATGCCAGGGGTCCTGTTCTGCTGTTACTGACCTCTCTCCTCCCCCCCCCCCCCCCCCGTTGTTGCCCTTCTCAGGTTTCGGGAGCGCCGGTTTCACCCCTCCCTCAAGCTCTGCCGTCGCTTCTACCCGCACACCCACAACATGGACGGGTTCTTCGTGGCCAAGCTCCGCAAGTTTGCCAACTCACTGCCGCCGGCCCCTACCCCTGCCCCTGCCCCTTCCCTGGCCCCCTCCCCCACCGGGGCACAGGCCATACCCGCGCCCGCACCGGTAGACCCCGTGCCCGAGAAAGGCAGGGCCCCAGCCAGCGGGCGCCCCCGCCGCAGGATGGGCACAGCGTCCAGGATGCAGAAGGCCCTCCAGTTACGCAAGATGAAGGCAAAGTTCAGGAGGAAGAAGGCTTTGTGAGGGGAGGGTGGCTGCACGCTGGTCCGGGAGTCTGTTTTTATATAGAATAAAAATCGGTCACTTCTCCTTGCCCTGTCTGCACTCGTATGTGGGTAGCAGGCGCGCGGTTTGTGTGTGGGGAGGGGGAGGTGTTAGGAATGGACTCCCAGCGCTTGCTACCCTTGTGAGGGAGCAGGAATAATTTGCCAGGCACCGAAGTCCAGAGCAAGACAGTCTGGCCCCACTTGGAGGCACTCAGTGTCCCTCGGAGGAGGACGGTTGACATACTGGCTCGAGGTGTGTGTGAGTGTGTGTCTCTATGTGAGTGTGAGTGTGTGTCTGTGTATGCGTGTGTGTGTGTGTCTGTGCGAGAGTGTGTCTGTGTGCGTGAGTGTGTGTGTGTCTCTGCGAGTGTGTGTGACTGTGTGTGTGTGTGTCTCTGTATGTGTGTGTGTGGGTGTGTGTGTGCGTGAGTGTGTGTGTGTGTGTGTGCCTGTCTGTCTGTCGCTGTCAGTAACAAGGCCAGTTTAAAGCAAGCAAGGTTGCGTAGGGGTAGGCAGGAGCTAGCGAGGTGGAACCCCGCCCTAGGACAGGTGGAGGGGGAGGAACGGAGGCAGAGGGTGAATGATGGGCAGGTAAAGTCAAGTGGGAAAAGAGAGGGGAAAGGATGGAGGAGAGAGCAGGGTTGAAGAGCAGCAGACTGCAGGTGCTCGGTGGGGTTGAGGGTGTCAGGTAACATCTACAGAGAGAAGTAAAGGCCAAGATCCTTTCTCAGGACTGGAAAGGACGGGGGCAGAAGCCTGAATGATAAAGTCTGGCGTGGATGGGGGTGGGAAAGAGCACAGGCTGGCGGGTGATGGAGGGGGGTTGTGTGAGAAGCTGAGGGACGTGGGTGAAAGTGGCAACAGGACGGAGGAGTTCAGTTCAGTTTTTGTTTACTGTCATTTAGCAATGCATACATTAAAAATGATACAATGTTCCTCCACAATGATATCACTATAAAACACAGGACAAACCAAGACTAAAACTGACAAAACCACATAATTATAACATATAGTTACAACAGTGCAAGGCAATACCGTAATTTGATAAAGAGCAGACCATGGGCACGGTAAAAAAAAGCCTCAAAGTCCTGATAGACTCACCATCCCACGCAGACGACAGAAGAGAGAAACTCTCCCCGCCATGAATCTCCAGGTGCCACCAACTCGCCGATGCAGCACCATTGGAGGCACCCGACTCTGAGTCCATCCAAAAACTTCGAGCCCCCGACCAGCCCCTCCGATACAGCCCCTCTGAGCACCATCCTCTGCCGAGCGCTTCAACCCCGGCCACTGAGCAACAAGCAGAGCCGAGAACTCGGGACCTTCCCCTCCAGAGATTCCGGATCACACAGTAGCAGCAGCAGCGAAGCCGGCATTTCAGAAGTTTCACCAGATGTTCCTCCGTGCTCTGATGTCTGCCTCCATCAAATCAGGATTGTGCACGGCACCCTACTTGACAAATAACAGACGTCACCACCGGAGTGGCTGCTGCGAGGAGGAATCGGACAGTGGAGGAAGGGGAGGAGGGGAGCCAGTGGGAAGGTGATGGGCGTGTCCTGAAGCCTGGGGCGGGAGCAGGGAAGTGGGTGAGAGGGTCTCCGCAGTTAAATAGGTAGGTGCGAGTGGGGTTAGATGGGGGGGGGCAGGGCGCAGGGCTGACATCTCGGTGGGGGGAGGGAGGTATCAGAGGTGAGCAAGGGGATAGCTGCAGAGAGAGAGAGAGTAGACCGGCTGCAGGAATGGCAGGCGAGGAGTTGGGTTATCATCAGCCAAGGTCTGGAGCTTCCAGTGGCAATGGAGAATGGTCTCGCAGCATCGTCACGGGCACAGACTGTCCGATGAGTGACTTTCAGACTCCTGTTCTGCCTCTCTGTGCTCCTTTTCATCAAATCCACCCTCCAACGTGATCGGTGGGGGAGCGGGGGGATTCCACTGACTCGCCAGGACAGAGAGCCACGAGCGCACATGCGACCGCCTGCGCGGTTTCGAAGTGAGCTCAGTCTCAATAGTCACGCACGCTGTCACCACGTACCGGGCATTCACAGAGCAGAGGAATACAGTAGAATTAACGGGCAGCCACCCAGGCAAAGGACGAGCTATTCAGACACTTGAAATAACAGTTCACGAACAGACAGGCAAGTAAATAATTCCGGGAACGCGAGCTGTGTGGTCCTTGAGAGTGCGAGTCCGTGGGTTGTGGAATCAGTTCAGCGTTGAGGTGAGTGGGGCCCGATGGTTGAGGGTAATGACTGTCCCTGAACCTGCTGCTGGTGGTGGTGGGATCTGAGACTCCTGAGGCTCTTCCTTTGCGCATGCATATTTTTCACAAATCCTTTGGTGTCTCCCCGTAAGTGCCTGCTGGAAATTGAATCTCAAGGTAATACGTGCACTTGGACAATAAGCTTCAGCAAACATGCTCATCGGCAACTTCACTCCAGCAGCTTCTCTGTGTCTGTCTTGGGTTTCCAGCTTCTGCACATTTCCTCTTGTTTGTGGCGGGCAGCTGCCACAAGAGAAGCATAATTAGCATTAATTTAGGCATCACCAGTTTGCCCGGTGGATGGGGACCAGAGCGCCGGGTCGGGAAAGTGGAGGGATGGAGACGTCAGGGGCGGTAAAAGCAGGCAGGAAGTGATTTGAGTCCTGACGAAGGGTCTGGGCCCGAAACGTCGACTGGGCCTCTTCCTGTGGATGCTGCCTGGCCTGCTGCGTTCCACCAGCATTTTGTGTGTGTGTGTTGCTCGAATTTCCAGCATCTGCAGATTTCCTCGTGTTTGTGAGGAAGTGACTTGGGACAGGAAGTTTGAAGTGTGTGTATTTTAATTTAATGCTAGGAGTATTACGGGTACAGGTGATGAACTCGGAGCATGATGTCGGGCTATGATGCGGCGGCCGTTACAGAGCCCTGCTCGAGAGAGGGACAGGAATAGGTGCCTTATGTCCCCGAGGGGCTTCGAAAAGACAGAGGGGGTAAAAGAGCGGGAGGAGAGAGTTGCACAACTAATCAAGGGCAATATCACAGCTGCATTCAGAGGGTTTCTCCACTAAGTATATGGGTAAAATCAAATGTAGCCCCTGGTAAGCCTCAGGCTCGCTCAGCTGGCTTCCATCTAGGGGAAGCAGCCTTTGGCCCCGCCAAACTGGGTAATCAAGTTTGTGTGGATGCTGTGTAATGTACCCCACCCCACCAAATAACAGACAATACACCAAATGCAATTAAAGGATTACACTTTATAGATCTTACTGGAACTATGTGATTAATAGATAAAATATAAAAGGCGCCAAACTTATCAAAGTTCAACCACTTGGTGCACAACAGTAACGGAGTCCTCTTACCACCATTCGATCCCCTCCGACCCCCTCGACCTGCCGCCTGGGACCAACCACGGTGGTCGACCAGACGCTCCACACGAGTCTGTCTTCATCTCCTCTCCTCGCCGAAGACCCTGGGCCTCGGACTTCCACTCGGGATCCGTTCCGTCGCCCAGCTTACAGCATCGCGTCTCCTCTCTCTGTCCCCATCGCGCCTTCTGCCCCAAAGCCCGCAAAAACAATAGCTTACAGACACAAAAGAAAGAATAACATCTATCTCAATTGGTTCGTATAACATAACCCAAACAAGCAGAGTGAGAGAACTCCTTACATCGCAGTTATTATTACAGAAAGCCATTTTTATTATAACATAACAAAGAAGCCATTTTGTTAGCTTTCGCAGTAATATAAAAGAAGAAACCCCTTACACAAAAAACAGGAGGGATGGGATTGTTCTACAGACTCCCCAAAAGCGAGTGGGACACTGAGGAGCAGATATGCAGACAAATTCAGGAAAGGTGTAAAAAAAAGTGTGATCATGGGGAAGTTGAACTTCCCAAATATAAACTAGGACCTTTGAAGTGCAAGAGGTTTAGATGGGACAGAATTTAGGGGAATGCAGGAGGGTTTCTTAACTCAACGTGTAGACGGTTCAAGAGGAGGACTTGGTGTTGGGTAATGTTGTGTTGCTTGAATTTCCAGCATCTGCTGGTTTGGAGGGTGTTTAAAGACAGACTGCAGGGCAGGTATGTTCCAGTCAGAAAGATGACAAGGTATGAGAATTTTACACGTTGAGACGGGGGAACGTAAAAAATCGGAGCAGGAGTTGGCCATCTGGCCCACCGAGCCTGCTTCATTGTGCAGAGAATTTCACAGATTCATCACTCTTTGGGAAAAGCAGTTCCTCCTTATCTCCAAAATAAGTTTACTCCCCCAAATCTTGAGACTATGTCCCCCTAGTTCTTGTCTCATCTACCTGCCTCTATCGTATCTATCCCTTTCAAAATTTTATATGTTTCTGTAAGATCTCCTGAATTCCAGCAAGTACAGTCCCAGGTGACTCGATCTCTCCTCATAATCTAACCCCCTCATCTCTGGAATCTACCTGGTGAACCTCCTCTGCACCACCTCCAAAGCCAGTATATCCTTCCTCATGTAAGGAGACCAGAACTGCATGCAGTACTCCCAGTGTAGCCTCATCAGTACCCCGTACAGTTGCAGCATAATGTCCTTGCTCTTAAATTCAATCCCTCTAGCAATGAAGGCCAACATTCCATTTGCCTTCTTGATACCCTGCTGTACGTACAAACCAACCTTTTGTGATTCATGCACAAGCACTCCCAAGTCCCTCTGCAAAGCAGCATAATGGAATTTTTGCTATTTAAATAATAATCTGCTCTTTCATTTTTCCTTCCAAGGTGGATGACCTAGCATTCACCAATATGTACTCTATCTGCCAGACCCTTGCCCTCTCACTTAACCTATCTATATCTCTCTGCAGACTCACTGTATCTTCTGCACAATTTGCTTTTCCACTCAGTTTAGTAGCATCAGCAAACTTAAGTACACAACACTCTTCCAGATCGTTAATGTATATCGTAAACAGTTGTGAGCCCAGCACCGACCCCTGTGGCACTCCGCTCACCAGAGTAACACCCATGTATCCCAACTCTGGTTTTTATTAGTTAAAGAATCGTTTATCCATGCTAATACATCATCCCCAACTCTGTGCATCCTTATCTTTATGTGGCACCTTATCCAATGCCTTCTGGAAATCCAAGTAAATAACGTCCACCTGTTCCCCTCTATCCACTGCGCTAATTATGTCCTCAAAGAACTCCAGTCAGTTTGTCAAACAGGACCAGCCTTTGCTGAATCCACACTGCATCTGCCTGATGGGTCCATTTCTTCCAAATGCCTCGTTAATTTTTCTTAAATGATAGGTTCAAGCATTTTCGCAACAACAGATGTTAAACTAACTGGTCTATAGATACCTGCATCATTTTTGAATAGTAGTGTGACATTCGCCATCTTCCAATCCACTAGGACCTGTCCAGAGTCCAGAGAATTTTGGTAAATTATCACCAAAGCCTCTGCTATAACTTCTACCATTTCTTTCAGTACCCTGGGGATGCATTCCACTAGTCAATAAGGCAATTAATGTAAAGTGCTGGAATAAAACGACACTTTTGAGGCTTGTAGAGAAGCCAGAAGAGAACTAAAGAAGGGAATTAGGAAAACAAGGAGGGACCATGAAAAGGTTTATTAAAGGTAACATCAAGGCAGTCTATAGATGCATCAAGAGCAAGAGGATAACTAAGGAGAGTGTAGGACCTCTCGATGGGGGGGAGCGGTGACAATAGGTGCAGAAGTAGGCCATTCGGCCCTTCAAGCCAGCACTGCCATTCACTGTGATCATGGCTGATCATCCACAATCAGTACCCTTTTCCTGCCTTCTCCCCATATCCCTTGACTCTGCTATCTTTGAGAGCTCTATCTAACTCTTTCTTGAAAGCATCCAGAGAATTGGCCTCCACTGCCTTCTGAGGCAGAGCATTCCACAGAACCACAACCCTCTGCGTGAAAAAGGTTTTCCTCAACTCCGTTCTAAATGGTCTACCCCTTATTCTTAAACTGTGGCCTCTGGTTCTGGATTCCCCCAACATCGGGAACATGTTTCCTGCCTCTAGCGCGTCCAATCCCATAATAATCTTATATGTTTCAATCAGATCCCCTCTCATCTTGGTGGGGGGGGGGGAGCATTTGCTTGGATGTGGAGGACGTTGGTGAGGTCCTTAATGAGTCCTTTACATCAGTGTGCAATAGTGAGAAGGACAGGGATGATAGGAACATTGAGTTTTGCAGATTGACTTGCTGGGGCACTTTGAGATAAGAGAGGAGGTAGTGTTAAACAGCAACAAGGTGGATGAGTGCCGAGGGCCCGATGGGACATACCCCAAGTTATTGAGAGAGGCGAGAGAAGAGATTGCAGGGGCCTTGACCAATATCTTCCTGTCCTCTCTAGCCACAGGTGAGGTTCCAGAGAACTGGGAAGTAGCTAATGTTGTTCAGGACAGGAACCCAGGATGATCCTGGAAGCTGCAGACTGGTGACTCACGCCAGTGGTAAGGAATCCCCGGGGATAGGACTGATGAGCGTTTGGAAAACCATGGCTGAATCAGGGAGCCTAATCACAAACAAGAACATCTTGTCTTGTCCATACTGCACCAACTGCCACCGCTGGGCTATAAGCATCCAGGAGCAATGTGTGGTTCAGTGCCTTGCTCAAGGACACAACACACTGCCTCGGCTGAGGCTCGAACTCATGACCTTCAGATCACTAGTCCAACGCCTTAACCACTTGGCCACGCGCCAGCCTGTGGATGCTGGGAATTCAAGCTGCACGCACAGTCTCCCGGAAAGACTCGGCAGGCCAGGCAGAAGAAAAGTACAGTCGACATTTTGGGTCGAATCTTGGCATTGACCAGGACCCTCATGGGAGGCTCACCCAGCAGATATCTGTGGTGAGCTGGCCGCTTGCATTCGGATCTGGCTTGGCCCTTGGCCAAGGGACTGGGAGGTCTGTGATTAGTGGTGTTCCACAGGGATCTGTGTTGGGACCTTGGCTGTCTGTAATGTCTATAAATGCAGATGGGTCGGTTGCAAAGTTGGCGGATGCTGGGAAGATTGGCGGTTTTTTGGATGGTGTATCTGACTAGCGAAGAATACAGTGGGATATGGCTCAGCAGCAGCTATGGGCAGAGAAATGGAGTTTAACCTGACCAAAAGTGAAGTGTTGCATCCCGGTAGGCCAGATGTAAAGGGACCGTTCAAGGCAAGAGCTTAAAAGTGTGTAACCTGGGCAGCCACCTGCAGGGAGCAATGAACTTGGACGCCAAGATTCCCCTGACCCTTAGTGCTGATGAGCAGAGCAATCTTGGCATCCACGTTCATAGCTCCCTCAAAGTGGCTACACATATGCCACATTCGAGGCACTGAGTTGAAAACTCAGCAAGTTATGTTGCAGTAAGAGTTAGGCCGCAACTGGAGAATTGCAAACTGTTCTGGTTGCCCCACTATAGGAAGGAGTTATTTTCTCTGGAGCGGTGGAGGCCAGCGAGCATTCTGATAGGTTTATAAAATTAAGACAGGCATAGATAAACGGTGCCTCCTCCCACCCTCCCCACCCCCAGAGTAGATATGTCTAATGCCAGAGGTGAGAGGGGGTTATTTCAAGGAAGATGAGAAGCACAAGGTTTATTTTACGCAGAGACTGCTGGACACCAGGAATGCACCACCAGCGGTGATGGTAAAGGCAGATAACATTAACAAACTTTGGGATGGGCTCATGAATGTGAGAAAAATTGAAGAATATGGACATCATGAGGTTCATTTATATAGATCAGAAACTGCAGAGGCCCCAGTGGAATAACTACCCGCTGTTATTTGCGCCCGTAGCGTTTTCTTTAATCAGGCGTCTTTAATCCGCACGGCCACTCTGCCCCTCAGTTTTCTAGCGCATTGCAGCCACGCCTCCCGGGTGACGTCCAAAAACCGCAGCATTCTCGTTCATCGAGTCTACAAGCTCCGCCTCTCCCTCCCGAAACGTCATCTGCTTATCAATGAGGTTCCAAGGCGGCCCCGCCTCTCAATCGTGAAATTACCCAGTTGCAGCACACCCTGTCCGCTAGATCCCGCCCCATATTTCGGAGCGGCCCCGCCTCTCCGGAGACGTCCTCCAACCGGATCGCGTCTGCCCCGACGGGTCCCGCCCCCCCCCAACTTCCTGACGTCATCTTACCGCAGCATTCCTGTCAAAACACTCCTGCCCCGCCTCCCCATGACGTCGGCTTACCGCAACGCCCTTGCCGGCCGGGCGGTTGCCGATCAACCGCAGCCCCCGGTCAGGCTCCGCCCTCTGACGTCACGAGGCGAGACTGCGCAGCCGCCGGGTGGCCGCGCATCCACTATGAACCCGTTGTTGGGCCCCAACCTCTTGCTGGTGGCTGCGGCGGCGGCCGAGGTCGAGGACGTGGGCCTGGGGCTGCCGCCGGGACCGTACCCGGCCACCATGGCGCTCCGCGACGACCTGGGCTCCAACATCAGCCTGCTGAAGGCGCTGAACCTGCGCTTCCGCTGCTTCCTGGCGCGGGTGCACGAACTGGAGCGGCGCAACCGGCAGCTGGAGCAGCGGCTGGAGAAGGGGTCGAGCCCGGGCTCGGGCTCCGGCTCCACCACCCGGGACCGGGCCGTGCAGGTCGGCGGCCCCCTCGGCATCGGCCTCGGGCTGGGCCTGCCCTACGCGCTGGCTCTCGGACCCGCCAGTGGCATCGGGAGCCGGCCACTCAGCCCCGGGTCCGAGTTGCCGCCGGCCGGCGGGGGCGGGGGTGGGGGCGGCGGTGCCGCCTCGGGTCTCCCCGGCACGGCCGTGCAGGTAGACACCATCAGCCCCGAGCTCCGCGCTCTCTACAACGTGCTGGGCAAGGTGCGCCGAGAACGGGACGAGCTGCGGCACAGGTACCGGGGCGGGGTGGGGGGGTGGTAGCTGCGGCAAGGGACGGAGGGAGGGTCGGGGTTTCGGGTCGCAGCGGTGAGTGTGGAGCCCGGGATAGAGGCGTGGGAGGAGAGGAAGGGGCCGAGGCACAGAGGGGAATGGGTGGGGTAAGAGGAAGGGGGAGATGGTGAAGCGCAGATACGGGGATCCGGAGCGACAGCTGGATTTGGGTCACAGGGAGGTGGGGGAGCTGCGGCTCGGAGCGACCCTCATGGATCACAGAGTGGAGCTGAGGCTCAGCGGCAGAGAGATGCTCATTGATGCTGGGTAGAGATGAGTCTCAGAGAGGCAAACTGGGAGGATGAGGTATCTGAGATGTAAGGGCGAGGGTGACTAATTGGGATGGGGAGGAGTGAGGAGGGGCCGAGGTTGGAGGGATGAGGAGAGGCAGAGGTCGGGCGATGGGGGGGGGGGGCAAGTTGAGACACAGGTGGCTGAGGGGGTGATGTCCGCAGTATTCGGACCACCGGTAGCGTAGGGATGTCCATGATCCTACTCTTTGGTAGAAGGAATGAAGGCACACACTGTTTTCTAAATGGGGAAAGAAATTGATAATTTGGAGGCGCTAAAGGGCTTGGGACTCATCTTGCAGCATTCCCTGGAGGTTAATTTGCAGGCTGGGTTGGTAGCCATGAGGAGAAATTACCTCAGAAGGTGGTGAAACTGTGGAATTTATTGTCAGAGACAGCTGGTATGTTCTTGATTAGTACGGCCATCAAAGGTTTTGAGGAGAAGGTGGGAGACTGGGGCTGAGAGGAGAAATCAGCGATGCTGGAAAGGTAGAGCTCGATGGCCGAATGGCTTAGCACTGCTCCTTTGGCGTGTAGGAGATGTGGGTGGCCCAGCTGGCGGGACAGGGGGCTGGTGAGGGTTTGAATTGAGGGCCTGGGGGGAGCGGGCAGGAGGGGTGGGTAGGAACGGCAGGTGTGTGAGGGGGGTGTTCGTGGAGGTGGTGTGATGGGGAGTTTGGGGAAGAAGGGGGGTGAGGCGGAGATGGTAGTGGCGAAGTGAAAGGTGAGTGGTTGGGCGGGAGGGAGGAGTCACTATGGAGGAGGGAGTGAACCGAGGGTGGGTGGGTGACCGCGAAGCCCTGACTGGCCACGCTCTCGCTCCGCAGGTGGGAGCAGGAGTACCGACTACGAGTGGAGCTGCAGGACAGGGTGGCCCTGCTGGAGGAGGTGAGCACGATGAACTTGCCACGCTTCACCTTTGACTTCCTACCCAACCCAAAAAAAAAGGACCTGTAAAAGCATCTTCTCACCAACCCCTGGTGTCCCCCCTTCCCCTTCTCCCGCGGTTCACCCTCCTCTCCCGTCTGATCGCTCCCCCCACCCACCTCTAGCCTAATATCCGGCATACTGTGTACGGGGTAACTGGCTATTTTTAAAACCGCTGTCATGATGTGCCGGAACAAATGCAGCACAGCATTTCATTGTTTTCTTGAACGCAGCCTCCAACACCACAACAATATCTGACAATAGATGTATAACATCCTAATGTAACATTGTATGGAAATACAAAATAACACTGATGCAGACAGTTAACAAGGTGCTTTATTAAAGTATTGCTTGTGCAAGCATTCAATAGATGCAATTGTCACTTTTGCCCAGTAACTCGTTCTACTGCACATGTTAAATACAGTAAAATAATACACAAAGAGCAAAAGTAAAGGCAAGCAAATGAGGTAACAGCAAGTTTCACTTTTGCCCAGTAACAAGCCTTATTGCATTTAGTTGTACCTGTCGTCCCTTTCATCGATGAAGAGACTATGGCTGTAGGAAATGTTTCTGGACAAACGCACACCAAGTCTTTCGTTTGGCAATTTCCTTTTAAGTTTTTCCAGTCTGTAACTGGACAAATGCGCACCAAGTATACCATTTCCTCTTTACTTGTTTTCTGTGTGTCCTGCGCATGCCCAGTTGGAGGGTATTTGCCCAAATTTCCATTCTAATGTGGACAGAGGCAATTTCAAAAACGCCTGGTGTGGACGCCTATTGATTTTACGTGAAACCAGCGTTTTCAAAATTATCCGGTGTAGTGTGGACGTAGCCTCACTTCACCCCACTCCACCGTCCACCTGCCTTCACCTATCTTGTTCTCCTCCCCCCACCTTTTTAATTCTGGCGTCCTCCCCCTTCATTTCCAGTCCTGGTGTAGGATCTCAACCTGAAACATCAACTGTTCATTCATTCCCATAGACGCTGCCTGGCCTGCTGAGTTCCTCCAGCATATTTTTTTTTGTGTGTGTTGTGCTTAACTTCCAACATCTGCAGAACCTGTTGTGCTTAACATATGGCGTTGCCGTCCCCCTAAAAATAATATCTTCTGTGGGTGACCACTTGGATCAGAAGATGCCGGCTGGATGGTGTCCCCACTCGCTCTATGATTTGGTTGGGAGTCAGGTCAGTGCTGTGGTGTCTGCCTGTTTTGGTGGGCAACCCCCACTTTCCAGGTCACAGTTGTAATGTACCATCTCCTTTACTCTCCTACATCTTCTCTGGCCAGTCATTGCTAGCTGACGCGGCTGCTGGCACACGAAGCAAGCCCCTTGTGACTTCACGGCAGCAGATACATCCTCTACAGTCACTTCAGGGCTTCTCTTTCCCCCTCCCCTTCCTCTGGTCGATCGCCCCAGCCCCCGCTGCCCCTCACTTCTCCCTCAACGCAGTGATAGAGGTCTGCATTACCGGCATTCCCAGTTGTTGTCCACATGCCACCCTATCTTCCCTGGGCCGTAATGTCCCACGTCTTCCTCAGGCATTCCTCTTTTCAGCCGGCGCCTGCGTGTCCTTTGGGTGCCTCTGGTTAATTCCAATGACTTCTTCGAGTCCGCACCGGACTTCTGAATTCCCGCGAGCAATTCAAAGGGGGGCTGATCTTCGTGGATTGTGGTGATCGAGGTCTAGGGTCAGGATTCTCATCTCAGCAGATGCACCCGGGTCAACAAACAGGAGGAAATCTGCGGATGCTGGAAATTCAAAGCAACACACACAGATTGCTGGAAGTACTCAGCCGGCCAGGCAGCACCTATGGAAAAGAGTACGGTCAACGTTTTGGGCTGAGACCCTTCAGCAGGATATGGTCTCTCCCTCGAATCTTTCCCCTGCTGATTTCCGTAATGAATCAAAATCGAACCATGCTCGGTAAATCTCCAGTTCTGTGCCTCTGAACTCCTGATTCCTAATGCATTCTCTTTCATGTGTTGCCTCCAAGTTTCCACTGTATTCTCAAAACACGCAAGCACATGCACAAACGGGTGTACTATTCTTCAGTTTACCCCAGCGAGTATACACTCACCCCGAACACAACTTTTCGCATCTGGTGGCCGTGTCTCACCAAACGACGCAGTACTGTCTGATAAGCTGGCTCTTCACACATGTTTACACCCACACTTCTGTATCAGCCCCCTGTGTTGTTTGAAACTTGGCCTGAACAGATCCAAGTGCTTTTGAAAATACTCATGCACTTAATCCCAGAATGTGGTGACTGATCGAAGTCACCGGAGACGCACTGAAGCCGGAGAAGTCTGCTCATCATGACGAGCAGGCACTCTTCTGTAAATCCTCTTGGTAGAGTCCCACAAGCTGCGAAGTCTGTCACAATTTTTTAATACCCTAAAGATGAAAGATAATGGTTTGAACTGTTACAGAATGTTGCTTACCTCGTTGACATTGCTTCCTTTTATCTTGCATATCTGTGGTTGGAGACAGTTGAATGTTCAAATACCATCGCTGAGAGAAAGTAATTCAAGCAGATATTCTTAAAAACTTCCAGAGACAGAGAACCAGATGCCCAAGCGTTGTGAGAGCTGATTCTCTGGGTACACAAACTATTTGATAGTATCAGTTTGGGTCTGCAAGCTGCTCTGAAGTCGTTTGCTGTGGTGCAAAGTATTTAAACCCACAGTTGCCTGAGTTGGTGCAGGCCAATTAACGCAGTCGCGTTGTCGTAATGTTGCATCTCTTGAGCAGCCAGCCTCGTGTTTTCGGCCAGCCTGTGCTCCACAGAAGTTGTTTATTTGCAAAGGAGTTCTTTACTGCACACAACTGACATTAGAGACTGAAGACTGGTTCTTGAATTCAAATCTGCTACATTCAGAATACTAGAAAACTCCCTACTGGCCCCCTTAATCTACGACCTGTCCATGCTAGTGTCTTTCCTGTAACGGCGTAGGCTCTGACCTTGTTCCAGCAGCCCCGTGTGCACCACATTGTCGTCGTCATCTGAAAACCCAAGTAAAGAACATTCACTTTGTCAGCGGTGTCTGTTATTTCCACAAAGAATTTCAGCAGACGTGTCTGGCTAGGTACCCCATAAGGAAGCCACGCTGCCTTTGGCCTGTTTTATCATGCACCTCCAAGTACCCCCAAAACCTCGTTGGTAATAATGGACCTAAAAAAACCCACTAACTGGTCTATAATTTACTGTTTTCTGCCTTCCTCCCTTTTGATATTAGCAATTTCCCAATCCTCCGGAACCATTCCAGAACCTACTGATTCTTGAAAGATCACTACCCATGCCTCCACAATCTCTTCCTGGTCCAGATGATCTATATCTGCCTTCAAACCTTCCATCTTCCCAAGCACTCTCTCCTTAGAAATAGTGAATACCCTCACATCTGGCCCCTGACCTCCTTAGATTTCTGACATATCTAGTGTCTTCCACAGTGAAGACTGACTTATTGACTTCATCTGCCATTTCTTTGTTCCCTCTCTCTCCCCGCCCCCCTTACTATCGCATTTTCCAGTGGTCTGAAATATCAATCTACCTGTTTATATATCTGAAACTACTCATATTATTGGTAAGCATACCTTCGCATTTAATCTTTTCTCTCCTTACTGCTTTTTAGTTGGTTTTTAAAAGCTTCCCACTAATGCCCCCTCTTTTGCTGTTTTGCTGTTTTTGACTTCCCTCGTCAGCTTCATCCTCCCTTTAGAATGCTTCTCCTTTCGAATCAACCAATCTTGCGCCTCCTAAATCACTCCTAGAACCTCCAGCCATGGCTGCCGTGCCATTGTCCCTGCTAGTGTCCCCTTGCAATCAACTTTGACCAGCAGCCCCTCTCATGCCTCTGTAGTTCCCTTAATTCCAGGGTAATATTGCTACATCTGACTTCAGCTTCTCCCTCTCAGCCTGCAGGGTGTATTCTATCATGTTAACACCACTGTCCCTTACCCTTGATCTCCCGATTCAAGTCGGGTTCACCACATCCAGGCTAGGACTGCCTTTTCCCCTGTGGGGTCAGCCACAAGCTGCGATAAAAAGCCATTCTAAAACCACCTTCTTCTGGGATCGGGCACCAACCTGATTTAGCTCATGACCTTGCTGTTTTTAGATGCCTTTTCCACCTCCTGTTGTAATTTGTATCCACGTCCAAGGCCTGTCTATCACTCCCATTCGGGTCTTTTCACCCTTGCACTTTCTTAATTCTCCCCACCAGAATTCTACTCTTCTGATCCTATGTCAACTTGTTTGTAATTTGATTTTGTTTCTTTCTTTTCTATTGTACTAATAGTGCCAGACCACCCCCTCTACGCACCTGCTTGTCGTTTCGATAGGAAGAGCATATTTGGGTGCTAAGCTTCCAACTGCAATTTTCCTTTGGCCATGACTAAGTGATGCCCACGATGTCTTACCTGCCAGTTTCTATCTGCTCTGCAAGATTGTTTGCTGCATGCATTCAAGTGTAACTCCTTCATCACACTTTTCAATTCTGTCCTGAACTTAAATCCTTAACCCTTTCAAAATGTTGTCCTTCTTTATTCTGGTGACTTTCATAGCCTCTCCTCCTGCACTCTCCCATCCCCTTTACTTTATCCTTACTTTTCCAAGCCGTTGAACCTCCTCCCCACCCCCACCATTGCTATTTTGTCCTCAGCCCTAGTTATACAATTGACCAGCGTCCTGGCCCCTGCATAGTTCAGGTGGAGCCCGTCCCGTCAGAGCAAATGCAAATCCAGCCTTCCCCAATACTGGTGCCAAGAACCCACAAATTCAAATCCACTCCTCCCACACCAGTCTTTGAAGCACGCATTTAGTTCCCCGATCTGATTAATCCTTTACTGATTTGCACACGTCTCTGGTAAGAGTCCAGAGATCATTCCCGCCTTTGGTTTTGCATTTTAACGTTGTACCCAGCTGTTCAGGCTCCCTCAGCAGAGCCCTCGTTCCCCGTCCGTCCTCTGCCGCTTGTCCCCACGCGGGCCACGACAACTGGATCTTTCCCCTCCCACTTCCACTCCGAGATTCCACTGGAGTTCAAATGGACACAGGCACCGGGCGATTTGCTGTATTGGGGCTTTTGATCCTCGCGACAGATCGTCTGTTCCCTGGTTATGTTATCCATTCGGGAAGCAGTGTGGAGATCTGTCTCTACCAAAGAAGGTGTAAGCCTCTTCTTCCCTCCTCTCAGCTGCAGATCACCCCTGGGCCTGGTCCATTTGCTCCAAAAAAAAGCTAGGAAATTATAGGCCAGTGAGCATGATATCAGGAGTGGGAAAGTTATTGGAGGGTATTCGAAGGGACTGGATGTCTCAATATTTGGATAGACGGGGACTGATCAGGAATAGTCAGCATGGCTTTGTCATGGTGGGCCATGTCCAATCAATCTTGTAGAGTATTTCGAGGAAGCTACCAGGAACGTGGATGAAGACAAGGCAGGGGATGTTGTCTACATGGACTTTAGCAGGGCATTTGATAAGGTCCCATCAGGGAGGTTGGTCAAGAAGGTTCAGTCGGTTGACATTTGGATTGAACGTTGACTTTGTGGATGAAGCCAGAGAGTGGTTGTAGATGATTGCCTCTCTCACCGGAGACCTGCGACTAGTGGAGTACTGCCGGGATCGGTGCTGGGCCTGTTGTCGTTGGTCAGCTGCATGGTAGTATGGTAAAATGCATCAGCAATTTTGTGGATGACAGGAATGTTGGGAGTGCAGTGTCCAGTGAGGGAGATTATCAGAGCTCGCAGTGAGACCTGGGCTAGCTCGAGATACGGTTTGGAAAATGGCAGATGGAATTTAATGCAGATAAGTGCAAAGTTTCACACTTCAGTAGCGCCAACCAGAGTAGGTCTTACACAGTGAGCAGGAGGTCACTGAGGAGTGCGAGGGACCAAAGGGATCTGAGAATGCAGGTCCACAATTCATTTGAAGTGGCATCACAGGTAGGTAGGGTCGTAAAGAAGGCTTTTGGTATATTATCCTTGATAAATCAAAGTATTGAGCCCAGGAGCTGGGACGTTATGTTGAAGTTGTATTGGTGAGGCTGAATTTGGAGTATTGTGTGCAGTTTTGGTCACCTACGTACAGGAAATAAGGTTGAAAGAGTGCAGAGGAAATTTACAAGGATGTTGGCCAGGACTGGAGGACCTGAGTTATAAAAAAAAAGATTGGATAGGTTAGGACTTTATTCCTTGGAGCGTAGAAGGTTGAGAGGAGGATTGATAGTCGGTTTAGATAATTGTAAGGAGACTTTCTCCACTGTGCTTGGGTGGGGCCACAGCTTGTCCTGGGTTAAGGGTAAAAGAAATGAGAAAGTTTCAGGGGAACATGAGGGGAAACCTGTTTCCTATGGTGGGAGAGCCTTAAGAATCTAATTTGTGGAATTTGTTGCCACAGGTGGCTGTGGAGGCCAAGTCTTTATGTGTATTTATGGCAGAGGTTGATAGATTCTTGATTGGTCAGGGCATGAAGGGATATGGTAGGGGCTGGGGGGGTCGGCAGGAGATTGGGGCTGAAAGGAAAATTGGATCGTCCATGATGAAATGGTGGAACAGACCAGAAGGCCTATAATTCTGCTCCGATATCTTATAGAAATGTCTTCACTCGCAGGGGCGTGGGTGCATGGAACAAGCTGCAGCACAAGTGGTGCATGTGAGCTCGATTTCAGCGTTTCAGAGAAGTTTGAATGGGTTCACGGGTGTGGAGGGCTATGGTAGATGGGGGTAGGTAGTTTGGATGGTTCAGCGTGGGCCAGAGGACTTGTTTCTGTGGTGTACTCTCCTGTGATTCTGTTATGATCACTGCCTCCTTTGGGTTTCTTGACTTCAATCTCCCTAATCTCCCGGTTTATTACCCAACGCGCAATCCAGAGTTGTCTTTTCTGCAGAGGGTCAAACCACAAGCTGCTGTAAAAAGCCGTCTCGTAGGCCTTCTACAGATCCCCTCTCTTGGGGTCCAGCACCAACCTGATGATTTCCAATCTACCTGCATATTGAAATACCCCATGGCCACTGTGACAGTGCCCTTTTCACATGATCTCTCTCTCTCTCCTCTCTCTCTCCCCCTCTCTCCCCTCTCTCCCCCCCTCTCTCCCCCTCTCTCCCCCCTCTCCCCCCTCTCTCCCCCCTCTCTCCCCCCTCTCTCCCCCCTCTCTCCCCCCTCTCTCCCCCCTCTCCCCCTCTCTCCCCCCTCTCTCCCCCCTCTCTCCCCCTCTCTCCCCCTCTCTCCCCCTCTCTCCCCCCTCTCTCCCCCTCTCTCCCCCCTCTCCCCCCCTCTCCCCCCCTCTCCCCCCCTCTCCCCCCTCTCCCCCCCTCTCCCCCCCTCTCCCCCCCTCTCCCCCCCCTCTCCCCCCTCTCCCCCCCTCTCCCCCCTCTCCCCCCTCTCCCCCCTCTCCCCCCTCTCCCCCCTCTCCCCCCTCTCCCCCCTCTCCCCCCTCTCCCCCCTCTCCCCCCTCTCCCCCCCTCTCCCCCCCTCTCCCCCCCTCTCCCCCCCTCTCCCCCCCCCTCTCCCCCCCCTCTCTCCCCCCCCTCTCTCCCCCCCCTCTCTCCCCCCCCTCTCTCCCCCCCCTCTCTCCCCCCCCTCTCTCCCCCCCCTCTCTCCCCCCCCTCTCTCCCCCCCCTCTCTCCCCCCCCCTCTCTCCCCCCCCCTCTCTCCCCCCCCCTCTCCCCCCCCCCTCTCCCCCCCCCCTCTCCCCCCCCCTCTCTCCCCCCCCCTCTCCCCCCCCTCTCTCCCCCCCTCTCTCCCCCCCCTCTCTCCCCCCCCTCTCTCCCCCCTCTCTCCCCCCTCTCTCCCCCCTCTCTCCCCCCTCTCTCCCCCCTCTCTCCCCCCTCTCTCCCCCCTCTCTCCCCCCTCTCTCCCCCCTCTCTCCCCCTCTCTCCCCCTCTCTCCCCCCTCTCCCCCCCTCTCCCCCCCTCTCCCCCCCTCTCCCCCCCTCTCCCCCCCTCTCCCCCCCTCTCCCCCCTCTCCCCCCCTCTCCCCCCCTCTCCCCCCCTCTCCCCCCTCTCCCCCCTCTCCCCCCTCTCCCCCCTCTCCCCCTCTCCCCCTCTCCCCCCTCTCCCCCCTCTCCCCCCTCTCCCCCCTCTCCCCCCCTCTCCCCCCTCTCCCCCCCTCTCCCCCCCTCTCCCCCCCCTCTCTCCCCCCCCTCTCTCCCCCCCCTCTCTCCCCCCCCTCTCTCCCCCCCCTCTCTCCCCCCCCTCTCTCCCCCCCCTCTCTCCCCCCCCTCTCTCCCCCCCCCTCTCTCCCCCCCCCTCTCTCCCCCCCCCTCTCTCCCCCCCCCTCTCCCCCCCCCCTCTCCCCCCCCCTCTCTCCCCCCCCCTCTCTCCCCCCCCCTCTCTCCCCCCCCCTCTCTCCCCCCCCTCTCTCCCCCCCTCTCTCCCCCCCTCTCTCCCCCCCTCTCTCCCCCCCCTCTCTCCCCCCCCTCTCTCCCCCCCCTCTCTCCCCCCCCTCTCTCCCCCCCTCTCTCCCCCCCCTCTCTCCCCCCCCTCTCTCCCCCCCCTCTCTCCCCCCCTCTCTCCCCCCCTCTTCCCCCCCCCCCCCCTCTCCCCCCCTCTCTTCCCCCCCCCCTTGTAATTTGCCACTCAACATCCTGGCCTCTGTTAGGAGGCTTGTACATAACTCCTGTCGGAATATCTTCCCGGCCCTCTTTGAGTCTACCTTTTGTAACTTGTACCCCACACATAGACCCTGTAGGTCCTTCGGCCCATGATTTGCTGTTGACCTTTGAATCTGGTGTGATCAATCTTACCCTTACCTCCAGTGTAGCCCTCTGGTTTTCTCTCATCCGATTCAGAGATTATTAAATGCCCCTGATGTATCTGCCTCTTCCACGGACCCACCAGTCTCTCTGGCATGCCCATACCCCCCGACCATAATTTCATCCACTCTCCCTAAAATTAATGTATCAGCCATTTTCAGACTTGTGGGGGAAAGTCTCGGCTATCGTCTCGATCTGGCAAGTTGGAAGCTGAGCGGAGACCCGATTGAAGATCGAGGGCAAGGAGTAGAAATTCCCCCAACCCCCCAGGGTAATATCTGGAGAGCATACGGAAAGGGAAGATTTAAAAAGGATATGCAAAGGCATTTTGTTTTTTTACAGGGAGTAGAAGGTGCTGGACTGTGCTGCCTGGCTGGTGGTGCAGGCAGATCTGACAGGTGTTCACTCGCCCTTGTGACAGATGCATGAGCATGCAGCAAATGGAGAGACGTGGGCCAGGTGCAGGCAGGGGGAGGTTAGTTACATCATATTCAGCACTGATGGTATCAGCACTGTCCTGTATAACGTTAGAGCCCCTGACCCCCCCCCCCCCAACTCTCAGGCTGTCTGGTCCCCACCAGTGTCGACCTTAGTATTCAATCTGCAGACCAGCACCAACACCCCCACCCCCGACCCCCTGTCTGATTCCTCCAACTTGCCTGACCCCCTGATCTGCTCGACTTATCAGTCGACCTTCGCGTTCCCTTGTCTGAGAAAGAAAGCGGTGATTTTCTGGGAAGTGCCAAGACCCGATGGGCCTGGTGTAACTGTTGGAGCAGCTGCTGCAGAGGGTTCTTCAGGGTGAAATTTGCACCCATTTGGAAAAGCGAAGCTCGATTGGGGCAGCCGGCTTGGACTTATGGGTGGGGTAGGCCGTTGTGGGATTGGTTGATTGTTGTCATGTTCTGAGGTATGGTGAAAAACTTCTCTTGCTCATTGTTCAAAGTGAATTTCTTATCAAAGTACAACTGTATATGTCACCATATACTACCCTGAGATTTGCTTTCTTACAAAGGGGGAGAGAGACGGACAGGTGGGGACGAGAGAGATGGACAGGGGGAGGGGAGAGAGAGAGATGGACAGGGAGGAGAGAGATGGACGGTGGAGAGGAGAGAGAGATGGACGGGGGGAAGGGGGACTGGGAAGAGGGGAGACGGGGGGGGAGAGAGATGGCTGCAGCAAGAAGAGAGCAAGGTGCGGATGGTGGGGTCGGTGATGAGGGGTGCTGCATCTGCGTTCCTTGTAGACCTGCTCGAGGGTGGGGAAAAGGGCTTTTCACATGATGTACTGGACTGTATCCACTCTTTAGGTTTCATACAGATCACTTCGCTGCACAGTGCATCGAGGCAGAACAAGTTGTAAATGAGTAACAGAGTGCAGGATAAAGTATTCCAAAGATGAAGTATGGTGCAGGTAGACGAGGTGTGAGGTCATTGCAAGAAAATGACAAGGTCAGGAGTCCATTTCGTCATACTGAGGAGACATTCAACACTGGACACAACTTTCCTTGGGTCTGCTGGTGCGTACGTGCTTCTGCCTGTTGGGAGAGTGGAGAAGAGAGCATGTCCAGGGTGGGTGGGCAGGCAGCGGGAAGCGAGACAGGCTTCCTGGAGGAAAGCTGCTGGTTTCCGTGTTGGGCTGAGCCGTGTCTCCAACTCTCCGCTGCTCCTCGCGGTCGCCGGCAGAGTAGTTGCCGTGTCAAGCCGCTGGCGCATCCGGATTGGGGGCCTGATGTGGTGCATCAGTAAAGATGGTCAAGGGCCGACGGGGACGTGAGACCAGAAGACACAGGTGCAGAATGAGGCCGTTCAGCCTATCGAGTCCACTCCGCCATTCCATCCCGGCTGATCCCGGATCCCTCTCAACCCCGTACACCTCACCATTTCCTTTGATGCCCTGATTGACCAGGAAACAATCAACTTCCACTTTAAATGGACTTGGCCTCCATTGCAGTCTGTGGCAGAGCATTCCACAGATTCACTACTCTCTGGCTGTTTAAAAAAAATTCTTCCTTACCTCTGTTCTGAAGGCCCACCCCTCAATTTAGAGTCTGTGCCCTCTAGTTCAGGATACCCCCACTACAGGGAACATCCTCATCTTCCACATCCATCTCACCTAGACATTTCAACATTCGGTAATGAAGGAGCGTTGGTTGGCAAAAGTTGCGAAGCTGAAACAAACACCCGTGTAGATGTGGACAGTGTAGAAGAGGGCGGGGTGATGGCAGATGGAGTTTGACCCAGACGAGTGTGAGGTACTCATCTTTGGGAGGTCGAATGTAAAGGGAAGAGTTCTCCATTGCCTGGGGTTGTCCATGGATGTTGAAGCCCAGCTGTCTACAAGGTGCACAGGCCTGAGCAGTACGATATGGGGAGCAAGCTGTTGCCATGTAGCAAGCTCCCCCTCTCCATGTGTCTGATGAACCCAAAGGAACGGCAGAGACCGATACAGTTTGGCACCAGCAGCATCGCAGGAGTTTCCAGTCAGCATAGGACTGCTTTAGGGGCTCCACCTCTGGATTTTTTCCCTCGAGGTTTCCCAACCTGCCTTCTCCCTGTAGCTGTTAATTCCTCTCCTCTGCAACAATCTGTCTAACTGCGCATTAGATATGTTTAGTGCAGTCATCTTAGATTAGATTAGATTCAACTTTATTGTCATCGTGCTGAGTACAGATACAAAGCCAATGAAATGCAGTTAGCATCTAACCAGAAATGCAAAGAATAGTGCTAATACTGAGACAGTACAATACGGATGCAATACTGCTTCGCGCTGTGATGTGAGGTTCAGCAGAGTCACAGCCTCAGGGAAGAAGCTCTTCCTGAGCCTGCTGGTGCGGGAGCGGAGGCTCCTGTAGCACCTACCGGATGGGAGGAGAGTAAAAAAGTCCATGGTTAGGGTGAGATGCATCTTTGATAATGCTTTTTGCCCTGCCCAGGCACAGTTTATGGTAGATGTTCTCAATGGTGGGCAATTAGATGCCGATAATCCTCTGGGCAGTTTTTACCACTGGCTGGAGTGCTTTGCGGTCCGATACGGGACAATTGCCATACCACACTGAGATGCAGTGGGTGAGTATGCTCTCAATGGTACAGCGGTAAAAGTCCATTAGTATCCTGGGACAGAGGTGAACTTTCTTGATGCTCCACAGGAAATAAAGGTGCTGTTGGGCCTTTTTGATCAGGATGGAGGAGTTCAGGGACCAGGTGAGATCCTCGGTAATGTGGAAACCAAGGAATTTGAAGCTTGATACATGCAGCTCCGTTGATGTAGATGGGGATGTGAGTGTAGCTGTACTGCTTCCCAGGGCAGAGAACGCAACAGAGTTTCTCCTCTTCATCCGAAGTCTGTTCCCCTGAATCTTGAGGTGATGTCCCCTATCTCTAGTCTCATCTACCAGTGGAAGCAACATTCCTGCCTCTATTTTATCTACCCCTTTCATAATTATTGTATGTTTCTCTGAGATCCCCTCTCATTCTCCTCCGTTCCTGGAGAGTTTCGTCCCAGATGGCTCAGTCACTCCTCATAGACTGACTCCCTCATTTCCAGAGTCCATCTAGTGAACCTCCTCTGCAGAGCCTCTGTAGGCAGCCCACTTTTCCAGACATGAGGAGGCCAGCCCTGCATTGGAAGTCTGGCTGCAGCCGTATAGATTTAGATTTTGCCCGATTTAGAGTACTGTGTGCAATTCTGGTCACTCTTTCTCAGGAAGGGCGTGGGTCCTTCGGAGAGAGGACCAAAGAGGTTCACTCGGATGCTGCTTCCTGGACGAATTGAAGGAGGATGTGAATTTTATCTGTGCGCCGGATCCTGGGGGAAGCTGGGTCCCATGGGATCCAGGGAGAGCTAGTTATGTGGGTTCAGGATTGTCCCCGCAATCGGATGCAGAGGGTGGTTGAAGGCTGTTCCTCGGCATGGAGGCCAGTGACTTGTGTGTTACACGGTCGGTGATTTGGATAAGTGATGCGGATGTGAATGCACGGGGCTTGGCACGAAATGATAGGGTGATGTTGATGGTGGCAGCCCTTGCAGGTTATAGGGGGATCTTGATCAGTTGGGGAACAGGAGTGGGAATGGAGAGGGGTGAGGTGGTGCATTTTGGAGCACCAAACCACCGAAACTCTGTCTGCCAGGGCACGAGGGAGCTCACAGAACAGAGGGGCTTGGGAGAATGTGTGCAGACTTCATTGAAAGCAGCACCACAGGTGGACGTGCTGGTGGAAAAGCCATTTAGCACACCGGCCTCCCTTAGTATTGGGCCCCATCTCTCAGAAGGGATCTGTTATCATTGGAGAGACTCCAAAGAAAGTTCACAAGGATGATTCCAGGAATGAAGGGGTTAACACATGAGGAGCACTTGGCAGCTTTGGGCCTGTACTTACTGGGATTTGGAAGGAAATGGGGGAATCTCATTGAAACCTACTGAATGTTGAAGGGACTAGATAGGGTGGATGTGGAGAGGATGTTTCCTCTGGTGGGGGTATCCAGAACGAGAGGGAACAGCCTCAGAATTGAGGGACAACCTTTTAGACTGGAGATAAGGAGGGATTTTTTTCGCCAGAGAGTAGTGAATCAGTGGAATGCTCTGCCACAGACTGCGGTGGAGGCCAAGTCCGTGGTTGTGTTTAAGGTGGAAGTTGATCGTTTCCTGATCAGTCGGGACATCAAAGGATGGTAAGAAGGCAGGTGTACGGGGGTCGAGTGGGATCTGGGATCAGCCGTGATGGAATGGCGGAGCAGACTCGATGGGCTGAACGGCCTCATTCTGCTCCTGTGTCTCATTCAGAGTTGGGACATTTTATTGGGATTGTGTCCTTCGTTGGTGAGGCCTCACTGGAGGTTCCTGTGTCAGGCCTTGGTCACCCTGTTACAGGAAAGCCGTGATTGAGAGTGCAGAGAAGACGTATGAGGGTCATTCCATTCGAAGAGCTGCAAGCTGGGGGGATGTGGATCAAGTGTGAGCTGGGGGGGGGGGGGTGTATTTTAACCAGGCACTGACTTGGTGGGCTGGTTCAGGTGCAGTACTCTTTGTAACGATGGGCCCCTGTTCAGTCCTGGCGCCGTTCACCCTCCCGTCCGACGCCCCCCACGGCACCGTCCGACTCCCCCCGCCGCCGGCCTGCGCGGTGCTGATGCTGATTGGCTGTTTCAGGAGTCCCAGGAGGCCGAGGCTGTTCAGGAGGAGCTGGTGATGAAGGTTCAGCAGCTGAAGGCGGAGCTGGTGGTGTTCAAGGGGCTGATGAGCAATGTGAGTGGGTGGGGTTGTTTGAAGGGGGGGAGGTGAAAGAACGAGGGAACAAGGGGTGGGGCTGCTGTTCCCAGCCCACCCCCCCCGCCACCCCCCAGGATCGGGTCAATGGGGCAAGACCACTCGTTCTGTCCTGTGTCAGCTGCTTCCTGGGGCAGTGGCCTCCTGAGCCTCAGTCCCTCTCTACATCCCACCCCGAGCTCTCCCACTTTATCAGGAGTCCCCACTCATCAACCAAATGCCTGTCGTCCGTCACCCCCCCCCCAACGCCGTGTTCAGTCATCCCTACTTCCTCCCACCTCTTCACCCACGGCCGTTCCCAGAATCTAGCACCCAACCCGAGTCACGGGTCACTCCAGCACATGATTCACTCCAAACTGAGCAGGACTCGTTAGGCTAATGACACCTTATCCCGCAGGTGGTCCATCTCCCTCCATTTCCTGCACGCCCTGGCTAAGAGCCTCTTATGGCCGATCGTGTTTGTCTGGCAATGCATTCCAGGCGGACACTGCTCTCTGTGTTTATATATTTTAAAAAAACAGCTTGCACCGCATCTCACCTTCGAACCCCCTCCCCAGCGATCCCGCCTTGAATACGTGCTCTCTGCTGTGAGCTGCTTCCTACTCCATCTCTGCCTCTCGTCACCTTGCGCACCTCCGTCAGCTGTCCCCTCGGTGTCTGCTGCTGCACAGAACACAACCCAAGTCTGTCCAAGCTGTCCCCGTGGCTCACACTGTCTAGCCCAGGCAGCGTCCCAGTGCATCCTCTCCAAAGCCTGGACACCCACCCTGTGATTGGGGAGCCGGGGGGGGGCTGCGGGGCGACGAGCATTGCATGCGATTCCCCAGATGTGGCCGAACCAGAGTTTTATAAAGGTGCGATGTGTTTTCCGATGTACCGAGCTCGGTGCCCTGGTGCGGGGAAGTGTGGCCGCGTGCCACCTTCGCTATCCGGTCCACCTGCATAGATGCATTTGGGGAGCTGTGGACCGTGAGCTCCGAGATCCCCCGTCGCAGAATTACCCAGCACGGTGGCGAGTCCCTCGTGTCCGAAACGAGTCAGGCCTTCGGGCCAAGAGGGTCTTCAGGTCCTCGGAGTTGGTAGGAAGGGGAAGAGGGCATGTCCTGGGTGTTGAGGATCCTTCTCGAGGCGCAGCCTTTTTCAGATGTCCTTCCTGGTGGGGTGGGTTGTGGCCCGCAATGGAGGTGGCTGCGTCTACCCCCACCCACCCCAATACAGTCCTTCTCGATCCTTAAGCAGAAGACCCTGCATCAGGCCTTTTTTTTAAAAAAAAATAAAAGGAATCGAGTGCTAACAGAGTGAGCTATAACCTTTCACTGAAAACACGGCGTCGGAGGTGGGGACTGAGAGCCTGTTCAACAGCTGATCCAGGTGTCCTCCCGATGCAGCTCAGTTGCTTTTGTTGCCCTGCATGCATCATGGTTTCGTTATATGGACGGCGTGTAACAACTTTTACTGCTAAGTACACAGCTGGAAACTGTGGCAATCCCAGGTGTTACACAGTACCACAGAATCCACAATGCTTTTGGCCCCCGCGTATTTCAGATGAGGGGCTCTCAAGCCTGTGTAGCCCTTCCTTGATTTTTAAAAGCGGACTGCTCACAACGGCCTCCACTGTTGTCTCGCCTGATTACGTGAACGGGGCAGCGCCGGCTACGACTTCAGATTCTGCCAAGTGCATTAATTCGGGCCAGTTTCTCCCTTTGTGGCCTCAGAACTGAAGCCGAGCAAATACAGTTGATTATCAGTGAACCGGGAGGGGGGTGGGGGTGGGGGTTGAATGTACATGTACCCCCGGCATCTTGAATCTGCACCATCAGACACCCAGTTATACCGACCGTTTTATTCCACCCCACCCCCCCACCAGTGGTATTGACATTAGAATCGGTGGTTATCACTGAACTGTTTGGTGGCAGTAATGCAGTGCAAGATATAATTAACACAATTATAGACATAGAAACATAGAAAACCTACACCACAGTACAGGCCCTGCGGCCCAGAAAGCCGTGCCAAACATGTCCTTAACTTAGAACTACCTAGGCTTAACCTACCTATTTCTCTAAGCTCCATGTAACTATCCAGGAGTCTCTGAAAAGACCCTATTGTATCCGCTGCCAGCAGCCCATTCCACACGCTCACCACTCCCTGTGTAAAAAAAACTTACCCCTGACAACTCCTCTGTACCTACTTTCAAGCACCTTAAAACTATGCCCTCTTGTGCTAGCCATTTCAGCCCTGGGGAAAAGACCTCCGACTATCCACACGATCAATGCTTGTACACCTCAAATTATATTTTTAAAAACAGTGCAAAAAGCGAAGTGAGGTCGTCTTGCTCCCCCACGTGTTCACCGATATTCACTGTATTTGGTGGGCTTCAGCTTTGTGAACACACTGGAAGAAATTGGCCAGGATCAGTGCTTCAGGACCCGTCCCAATGAAGGGTCTCGGCCCGAAACGTTGGCTGTTCACTCTTTTCCATTGACGCTGCCCGGCCTGCTGAGCTCCCCTGGCGTTCTGTGTGTGTTGCCGGGATTTCCAGCGCCTGCAGGTTGTTCTCTTGTCACTGAGGGAATGTTCCTGGTCCGTAGATGGCGGGATAGAGGAGGCTGTTCCTAAACTGTTGAGGGTGGATCTTCGGGCTCCTTCAGCGCCTCCCCGGTGGTAGGAATGAGACGGGGCATTTCCTATGTGGCAAGGATCCTTTCTTTCTCTAACCCTTTACGCCTGCCCAACAGGACTGGTGCTTGGGGGGGTGGGGGGGGGGAGGTGGGATTTACAGTTGCCGGTAGTCGGCTGACCCTGGGGTGGGTGGTTCAGAGAGACCCTCACGGTCGTTTGGAGCGCGTGCGCACACACAGATAGCACCATGGGCCAGGAGAGAGCCGAAAGCTCGGTCTGTGACACAGCAGTTTGTGTACGGAAGGTGGCGGGGGTGTGGTTGCGGGCTGGGAGCCAGGCGGTTTGGCGGGGGGAGTGTGTCGTGCTGTGAGAACCTCCCCCCTAGTAGCTCTCGTTCTGCCCCCACAGGACCTGAGCGAGCTGGACACCAAGATCCAGGAGAAGGCCATGAAAGTGGACATGGACATCTGCCGACGCATTGACATCACCGCCAAGCTGTGCGACGTCGCACAACAGCGGAACTGCGAAGACATGATCAGGATGTTCCAGGTAACGCTGCCGATGGACCGGGGGGGTATGGGGGTTGGTATCTCGGGCTTGCTTTGGATTTCCAGCATCCGACGAAATAACCGTGTTACTGAGTGCAGGAGCTGGGGTGTTAGGTTGTGCGAGATGTTGGTGAGGCAGTGTTTGGGCCTTTGCTGTTATTGAACAGCAGGGCCTGTGGCCCACAATGTTGTGCTGACTTTGGACACTGCTATCTTGCAGTCTGCTTGAAGATCAGTCTAACCCTTCCCTTCCACATAGCCCTCTGTTTTTCCTTCCATGTCCTGATTGTACCTGCCTCTACCATTCTGTGTTCCACATATCATTCTGTATATAAAACAAAATAGACGACCATGGGTGAGATGATGGAAGGTTTCCAGGGCGCAGGCCTGGGCAGGGTTATATGGAAGACTGGCAGTTGCCCATGCTGCAAGTCTCCCCTCTCCACGCCACCGATGTTGTCCAAGGGAAGGGCACTAGGACCCATACAGCTTGGCACTGGTGTCGTCGCAGAGTAAAGTGCCTTGCTCAAGGACACAACATGCTGCCTCAGCTGAGGCTCGAACTAGTGACCTTCAGATCACTAGACCGACGCCTTGACCACGCGCCAACATGTATAGAGAAGCAAACCCAATTTCCAACATCCTGCACCCCCACCCCCAATACTTTCTTCCAATGGCCTTAAAATTATGCCCGCTTGGGAAAAGTCTTTGGCTGCCCACTTGATCTGTGCCACTTGTCACCTTATATAAGACTCCTCCTTTGATCCAAAGCAAAATATTCCTGCTTGCTCAACCTTTCTTTATAAGCCATGCCCTCTAATCCTGACAGCACGTGGCAAATCTCCTCTGCAAGATTGGGGCAAAGCGGACAGTCAGGAAGCTTGCAACAGGCTCCTGACAAGCTAGGAGAATGGGCTGAAAACAGGCAGATGAGATTTAATGCGGGTAATGCTGAGATGTTGCCCTTTGGAAGAAGAAACCAGAGAAGGACTTGTGCAGTGCATCTGGGAATACAGGTCCATAATTCCTTGAAAGTCAACTCTCAGTTCAAATAGGTTCTGAGGAGAGCTTTTGGCACATGGGCCTTTAAAATCAGGAAGACGGTGGCACTCTCAGACACAGCGGCCATTCCAGCTCCAGCCAAAGATGTATTTGTTCTCTTTGTTACCATTGCAAGTCACTGCTGGATGCTAGGGACACGAGTACTGCAGGACTATCCCATTAGCAAGTTGCTCGATGGCGTTGCAGCTGGACCTACTGTTGTTGTGTTGTTGCAAGCCATTGCACCAGGAAGGTGCGCGGTCTGACAGTGTTTGTCTTGGACGTTTTTATTGCCATCGCAAGACCCTCATATTGTGAGGCTCCACCATATTGGCAGCATCAATACAGCAACGCTCATTGCTGCCCTTTAGTGTTGGCTCAGTGGAAGAACAACCTGGACTGGGACAAGATAAATACAGGTTTCCCCTGCCATCCAAAGGTAAAGCGTTCCTATGAAACGGTTCGTAAGCCAGAATGTCGTAAAGCGAAGAAGCAATTACCATTTATTTATATGGGAAAAGTTTGTGAGCGTTCGCAGACCCAAAAATAGCCTACCAAATCATGCCAAATAACACATAAAACCTAAAATAACAGTAACATATAGTAAAAGTAGTAATGATATGATAAATACACAACCTATATAAATTAGAAATACTTCTCTACAACGATTACCTGCACAGATCTCCATAGCGAAAATCTCACGCAAGCACTCTCGGCGGAAACACTCTCTCCAGTAACCTTTAGGCTATGAAGCTGCCAAATCATACCAAATAACATGTAAAAATACACAGCTGATATAAAGTAGAAATAATATATGTACAGTGTAGTATCACTTACGGGAATCGGGAGGACATTGAGCAAAATGATGATGGTGTGTTAGGCTGCGTCGTGGCAGGTTTGGGTGGTGCAGTGGCTCCCACCTTCCGGGCAGCGAACTGATACCAATTGGCGAAGCATGCACGGGTACAGCAGTAGCCGGGAGGCACACAGCACATCTTTAAGAAAAAAGCTGAAACAAACATGCTAATTAATTAAGTGCCACCCGGCACGTAATTAATTAGCATGTTTGTTTTGGCTTTTTTCTTAAAGATGCGTTGTGTGCCTCCCGGTTACTGCTGCATTCTCCGCGAATCGGTATCTCTCAGCGGCCTGGGGGTTGGGGTGGTGGGACACTGGGGTGTCATCTCATCGTCGATCATGGCAGGCAGCTCATCTTCTCCTATGTCTGCCTGCCTCGATGTCAAAGGTCGAGATTTGTCGTCTGCTGTGGCTGATGTGGAAGGCTTGCTTGACTGCTTAGCCTCGCGCATTTTTCTATCATACAGTTCTTTGTAAGCACTCAAACCATCCTGCAAATATGCCCTAAACCGACGTACTCTTTCAAAATTAAAGTGGTACTTTATTATTGCAGCAAAAATCTCACGCAGGTGCTTCAAGTTCAGTTCCTGGACGACTTCACCTTCGGTCCGTTTGCTACTATATTCGGTTTCGATTGTTAACCTTTCCTCTTGCAATTGCATCAGCTCTTCATCTATCAGTTCTTGGTCATGGGATGCGTAAACCTCTTCAATATCATCTTCGTCAACTTCCACAAGCCAAACTCACTCTGTCCTTACTTTGTTCACCACGGTCGAAATGCTTAATTATGTCTTGTTTTACGCTAAGTGTAACACCCTTATGAGTTTTTTCAGGCTTTCCCAATACCTTAGAACTCATCTTGCTAACAGCTGCTCACAGGCACGTGTTTAAGCAATGCCGCTGGAATGCAGTTCCAAATCCGGGGGAGAGCAGCTGCTCGGGGTGCGCGCTGATTTTTTTTTCCGCGCGCTGCTTTACTTCGTAAGAGTGAAAACACCTTCTGTTAGCGAAAACAGGGAACTAATGTAGGTCTTTCATAACAGTGAGGTTTCATAAAGCGAACGTTCGAAAAGCGGGGTACACCTTTACTTTATTGATCCCAAAGCAAATTACGGTGTCACAGCATTACAAATGCACAGACGTGTAAATATTAGAAGAGAACTAAGAAAGAATAAAACAGTCTAACAAGAGGGAATCATCACTTCCCTAACTATAGGTTGACTCATTAGAGAGTCTAATGACCGAGGGTAAGAATAACCTCATATATCGCTCTTTGGAGCAGTGCAGTTGAATCAGTCTATTACTAAAAGTGTTTCCTCTGTTCAGCCACGGTAGTGTGCAGAGGGTGAGGAACGTTGTCCAGAATTACCAGGATTTTCCGTAGGGTCCTTTGTTCTATCACAGTGTGTCCAGTTTGATTCCTATAACAGAGCCAGCCTTTTTAATCAGTTTATTGAGCCTGTTGGCATCACCCGTGTTGATGCCATTGCCCCAGCACACCACCACATAGAAGATTGTACTGGCGACAACAGACTGGTAGAACACATGAAGGAGAGGCCTGCATACCCCAAAGGATCTCAGTCTCCTTGGGAAGTAGAGGCGACTCTAAACCTTCTTGTACACAGCCTCCGTGTTGGTTTCCACTCAAGTCTGTCATCCTGGTGCACCCCCAGTTACCTGTAGGTCCTCACCACATCCACGTCCTCACCATCAGCAGTAACAGGGAGCAGAGCAAGCTTAGTCTTCCTAAAGTCCATCACCATCTCCTTTGTCTTACTGATGTTGAGCTGCAGATGATTCAGCTTGTACCATTTGACAAAGTCCTCCACCAGGGCCCTGTATTCATCCCGTCCTCCCTTTATACAGCCAACCATTGCTGAGTCATCAGAGACTTTCTGCAGATGGCATGACATGACAACAGCCCATCCCATAAGTCTACAGTCATGCCATTCAATGACTTGGCTTTCTATTTTTCTTGTGGCTATGTTTTTCTGAAAACTTAACCATGTGTGCTGTTCTGCGCTTTTGCCCGGAGGACGCTGTTCTGTTTCGCTATATTTATTTATCATTGAATGATAATTAGACTTCAGGTGTTGGGATGTTATGCTGAAGTTGTAGAAACCCGTGGTGCAGCCCAATAGGATTATTGTGTGCAGTTCCCTACAGGAGAGGTTAGCTTGAAAGCGATCAGGGACAATTTACAAGGATATTTCTGGGACTTGAGGGCCTGAGCTGCAGGAAAAGTTCAATAGGTTCGGAAATGCCAGCAGACTTTTGTCCCTTAGGTTGGGTGAGGCTCGATCTAGACCATAAATCCATAAGGCGTAGGAGCAGAATTAGACTATTTGGCCCATCAGTACATTCTACTGTCCCATCATGGCTGACCAACAGCACAGAAACAGGCCTTTTGGCCCTTCTTGGCTGTGCCGAACCATTTTCTGCCTAGTCCCAGTGACCTGCACACGGGTCATATCCCTCCACAGACCTCCCATCCATGTATCTGTCCAATTTATTCTTAAATGCTAAAAAAGAACCAGCATTTACCACCTCGTCTGGCAGCTCATTCCACACTCCCACCACACTCTATGTGAAGAAGCCTCTCTCCCCCCCCCCCAATGTTCCCTTTAAACTTTTCCCCCTTCACCCTTAACCCATGTCCTCTGGTTTTTTTCTCCCCTTGCCTCAGTGGAAAAAGCCTGCTTGCATTCACTCTAACTCTACCCATCATAATTTTATATACCTCTATCAAATCTCCCCTCATTCTTCTACGCTCCAGGGAATAAAGTCCTAACCTATTCAACCTTTCTCTGTAACTGAGTTTCTCAAGTCCCGGCAACATCCTTGTAAGCCTTCTCTGCACTCTTTCAACCTTATTTATATCCTTCCTGTAATTTGGTGACCAAAACTGAACACAATACTCCAGATCCGGCCTCACCAATGCCTTATACAACCTCATCATAACATTCCAGCTCTTATACTCAGTACTTTGATTAATAAAGGCCAATGTACCAAAAGCTCTCTCTACGACCCTATCTACCTGTGACGCCACTTTTAGGGAATTCTGTATCTGAATTCCCAGATCCCTCTGTTCCACTGCACTCCTCAGTGCCTTACCATTAACCCTGTATGTTCTACCTTGGTTTATCCTTCCAAAGTGCAATACCTCACACTTGTCAGTATTAAACTCCATCTGCCATTTTTCAGCCCATTTTTCCAGCTGGTCCAAATCCCTCTGCAAGCTTTGAAAAACCTTCCTAACTGTCCACTACACCTCCAATCTTTGTATCATCAGCAAATTTGCTGATCCAGTTTACCACATTATCATCCAGATCATTGATATAGATGACAAATAACAATGGACCCAGCACTGATCCCTGTGGCACACTAGTCACAGGCCTCCACTCTGAGAAGCAATCCTCTACTACCACTCTCTGGCTTCTTCCATTGAGCCAATGTCTAATCCAATTTACCACCTCTCCATGGATACCTAGCGACTGAATTTTCCTAACTAACCTCCCATGTGGGACCTTGTCAAAGACCTTACTGAAGTCCATGTAGACAACATCCACTGCCTTCCCTTCATCCACTTTCCTGGTAACCTCCTGGAAAAACTCCAACAGATCGGTCAAACATGACCTACCACGCACAAAGCCATGTTGACTCTCCCTAATAAGTCCCTGTCTATCCAAATGCTAGTAGATTCTGTCTCTTAATACTCCCTCCAATAACTTACCCACTACCGACGTCAAACTTACCGGTCTGTAATTTCCCGGAATACTTTTCGATCCTTTTTTAAACAATGGAACAACATGAGCTATTCTCCAATCCTCCAGCACCTCACCCGTAGACACCGACATTTTAAATATATCTGCCAGGGCCCCTACAATTTCAACACAAGTCGCCTTCAAGGTCCCAGGGAATACCCTGTCAGGTCCTGGGGATTTATCCACTTTAATTTGCCTCAAGATAGCAAGCACCTCCTCCTTTTCAATCTGTACAGTTTCCATGATCTCACTACTTGTTTCCTTTAATTCCATAGACTTCATGCCAGTTTCCTTAGTAAATACAGACGCAAAAAAGTCATTTAAGATCTCTCCCATTGCTTTTGTTTCCGCACATAGCCGACCACACTGATCTTCAAGAGGACCAATTTTATCCCTTACAATCCTAGGTATTTTCTTGCACTTTTTTTTTACTCCTCAAGCACCTTATTTAGTCCCTGTTTCCTATACATGTCATACAACACTCTCTTCTTTATCAGACTTGCAATATCCCTTGAGAACCAAGGTTCCGTATTCCTATTCTCTTTGCCTTTAATCCTGACAGGAACATACAAGCTCTGCACTCTCAAAATTTCTCCTTTGAAGGCTTCCCACCTACCGATCACATCTTTGCCAGAGAACAACCTGTTCCAATCCACGCTTTTTAGATCCTTTCTCATTTCTTCAAATTTGGCCTTCTTGCAGTTTAGAACCTCAACCCCAGGACCAGATGTATCTTTGCCTATGTTCAAGTTGAAACTAATGGTGTTATGATCACTGGAACCAAAGTGCTCCCCTACACACACTTCCGTCACTTGTCCTAACTCGTTTCCTCACAGGAGATCTAATATTGCATCCCCTCTAGTTGGTACCTCTATATATTGATTTAGAAAACTTTCCTGAACACATTTTACAAACTCTAACCCATCTAGACCCCTAACAGTATGGGAGTCCCAATCAATATATGGAAAATTAAAATCCCCTACCACCACAACTTTATGTTTCCTGCAGTTGCCTGCTATCTCTCTACAGATTTGCTCCTCCAATTCTCGCTGACTATTGGGTGGTCTATAATATAACCCCACTAATGTGGCCATACCTTTCCTGTTTCTCAGCTCCACCCATAAGAACTCAGTAGACAAGCCCTCTAATCTGTCCTGCCTGAGCACTGCTGTAATATTTTCCCTGACAAGCAATGCTACCCCGCCCCCCCCACTTCCATTCCTCTGCCTCGATCACATCTGAAACATCGGAACCCTGGAACATTAAGCTGCCAGTCCTGCCCCTCCTGTAGCCAAGTTTCACTAATTGCTGTAACGTCTTGGTCATTCTCTTAGTTTTTTCTCCATAACCTTTACCCCCCCCACCCCGCACCCTGTCAAGAACCTATCAACCTGTGCTTTATCAATATGCAATGACTTGATCTCCACAGCCGTCAGCGGCAATCAATTCCACAGACTCGCCATCCTCTCACCCTCCTCGTCTCTGTTCTAAAGGGGCGTCTTTCTTTCCTGAGGCCCGCTGGTCTTGGGCACCCTCCGCCCTCTCCACATGCAGTCTAACTAATCCTTCCAGTAGTCAGTGGGTTTCAATCAGATTCACCCTCGTTCTTCTGAACGCCTGCAGGCATTCAGTGCTATCAAAACTAATTAATAAGCTTCAAGGCAAGGCCTCAACATCTCCTTGAGCAATTGAATCTTCGATTTCCTCACTTACAGACGCCAGTCACTTCAAATTGGCAACAACATCTCCACGATCTCCATCAGCACAGGTGCACCACACGGCCATGTGCTCAGCCCCCTGCCCAGCTGGCTTCATAATTCTGACTGTGAGGCTAAGCATCGCTCCAATGCCGTATCTAAGTTTGCTGAGGACACTGGTGCCATTGGCTGAATCAAAGGTGGTGACGGATCAGCATGTAGCAGGGAGACGGAGAGTCTGGCTGAGCAGTGCCCTGACAACAACCTCTCACTCAAAGTCTGCAAGACCAAGGAGCCCGTTGTTGCCCAATGAATGTCCGTGGGCCAGTCCTGTTTGGGGGGAGGTGGGGTCAGAGGTGGAGAGGGTCAGCAACCTTAAATTCCTTGGTGTTGTCATTCCAGTGGACCTGTACTGGGTCCGTTCTCAAAGTGCAATTGCAAAGAAAGCACAGCAACACCTCCAATTTCCAACAAGTTCTCAAATCCTGAAAAACGAGATGACATAGGATCGAAAGATGCAGAAATCTTGTGGGTAGAGTTAAGAAACAGCAAAGGTGAAAATACTCTAATGGGAGCCTCTGAACTGTAGCCAGGATGGATGCAAAGACATGTAAGAAGGGCAGTGATACAGTAGTCATGGGAGATTTCGATATGGGTTGGTGCTGGATCCCAAGGGAAGGAATTTGTAGACTGCCCATAAACTGACTTTTTAGAGCAGCTTAGGGTTGAGCCCACTATGGAAAAGGTAATTCTGTATTGGATGTTGTGTAATGAACCAGATTTGATTAGGGAGCTGAACGTAAAGGAACCTTCAGGAAACAGTGATAGAATTCACTGTGGATTTTCCGAAGAGCTGCACAAGAGGCTGCTTAACAAGAGAAAGGCCCTTGGTATTACTGGAAAAATACCAGCACAGGTGGAAGATTGGCTGACCGGCAGGAGACAGTGTGGGGATAAAGGGATCCTTTTCTGGGCGGCTAACGGTGTCTAGTGGGGCTCCACGGGGAGTCAGTGTTCGGACCAATTCTTTATATGTCACTGCTTTGGATCAAAGTTCAAAGTAAAATTTATTATCAGAGTACATACATGTCACCACTTTGAACCCTGAGATTTTCTCTGCAGGCATACCAAATCGATAGAACATTGACTGTAAATATCAGGAGCTGTAAACAAACTGGGCAAATGCAGACGTAAACACATAACGAGCATGGTATAACAATATAACAGTCCTTAAATGAGTGTAGATATCCCCTTTTGTTCAGGATCCTCATGGTCGAGGGGTAGTAACTGTTCTTGAACCTGGTGCTGAGAGTCCTGAGGCACCTGTACCTTCTCTTTGACAGGATTGGTGGCTTTGTGGCCACGTTTGCGGGCGAGACGAAGATGTCCCTGTGACCTGTGACGGCCGTACTCAGATCCCCTCAGTCTCCGCTTTAAATGTACCCGAGGGTGGACCCCCTCAGTGACACGAGTGTGTTGCAGATGGTGAAGACCGTATTTTAATTTGAAACTGTTAATAATAGCTGATGCCCTGGTTATTGTGCAGTCTGTGGCTGGGTTTTAGTATTTGAATAAATTTTTGTTTAAAAGTGAAAGATGGTGAGATGATGTTTAAAACTAAAAGCTGGTGGGCCATCTCTCCCTACCTCCACTGCTCATACCCTCCTGTCTCCCGGCCCCAGGTCTCCCCGTCTGGGCGTAAGAAGGAGCCAAAGACGGCCTGCGGCGAGGAGGGCCCACTGCTGGAGAACGAGGTGTCCAGGAAGCTACTGGGAGGGGAGGAGGAGGAGGACAAGGAGGACGAGACCTCCTCCGCCATCAGCGAGGAGATGCGGCGAATGCTGAACCAGCTGTGAGTAACACAGGTCCCTCGGGTGTTCCCCAGGGCTGGAACAGGTTCCTCGGGTGTTCCCCAGGTCTGGAGCAGGTCCCTCGGGTGTTCCCCAGGACCGGAGCAGGTCCCTCGGGTGTTCCCCAGGACCGGAGCAGGTCCCTCGGGTGTTCCCCAGGACCGGAGCAGGTCCCTCGGGTGTTCCCCAGGACCGGAGCAGGTCCCTCGGGTGTTCCCCAGGACCGGAGCAGGTCCCTCGGGTGTTCCCCAGGACCGGAGCAGGTCCCTCGGGTGTTCCCCAGGACCGGAGCAGGTCCCTCGGGTGTTCCCCAGGACCGGAGCAGGTCCCTCGGGTGTTCCCCAGGACCGGAGCAGGTCCCTCGGGTGTTCCCCAGGTCTGGAGCGGAGGTGACGATACAGGTCCCTTGGGTGTTCCCCAGGACCGGAGCAGAGGTGATGATACAGGTCCCTCGGAGGTAAGGTGAATAGACTCTTCTTGGGCTTATAGCCAGGTACAGGTATCGACTTTAACAGCGGGACAACGGAAACCTGATTGGACGAGGAATAACCAATCAAGGGGGATGGACACTGGACACACCCCAGTGCCATCCCTGATGAAGATGGCAGAGTTTGTCATCAAAACGCTGTTTCTAATCAATACCTGCACCCGACTGGAAGCCCAAAAATAGTTTATTTGTCACCTACACCGGGAAAGCTTGAGATCCAGAGGTGAGGTGGTTCCCGCAGGTGGTTGCTTGAGAGCGGGGCCAGTGGTTGACGACAATAAGCAGCATGGGAGGGTGGCGAGGGTGGAGATCTCACCTTCCGAGGCAGAGTTATCACCACTCATGTAGCCCAGACCCTCCCTCACTTTCCCAGTGCCAACAGGGCAGATTGCAAGGTCCAGGCCGAATGTTTGAGGTGAGAGGGGGTAAAGTTCAAAAGGAAGCAGAAGGCTTTTCATTTACGCGGAATGCCAGGAGGGGAGAGGGAGGGGTTTGGACTGGGGGGGGGGTGGTGTCACCCCGATGTATGCAGACCTGCTGTCGGGGAGCGCAGTGGTAGAGATGTTCCTGAGGGTGCTGAGTAGGTCCACCAGATGGGGGAGCGCAAGGCCGGGTCAGCATAGTAATGATGGGATGAAGGGCCTTCTGTGAGTTGAGCGCGAACTCGTCCACCGCGCGGATCTGTGTTGTCGGCCGCTCAGTGTCGATGAGTTTGTGTTGGGGGGGTGGTTGCGATTGCCTCACCGTCCCGCCCTCCTCCTGACACTGTGCTGTACCCCCCCGGCAGGAGGGAGTACGACTTGGACGACGAGTGCGACAGCCTGACCTGGGAGGAGACGGCAGAGACCCTGCTCCTCTGGGACGACCTGTCCGGGTGCAGGGTGTCCCCCGGCGACAACGTCAACGAGGTGAGACCGCTGCCCCGGTCCGAAGGCGGATGAGAGGGATGGGCGGGCGCGAGGGGTGATGAGGGGAGTGACCAACAGGGGATGGGGTGAGAGAGCGACAAGGAAGGCTGGGTCAGTGAGGAAGGACGAGGGGCGAAGCGACAAAGTCGGAGGGGGGGAAGGAAGTCAAACGCGATGGGGATGTGATGCCGCCACACTGCATGCGTGTTGCTCCCTCCCTGCCCCTGAGTCCTGGACACCCATGTGGGGATTTGGGTCAGTGGAGAGCTGGGTTAGAAACGAGGCTGGGTGCTGGGACAGAGTGGGTGGAGAGGTAGGAAGTCTCCACCGGCTGATGCTGACGTGCTCTTCCCCTGCCCCCCTCGCACACCCGGAGAAGGACGAGACGCTGGAGAAGGTGATCAAGGACACGGAGTGTCTCTTCAAGAGCCGAGAGCGCGAGTACCAGCAGACCATTGACCAGATTGAGGTAGGGCTGTTCCGGGAGCAAGCGCGCGCGCACATGCACACGCACGCAGGCGCGCACGCACACACACACACACACACACACACACACACACACACACACACACACAGAGGCAGGCACACACGCACACACACGCACACATACAGGCAGACGCATGCGCACACAGATACGCGCACGCACACAGGCACAGACACACGCACACACACACGCACAGGCACACACACACAGACACATACACACACAGGCACACACACACACAGGCAGGCGCGCACACACACACACACACACAGGCAGGCGCGCACACACACACAGAGGCAGACGCGTGCGCACACAGACACGCACACACGCACGGGCACACACACACACACACGCACAGACACACACACACGCACACACACACACACACACGCACACGCAGGCACACACACACACACACACAGGCACAGACACACACGCACCCGGGCACACACAGACACACACACACACACACACGCACAGACACACACACACGGGCACACACAGACACACGGGCACAGACACAGACACACACACACGGGCACAGACAGACACACAGACACACACACACACACACACTCACTCAAACCCCATGGGAGCGCACCCTTGCAATGACCCCTCCAACCTCCTCACCCTATGTCCCAGTTGCCTCGCCCCCTCCCCCACTCATCCGCCTCCCTCTGACCGCGAGCCTCGTCCCCACAGCTGGAACTGGCCTCGGCCAAGAGTGACATGAACCGGCACCTGCACGAGTACATGGAGATGTGCAGCATGAAGAGAGGCCTCGACGTGCAGATGGAGACCTGCCGGAGGCTCATCACCCAGACCGGGGGCCGGTGAGTGTGGGGGTCCCGTCACAGGCTCATCACCCGGACCGGGGGCCGGTGAGTGTGGGGGTCCCGTCACAGGCTCATCACCCGGACCGGGGGCCGGTGAGTGTGGGGGTCCCGTCACAGGCTCATCACCCGGACCGGGGGCCGGTGAGTGTGGGGGTCCCGTCACAGGCTCATCACCCGGACCGGGGGCCGGTGAGTGTGGGGGTCCCGTCACAGGCTCATCACCCGGACCGGGGGCCGGTGAGTGTGGGGGTCCCGTCACAGGCTCATCACCCGGACCGGGGGCCGGTGAGTGTGGGGGTCCTGTCACAGGCTCATCACCCGGACCCGGGCGGCTGGGGGTCAGTCAGTGACTTGGGCGGGGGTGGTTGGTTGTGAGGTACCTGAGGCCTATCGCCTGTACTGGGGACAGGTGTGAGTGGTGGTGCGGTCCTCAGGGATGAGTAAGTGTGTGCATGTCTGTGGGTGGGGGGAAGCATTGAGGTTTGTATTTCATCCTGAGTGGCGTTGAAAGACCCTTGGGCGATGTGAAGGAGGTGAGGGCATTGGAAGTGAGGGGCTGGAGTGTCCAGCTGAGATCTGTCGCTGCCTCAGCACCCAGTCTGGTGACCAGTGTGTCTTGGGGTGGGGGTAGATGCCACAGTGACCCGGGAGGGGAGACTGCGTCCTGAGGAGGTATTGGTCATGTTTGCATCGACCAGTGAGCCTTACGTCTGTGGTGGGAAAGCTGTTGGAAAAGATTGTTAGAGATAGGATCTCTGGGCATTTAGAGAATCATGGTCTGATCAGGGACAGTCAGCATGGCTTTGTGAAGGGCAGATCGTATCTGACAAGCCTGATAGAGTTCTTTGAGGAGGTGACCAGGCATATAGATGAGGGTAGTGCAGTGGATGTGATCTATATGGATTTTAATAAGGCATTTGACAAGGTTCCACATGGTAGGCTTATTCAGAAATTCAGAAGGCATAGGATCCAAGGAAGTTTGGCCAGGTGGATTCAGAATTGGTTTGTCTGCAGAAGGCAGAGGGTAGTGGTGGAGGGGTTACATTCAGATTGGAGGATTGTGACAAGTGGTGTCCCACAAGGATTGGATCTGGGACCTCTACTTTTCGTGATTTTTATTAACCACCTGGATGTGGGGGTAGAAGGGTGGGTTGGCAAGTTTGCAGACGACACAAAGGTTGGTGGTGTTGTAGATAGTGTAGAGGATTGTCGAAGATTACAGGGAGACATTGATAGGATGCAGAAGTGGGCTGAGAAGTGGCAGATGGAGTTCAACCCAGAGAAGTGTGAGGTGGTACACGTTGGAAGGACAAACTCCAAGGCAGAGTACAAAGTAAACGGCAGGATACTTTGTAGTGTGGAGGAGCAGAGGGATCTGGGGGTATATGTCCACAGATCCCTGAAAGTTGCCTCACAGGTAGATAGGGTAGTTAAGAAAGCTTATGGAGTGTTAGCTTTCATAAGTCGAGGGATAGAGTTTAAGAGTTGCGAGGTAATGATGCAGCTCTATAAAACTCTGGTTAGGCCACACTTGGAGTATTGTGTCCAGTTCTGGTCACCTCACTATGGGAAGGATGTGGAAGCATTGGAAAGGGTACAGAGGAGATTTACCAGGATGCTGCCTGGTTTAGAGAGTATGCATTATGATCAGAGATTAAGAGAGCTAGGGCTTTACTCTTTGGAGAGAAGGAAGGATGAGAGGAGACATGATAGAGGTGTACAAGATAATAAGAGGAATAGATAGAGTGGATAGCCAGTGCCTCTTCCCCAGGGTACCACTGCTCAATACAAGAGGACATGGCTTTAAGGTAAGGGGTGAGAAGTTCAAGGGGGATATTAGAGGAAGGTTTTTTACTCAGAGAGTGGTTGGTGCGTGGAATGCACTGCCTGAGTCAGTGGTGGAGGCAGATACACTAGTGAAGTTTAAGAGACTACTAGACAGGTATATGGAGGAATTTAAGGTGGGGGCTTATATGGGAGGCAGAGTTTAAGGGTCAGCACAACATTGTGGGCCGAAGGGCCTTTACTGTGCTGTACTATTCTATGTTCTATGATCCAGTCCGGAGGCCAGTGAGAGAGGGTCAGCTCCCCCTTTCCCGGGACCTCAGACACCAACCGTCAATCTCTTAATCCCTTCCCACAGGAATCCCGCTGCAGTGCACCTTCGCTGGCCCCCACTGCAATCTGGGCAACGTTCCCCCCACTAATTCCCCCCCCCCCCCATTTGTTTTATCTTAATTCCCCCAGTGTTTACCCCAGTGATTGTTTGGAACCTGTTGCTGACCCCATTCACCATACTGATCCCCTCCACCCCATAACGTCTTGCCACATTCCCAGCAACTCCTCCTCCCCTCACCCACACAGCAAGTTAACTGAGGCAATCTACGGCAGTCAGTTAACCCTCCGATGTGGGAGGAAGCCGAGAGATCCCCACCCCCCAGGGGGAGGGGGGACCCACACGTCACAGGGAGTGAGCTTGCAGGCTCCACCTGGACAGCGCAGTGGAGTTCGGGGTCTCCGGGCTGCCTCACTGGGCGGGGGAATGGAAGGGGGGTGGGGGGCTGTGGTCGATCCCCCACCTGTCTTCCACCAGTCGTGTGTGTGGTCCCACGTCCTGCCCCTCAAAGGGGAGTCGCAGGTAGACGGGGCAGCGAGCAGGGAGGCTGGCCCTCGAGTAGAGGAGTTTGGCATAGGGGCGGACGGCAGGCAGACTGTGCGGCTGAAGACGAGGAGGAGGAGTTGCATGTCCGGCTGAGGAGGACCAGCGGCTCCTACGACCATCCACCACCCGTGTGCTTCCTTGGCTGCACGTGACCCTGATTGGGGAGAGGGAGCTACACAGGCCCAAGGGTGGCCTGCAGGCTAGCAGAGACGAGGAACTCCTTATGCCTCCTCTGGTAGAAACATAACGTCCACCCTGCCACCCATTATTAGAGTTTTTAGATTAGATTATGAGAACACTTAGCCCTCTTTTATTGGCATTAAGAAATGATACAATGTTTCTCTGGCATGATATCACAGAAAACAGGACAAACCAAAGACTAACACTGACAGAACCACATAATTATAACATATAGTTACAGCAGTGCAAAGCAATACCATAATTTGATGAAGAACAGACCATGGGCACAGTAAAAAAAAAAAAAAGTCTCAAAGTCCCCGACTCCCTGATAGCGGCAGCAAACGGGAGAAACTCCCTGCCATAAACCCCCAGGCACCGTCAACTTGCCGATGCCTTGGAAGCAGCTGACACTGAGTCCATCCGTCCGAAAACTCCGAGCCTCCAAGCAGCCTCTCCGATACAGCGTCCCGAGTGCCTTCAACCTCGCTTCGGCCGCTGAAACACACAAAGCCGAGGATTTCAAGGCCTTCAGCTCCGGAGATTCCGGTTACCACACAGTAGCAGCGGTAGCAAAGCAGACATTTCAGAAGTTTTCCAGATGTTCCGCTATGCACTCACGTATGTCTCCATCAAATCAGGATTGGGCACGGTCCCCTACTTGTCAGATAACAGACATTATCACTGACATGGCCGCGCGCCGCCATCCTCTCCCCCCTCATTATTACACCCCCCGCCCATTATTACAGCACCCCTCCCCCCAAATAGTCACCATGAATTAGAGGGAATGTACACACAGAGACAGCAGGAAGTTGCAGTTACAGGAATGTCACAGTCACCAGAATCAGGTTTAGTGTCATTGGCGTATATCGTGAAGTCTGCTATTTTGTGGCAATGAAAACGATCAATTACGAAAAGAATTAAGGACGTTAGTGCAAAAACAAAAAGAGGGGAAAAATGCAGAGGAGGTGGTCAAGGGGGTGCTCATTGCCTATTCCGGAGGGGGGCAGGCTGTTCCTGGAACGTTGAGGCTCCTGCACCACCACCTCGATGGGAGCAATGGGAAGTGGGCGTCTCCTGGGTCCCGTGAGTCTTCAATGACGGATGCTGCTTTTTTCGGGGCGTTGCCTTTTGAGGACGTCTTCAGTGCCGTGGAGGACAGTGGCCCTGACAGAGCAGGCTCAGATTTCTACTCTCTGCCATGACCCCTGGATACCAGTGAGAATGTTTTCTGTGGTACAGCCGTAGGCATGAGCGAGTGTCTTTGCTGTCTCTCTCTCTCTAACCGGGAAGGTCAGGAGTCAATAGTTTTTATATCAAGGTTCAAAAAAAAGTGTGATTTGAAATCATGGGGTTCTTCAGACACCGAAGGGGCGGAAATGGGTAGTGAAGAAAGAATTTGGCACGCTGGCCTTAATCAGTCGAGGTACTGAGTACAAGGGTTGGGAGGCTAGAACATCGAAATCTACAGCACATTACAGGCCGTTCGGCCCACAATGTTGTGCCGAGCATGTAACCTACTCCAGAAGCTGCCTGGAATTCCTTACCGCGTAGCCCTCTGTTTTCCTCAGCTCCACGTACCTGTCCAGGAGTCTCTTAAAAGGCCCTGTTGCACCGCCGCGACCGGCAGTCGTACAGGACGTTGGCGAGGCCGTGGTTGCAGCCCCACACTCAGCCAGGAGACACGTGCTGTTAAGCTGGAAAGAGGGCAGAGGGTGTTACTGGGATGCGAGGGGCTGGGTTATGGCGAGAGTTTGGGCAGACCCAGGGGTGCGTGAGGGACACACAGCGGGTCAGTGTGCAGTATTTGCCCCAGGGCTGGGGTACTGGGGTATCAAGAATGAGATGGCAGGGGTTTAAGGAGTGGGTGTGGGGGAGGGGTGGGAGAGATGTAATTAGGAGCGTTCCCACCGGAAGGTTCCTCCGTGTGCGCTGAACGGGTACATGACCAACCTTTGAGAGGTGCGTGGATGAGAAAGCTTTGGAGGGAGATGTGTCCATCGCAGACAGAGAGGACCAGCTCCGATGGGGGGGGGGGGGGGGTTGTGGGCTGCCACGGACCCGTTGAGTGGTCGGCTGCTCTTTCTGCGTCTCTGATTGCCTGTCCTTTGCAGGAACTCTTCGACACCCCCCCGTCCGTCAGCTCCCACCCCAGAGCCAGAGAGCGTCACCCCGGACCACGCCACCAGGTGAAGGAGCGGCCCTTCTCCCGCCCTCCCGTCCCGCCACCACCCCGAGCCAGGCACCTGGACGTCGAAGGAAGACGGAGGTCGGTGGGGGCAGCGGAGGAAACCCCACCACCACCTCAGCGCGCGTCTGACGCCCGCGGTGGGCCGGATCCGGGTCGGGAGGAGTGGTGGTGGGGGCAGGACTGAAGAGTTGCTCTGCTCCCCACTCCCTCCCTCCCTCCTTCCCTCCATCCCATCTCTCTCTTGCTCTGCCGCAAGCCGCGTTTAATTTATGCTCTGCTCCCTGCCTTCCGGCGGGCACACAAGCTTCCAGTCACGCACATGGTCAATGCATTTCACGAGCGGGGAGGCTCCCTCCCTCACTGTGCTGAGGGCGAGGGATGTGTGGGCAGGTCGGCGGAGAGGCGCTAATGGCGCCCCACCCTCCCCAGCGCCTGGTGGACCTGTCCGCCCATGTATCATAAGATGTATTATCAGTCGAATGGAAAAGAAACTATATTGCACATAACTTTTCACCTCATTAAACGGGGCCTATATTCCAGCCCCAGATCCACACTCCGCCTCAGCTTTCTCTCTTCTGAGGCCAGACATCCACAGCAGTGTAACCGGCCGGGTGAGCTCTGGGGGAGACGGAGTCTGCTTGGGGGAGGGAGGGTGCAGGGAGGGATTATACTTGACCGGGGTAGGACCCTGCAGGTGTGGCGAATGGAGGCTCCCGAGAGTACATGTATGCGGTTTGCAGAAAGCGGCCACCCAGAGCGTCAGGGGTGGTGAGGGAGGCGTTCCAGCTTGCTGGCCTTCATTCGTTATGGGGTCCGGGTTGTCGAGGTATGACGTGATCCATAATTCACCGGTGAGTCTGCCCTTGAAGAATAGCGCAAGGTTTTGGTCACCTTGTTGGAAGAGAGACATGGGCGAACTGGAGAGGGTGCAAATGAGATTTGCGAGGCTGCCACCTGGACCAGGGGGTCTGGGTTTGGAGGGAGAGGTTGGCCGCACTGGTAATCCACAGTGAGCGTAGTTGCGGATTACTTGGTGACACAGGACAAAGTCACCATGGCTTCCTCAAAGGAAAATCCTGCCTGACGAGCCTGTTGCAAGTTTGAGGAGATTACAAGTAGGGTAGATAAAGAGGATGCAGTGGATGTTGTGTATTTGGACTTTCAGAAGACCTTTGACAAGGTGCTACACATGAGGCTGCTTACCAAGTTAAGAGCCTATGGTATTACAGGAAAGTTCCTAATGTGGTGAGAACATTGGCTGATTGGTAGGAGGCAGTGAGTGGGAATAAAAGAATCCTTGTCTAGTTGGCTGCCAGGAACTCGTGGTGTCCCACAGGGGTCGCTGTTGGGACCACTTCTTTTTATGCTGTATATTAATGATTTAGATGATGGAATAGATGGCTTTGTTGCCAAGTTTGCAGATGATACGAAGATTGGAGGGGCCGGTACTGTTGAGGAAACAGGTAGGATACAGAAGGACTTAGATTAGGAGAATGGGCAAGAAAGTGGCAAATGAGATACAATGATGGAAAGTGCACGGTCGTGCACTTTGTGTTAGAAATAAATGTGCGGACTATTTTCTAAATGGGGAGAAAGTCCTTTTGCAGAACACCTTAAAAGTTAACTTGCCGGTTAAGTCAAGGGTGAGGAAGGCAAATGCAACGTTAGCATTAATTTCAAGAGGTCTGGAATACAAGAGCAAGGATGTGATGCTGACGCCTTATAAGGAACTGATGAGGCCTCACCTTGAGTGTTGTGAACGGTTTTGGGCTTCTCGATGAAGAAAAGATGTGATGGCATTGGAGAGGGTTCACAGGATGATTCTGAGAATGAAAGGGTCATCATACGAGGAACATTTGATGGCTCTGGGTCTGTACTCACTGGAATTTAAAAGGATGAAGGTGGGATCTCATTGAAAGCTTTCAAATATGGAAAGGCCTAGACAGAGTAGTTGTGGAAAGGATGTTTCCCATGGTGGGGGAGTCTAGGACACGAGGGCACAGCCTCAGGATAGAGAGATGCCCTTTCAAAACAGATGTGTGGAGAAGTTTCTTTAGCAAAAAGGTGTTGAATTTGTTACCACATGCAGCAGTGGAGACCAGGTCACTGCGTGTATTTAAGGCAGAGATTGATAGGTTCTTGATTGGACATGGCGTCAAAGGTTATGGGGAGAAGGCTGGAAAGTGGGCTGGGGAGGGGGGTACAGGAGTGATCAACCATGATTGAATGGCGGAGTAGATTCAATGGGCCAAATAGCCTAATTCTGCTCGTTTTTCTTCTGGTCTATGTCTTTTGTCCCTGGCGCACAGGATAAGGAGGGTTGTAGATTCACGAGAGCTGTGGATAAATCTCTCCCTTTTGGGTTAGAGATGCCAAATGTGATGGGTTAAAGAACCAGCAGAAATGGAAAACACCTTGGACTCTGGTATTGCTGTTAACTAATGGTATTTATTAGTAACTACACAATACAGTAATATAAATTCAGATAAATCAAACAGGTTAGCAAAGATTACATATGTAAGTGTGGAAATATAAAAAGCAAGCTTCTTCAAGCCTAGCGGTAACAGTCTTAGGATGATTGGTAAAGGGAATCAGTTCAGTTCGTGGTATTCAGTTGAGTAGTGATGGACAGAGAGGGGTGTTGTGGTTGTTCGAGCAAGCTAATGCTGTCAATTCTTCCCGTTGTCCTCCGAAATCCTTTGGAAGTCACCGAATGTGACCACAACAAGGGGACTGTTTTCTGTGGTGGAGTTATCAACCCAGGCGAGGGTTGGACACACTAATAACTTCCCACTGGTCACCCCTTGTTCACACTGCGAGGGCCACTGATTGATGCTCCAAAAACCCACCTGTCTCTGGGCACAACAATGCTCATCCAGTGTCGAAAACCATGTGTTTCTGTCTAACAATCAGCTGACCTTGTATTTATCTCAGCATGCTGAACACCAGCTGTCCAGCTCCTCCCTTCTCTCTCTCTCTAGGAGCTCCGAAGCTGCAGTGTCCTTACAGAAATTCCAAACAAACTGCGAGCAGTTTTCACCTCTCTCTCTTAATAGCTTGTTTGTGCTGTACCTCTCCCCTCCCCCCCGCCGCTCTTTTTAATTCAGGATCCCGTCACAATAGAAAAGGTGCAGAGGAGATTTACAAGGATGTTGCCTGGTTTGGGTAGCCTGTCTTATGAGAATAGATTGGGTGAACTCGGCCTTTTCTCCTTGAAGCGACGGATAGTCAGGGGCTTTTTTCCCCCCAGGGCTGAAATTGCTAGCACAAGAGGGCACAGTTTTAAGGTGGTTGGAAGTAGGTACAGAGGAGTTGTCGGGGGAAGTTTTTTATGCAGAAAGAATGTGCTGCTGGCGTGCATGGTGGAGGCGGAAACGACAGGGTCTTTTAAGAGACTCCTGGACAGGTACATGGAGCTTAGAGAAATAGAGGGCTATGGGTAATTCCGGCACAGCTTTGTGGGCCGAAGGGCCTGTATTGTGCTGTAGGTTTGCTATGTTTCTATGATATACGGGAGGCCACTCCAGGAGCACCGAACACAGTAAATGACCCCAACAGCCTCACAGGTTGAAATGTCGCCTCACCCGGAATGACTTGTTTGGGGCCCTGCATGGTAGTGAGGGAGGAGGTGTAGGGGAATGAGCTGCCTGAGGAGGTGGCTAAGGCGGGTACGGTTGCAACATTAAAGAAGCATTTGCGCAGGTACAGGGAGGGAGATGGGTTTACGTGAGCAACTTGGACTCGCGCGCGCGCGGGGGGGGGTGGTGGTTGCTGTGGACAGCACAGACCAAATGGGCCGAACGGCTTGTTTCCCTGAGTCGTCGCAGCAGCTGGGCTTTCTCCTGGTTGTAAACCCATCTGCTCCCGCTGCCTGAAGGCTCGTCCTCGTATGTTATGGGGAGGGTTTGGGTTGTCTGCCCCTCCCCGGTCAGGAAGCGCAGGGCAAGGCTGGAGTTTGTGGCCGGCCTGCTGTGCTGAGGGTGGGGAATTTCCGGGTGGATGCTGCTTTCTCACAACCGCAATTTCTGCCGTGGGCGGGAGGGGGCGACGGAGACGCGGGAGAGGAGAGGCACGAAATTCGTGAGGAGCCGGCCGGGCAGCGAGATGGTGTCGGCTCTCAACCTACCCTCCACCCCGCCAGCAGCAGACTGGTGGGAGTCCCCATCTGCCCTCGGCCGAAAACCGCTGGAGAGCGGGTTACTGCGAAACCTTGGCAGCAGAGAGAGCAGCCGAGATGTTCGCTTATCGATTTGTCCGATCAGCGTTATTCTTTGGGTTGAAGTGTTTAAACCGGTGAGGTTAATTCCTCGCCTGGTACGGTAGTCTCGTTCCATTTTAGTTCCCTTCCCACTCACATCAATCCCCGTCCCACCAATATTAGTCTCCCACCCCTTAGCTTAAATCCTTTCCCTCCCCATGAAAATATACTCCGGTCGAATTAATCTCCCCCTGCGCCCCACCGACGGTCAAGATCAGAATCGGGTTTAATATGTCGTGAAATTGGTTAACTTTGCGGCAGCAGTACATAATCTGTGGGGAGGGAACTGAATTACGGGAAATGTATAACAAATAGTTAAATTGAGGCATGCAAAAACAGGAAATTAAAGAAGTCAGGTCATGTGCATGAGTCCAATGTCCGTTTAGTAATCGGATGGGAGAAGCTGTTCCTGAATCAATGAGTGTGTGCCTTCGGGCTCCTATACCTCCTTCCAGCTGGTGGAACAGCGGGGCCTATACCGATGGACGGATCCTTCGCCTCCTTATTTCCCCTGTCGGAAATAGGCCAGTATGACATTGTGGGCATCACTGACTCGTTGCTGGAAGGAGATTGATCATCGGGTGCCTCACAGCGAAGGATGAACGACAGATTGTTAAAAGGGCAGGCAGCTGGCTCCTCACAGAGAAGCGAGTTAGGTCCAAAAGGCGTGGTTATCTGATGGACTACTGAAAAACCCGGACGGAGGAGACGTGGATAGGATGTTCTCTTTAGCGGGACAGCCACAGAATACAAGGATGGCCCTTTGGAACTGAGATGAGGAGGAAGTTCTTTGGCGAGAGGGTGGTGAATCGCCCCAGACAGCTGTGGAGGCCAAGTCATTGGGGAGGTTTGGAGCAGAGTTTAGGAGGTTCTCGATTACATTTAAAAAAAAAACGGTGACGGCGAGAAAGCAGGAGACGGGGGTTGAAAGGGTAATCGGCCATGATGAAATGGCAGAGCAGACTCAACGGGTCAATTGGGCTAATTCTTTTCTCTCCCTTATGTTTTTGCGGTGAACGTTACATCCCACCGACTTGATCTCTTCCCATTCCCCTTCCACATCGTCCCACCACCACCCGTCAGTGCTGCCGGTGTTGTTTGGAAATCAGTGCTGGTGGCTCAGCGTGGGCACCGGGGGCCCTAATCTCTGCAACTTCCACTCCGAGTCACCTCTGCTCCTTTGATTTACTCCGAGCATCGCCCTGGGACCCACCCCCACCCCCTTCATCTCTCTGTGGTGCTTCTAGAACCTTCTACTGATGGCTTGGCGGCCTAGAAATAACTAACGGGTGTTGGAACCATCAGAAGTCACGTCTACAATATTGCAAGCGATCAGCATATGGAGGGAGGGTCGGGGGATTTGTGGGAGGGGGAGCCAGATTTCTTCGCAAGCCCATCCTCTTGGCTGTTCATGGTGCTGGCGCCCACCCGAGGATACAGCTGAAATGGAGGAACTGAGAAAAGGGTACAAGTGATAGGGTAGGGAGTGGTCGAGCTGGCTCTGAGGTTTATAAAAGATTAGCAGCAGACGGTCTCGCGAAATGGAGCAGAGACATCGAGAAGGGGGAGAGAGGTGTCAGGAATGGACCAAGTGAATGTAAGGGCAGGGTGGAAGTTCGAGGCAAAGTTCATGAAACTGACAACTCCGTATGGGTGCAAGAGCAGCACTAATGCCGCCCCGTAAGACAGAGGAGCCCATCGCATCTGCTCCATCATTCATCATGGCTGATCCCGGGTCCCACCCAACCCCATACACCTGCCTTCTTGCCAAATCCATTGATGCCCTGACCGATCAGGAAATGATAAACTTCCACCTTAAGTATACCCACCGATTTAGCCTCCACTGCAGTCTGTGGCAAAAAAAAATTCCTCCTTACCTCTGTTCTAATAGGTCACCCCTGAATCTAGAGTCTGTGCCCTCTAGTTCTGGATACCCCCACCACAGGAAACATCCACAGCTTCCACATTCACCCTAACTAGTCCTTGAAACATTCAGTAGGTTTCAAAGATCCCCCCCACCTCTGCATAATTCTAAATCCCAGGAAGTACAGGCCCAATGCTGCCAAGTGCTCCTCATATGTTAACCCCTTCATTCCCAGAACCACCTCTGGGCACTCTCCAATGACAACGCATGCTTCCTGAGATATGGGACCAAAAACCATTGAGTTTTTGATGTAGCGCAGGAAGAGTTGGGTAATGTTACCAGGGCAGGCTTGGAATGTGGACTGTTCGACGTAGCTGATCGGCCCATGTGGGTGCCTAAACCCACACCCTAAAATAATAAGAAATAAGAAATAGCAGGAGTCGGCCATCTGGCCCGTTGAACCTGCTCCACCATTCAATAAGATTATGACTGATCTGGCCATGGACTCATCTACACCCACCTGCCTTTTCCCCTTAACCCTGCAAAAATCGATCCAACCTTACCATAAATATATTTACTGAGGTAGCCTCCACTGCTTCTTTGGGCGTTGTCCTGTATTTAGATAAAGGGGAACGAGACATTAGGAAAAACAGTTGAAGATGAGGACCAGTTCCATCAGACAAAGGGGGAACTGGAGAGACATGGTCCTGAAGGAAGTGGAGACCTTTAACATCTTCTGACTGAGAGTGGACTGCTGAAAATGAGGTGATTAGGGAGCTGGGAGCAACTGAAGCTCTCTGGAGCGTGTGAAGCGTTGTGTAGGTAGTGGGGAGTGACTGAGCCAAGGGGAACAGAACAGAGCCAAGGTTCACAGACACCAGATCAGCAGGGCCGGAGCAGGCACAAGCAATGGGCCGAGGCAAAAATGTTGGCGGAATCTGATGGGAGAGGACCGTGCATCACGGACAAAGTGAGGGAGGAGAGCGGCCGGCTGGTCGGACGAGGGTGACGGGCGGCTGCTGAGAGGGTAGCTGGAATGGGGCGTGAAAAGAGACAGGGGAGGGGTGGGAGAAACTACCAGAAGTTAGAGGAGTGGATATCCACGTCTCTCAAGGCTGACGCCACGGTCCAACCCCGCGCCCACCGGTCATCTCCATTCTAAAAAAAGACAACCCGCCCCCCCCCCCCACCACCACCTCGAACTCCCATCCCACTCCGGCTCACCATTTCCCGACCCCACTGGTGTCCCCCCAATCCATTCCTGAGGTCCGCAACCTTTCCCAGACCCCCTTCCCCTTCCAATCCCACCTTTAGGGGGATCTGCAAACTCCCATCCCCTCCAACCCCCATGCCACCGAGCTTCCCCCAGAAGCCTGCCCTCCCCGAGCTCCGAACAAGAACACACAGCAGCTAGGATTCAACGGTTTTTAATAGGGGTCTTGTTGTTTCCACTGGGAGTAGAGGGTGAGTGGGGAGGAAAACCCAACCGTCTTCAGTGTGTGCCTGTCTGCGGGAGGTGGGGGAGGGCTGGTGTGTCTGGGAACGAGGGCAGGAGGGAGGCAGGCAGGCTGGGTGGGTGGGTGGGTGGGGCGGAGGGCCAGTGTGTAAATGGAGCAGTTCACACTCCCTTTCACTTTCACTCCTTGGACGCGATGTGGACAGCAAGGTCGATAACACGGTTGCTGTAGGCAAACTCATTGTCGTACCTGGGGAAGGCAGGAAGGGCAATTGTACATCAGTCTGCAGTAGGTGACCTGGACCCCTTCACACCTGCTCTCAAACCATCCCCCCTCCCCAAACCCACCCACTGGGTGTCATCATGGCTGCTTTCTTCTCTTTAAGAGTCACACAACAGTAGAACAGGCCCTTCTGCCCATCTGGTCCATGCTGACTCAATGCTCCTCTAATGAAATTATGCCACTCACAACCTCTTCCTCCGTCTCCGTGGACTCACTGGCCTTCAGACTGGAAAACGTTGCCCCCACTGGACTGTCACCATCTGCTGACCTCACCAAAGTCCGCTACACTCCCAGGAACTAAGGCCTAGCGTGGTCCCCGTCCCTGCAATTCGGGTGCTCCAGTCCTGGCAACAGCTCCATCATCTCCCTCTGCGCTCTTTCTAGTTTAACCCCATCCTTCCTGGAACAGGTTGACCGTGGATGCCCAAAGTGCAGCCTCACCATCTTGACCTGAATCCTGCATGCGATGCCCTGGGGGTCCTGTACTCCCCCTGCCCCTTCCAATCCCTGATTGCCCTGGGATTCTTGCTGGCCAGCCCCTCATAGTCCTCAGCTCCCCCCAGATTCTCCAAAACCCACCCAATTCCCTGAACACCAGCCAGGGTGCACCTCCCCGACCCAGAGACACTCACCAGGAAACCAGTTTGACAAAGTGGTTGGTCAGGGCGATGCCTGCCCCGGCGTCGAAGATGGAGGAGTGGGTGTCACCGTTGAAGTCGGTGGAGACCACCTGTTGGAGACGGAGGCGCAGTCAGCGCGCTTGCTCGCAATCCCTACCCTTTCCCCAATCCCGCCGGGCGCCACGCCTCCCCTGGTTCCCGGGGTTTCATGGTCACAGGCTGCACGCTGCCGGCCCATCTTTGTGTGTGTGGGGGAGGGGGGTGTGTGTGTAGCCCCCCCGTTCGATCCTGGGAGCCAGGCCAGAAATACTAACATGGCCCCAGCGTTTCACCCTCATTTCTGGGGATCTATGGTCCTCCCCTACCCCAGGTCCCACCTCAACGCCACCCCATTCCCCCTCCTCGAGGCAGCACAGCCATTCCATTCCCCTCGGCTCGGAGGCTCCACACCTATCCCTCTCCCCCCACCCCCCCCCATGCATCGAGCCTCCGCAGATGACACGAAGGCTGGGGTGGGCGGACGCCACCGTTTACAACAGGCTGCCCAGTGTGAGGTGACGCATGTCAGGAGGGTGAACGTGAAGACTGAAGACAGGGTGAACGCCAGGGTGCTCAGCAGTGGTGGAGGAACGGGGGATCTTGGCGCCCTCAAAGCAGACGAGCAAGTTGACGTGGTGGCCGAAAAGGGGCGTGGTGTGCTGTCGGGGGCGGGGGGGGGGGTTGTTTGAGTTCAGCAGCCGCTATTGCAGCTGAATAAAACTCCGGTTAGAGCTCACTCATGATACAGTGTGGTTCCTTCAGGTTGTTATAGCCAGGGGTGGTAATGGGGACGAGCTCCCGCTACCTGTTCAATGCTCCCAATGCCATGCGACTCAAATAGCCTCTGACAACCATGTCCGGCTCCTGGCCTTCACATGTGGCTCAGCTACTAAGCCCAGCAGAACCGTTTCTACTGACAGGAGAAGGGGCAAAGGAGGGTTACTGGTTCCTCAAAGCCAGTCACTTCGGGCAGACGGGGTTCGTCAGCCGTGGTTGGCAGCTCATCTGGGAGATGGAAAACTCTGACCTGAAACCTCTGCTGTCTTGTGACTACACCCGCTCACGGGGAAGGCTTCGGGAGTAAACTGCGGGGGAAAAATCCGGAGCTGGAGTCCCTAAGGCTGTCAATGTTGATGGCAATTCCTGCTGGTACCAAACTGCATCGGTCTCTGCCGTTCCTTTGGGTTCATCAGATGCGTGGGGAGGGGGAGCCTGCTGCATGGGCAACAGCTCGCTCTCCATATCGTGCTGCCCAGGCTCACCTATCTAGACAGTTGGGATGCAGTGATAAACTCTGACTGATGGAGGCCTCAGACAATACAGAGTTCAGGTCTGGTCTCCTCATTATAAGAAGGATGTGGAAGACTTAAGAGAGGGTGCGGCGGAGACTTAGCAGGATGAGAGAACAAGTCTTACAAAGAGAGACTGAGCGAGCCTGGGCTTTTCGTTCACGAGCAGTGGAGAATCAATGGGACTTGATAAGAGGTGAATAAACTCCCCTCAGCCAGCTACAGGTATCGATTATAACCGACGCTTCGATGACAAACTCCCTGAAGGAGACGGCTATCGATACCCGCACCCGGCTGGAAGCCCAAGAAGAGCCTCCCCCCCCCCAACCAGGTATGCCAGGAAAGCGGCTGATCCTTTGATAGCAGGACTGGACAGCCAGACACTTCTCCCCAGCGGCAATGTCTAAAACGAGAGGGCACAGTTTTAAGCTGACTGGAGGAATGTCAGAGCGAAGTGTTAGCAGGTCCACTCGAGACACTTAAGATATTTTTAGATGGGTAGATGAAAATGGAGGGCTTTATGGGTTAGATTGACCGTAAAAGTTCACACACACAAAATACTGGAGGAACTCAGCAGGTCCGGGAGCATCTATGGAAAAGAATACAGTCGACGTTTCGGCAGGATCTGAAGGGTCTCAGCCCGAAACGTTGAATGTTCACTCTTTTCCACAGATGCTGGCTCCTGGCCTGCCGAGTTCTTCTAGCATTTTCTTCACGTTGCCCGGATTTCAGCATCTGCGGATTTTCCCTCATTTGTGGTTAGAGTAGAGATTAAAAGGTCAAAGGGCCCACACCAGAGGGTCCCAACCTGAGGAGAACGGACCCCCCGGTTCATGGTAGGGGCCCGGGAGCCCCCGGTCTATACTGTGCTGTCCAGTAGTATATGTCCCATCCCAACATAGAGCTCCCCCACCTCCGGTGATCTGACCACACAGACCCATCCCCCACCCCGCCAATCTCACGGAACCAGACACCACCATGCCACAGGTGTCTGACCCACACGCACTTCCTGTGGTTAACACTCTCCCCACCGACCCTCTCAATGCCACACACTGCGGTTGAAATCGCTCCCCGAGGTGTGACCCCAGACAAGCTTCCTCCTCTCCCCACCGCCCCATACTGAAGGCCAGCAACACCCCCCCCCCCACCAACTCCCGTCTCTCTGCGCCAAGCATCGCCCCACACGCACTGACCTGGTCCTCTGTGTATCCCAGAATTCCCTTCATGGGCCCCTCGGCGGCCTCCTTCACTGCGTGCTTAATCTCGTCGTACGTGGCCTGAGGAGAGAGATTGAGGGTTGTCACCAGTCTTTTCCGACACCCACCGCTACGACAAATGCCCCAAAACCCCACAGACATGTCTCTACGCCACACCACCCACTCCCCCACCAATTTGTACTCCCCAGACGGACACAGCACAGGCCGGGAGCCGGGCAATAAACGCTGCCTTCTGGACAGATAATAGCGATGGTCACCGGGAGCTGAGCGATAAATGCTGGCCTCTGGACGGAATTCTTCATTAAGATGGAGAGTGACATAGTTAATTCAGAAACAAAGGTTCTGAACTTAAAGAGGGGTAACTTTGAAGGTATGAGACGTGAATTAGCTAAGATAGACTGGCAAATGACACTTAAAGGATTGACGGTGGATATGCAATGGCAAGCATTTAAAGGTTGCATGGATGAACTACAACAATTGTTCATCAAAGTTTGGAAAAAGAATAAATCAAGGAAGGTAGTGCACCCGTGGCTGACAAGAGAAATTAGGGATAGTATCAATTCCAAAGAAGAAGCATACAAATTAGCCAGAGAAAGTGGATCACCTGAGGACTGGGAGAAATTCAGAGTTCAGCAGAGGAGGACAAAGGGCTTAATTAGGAAGGGGAAAAAATATTATGAGAGAAAACTGGCAGGAAACATAAAAACAGACTGTAAAAGCTTTTATAGATATGTAAAAAGGAAAAGACTGGTAAAGACAAATATAGGTCCCCTGCAGACAGAAACAGGTGAATTGATTATGGGGAGCAAGGACATGGCAGACCAATTGATTAATTACTTTGGTTCTGTCTTCACTAAGGAGCACATAAATAATCTTCCAGAAATAGTAGGGGACAGAGGGTCCAGTGAGATGGAGGAACTGAGCGAAATACATGTTAGTAGGGAAGTGGTGTTAGGTAAATTGAAGGGATTGAAGGCAGATAAATCCCCAGGGCCAGATGGTCTGCATCCCAGGGTGCTTAAGGAAGTAGCCCAAGAAATAGTGGATGCATTAGTGATAATTTTTCAAAACTCGTTAGATTCTGGACTAGTTCCTGAGGATTGGAGGGTGGCTAATGTAACTCCACTTTTTAAAAAAGGAGGGAGAGAGAAACCGGGGAATTATAGACCGGTTAGCCTAACGTCGGTGGTGGGGAAACTGCTGGAGTCAGTTATCAAGGATGTGATAACAGCACATTTGGAAAGCGGTGAAATGATCGGACAAAGTCAGCATGGATTTGTGAAAGGAAAATCATGTCTGACGAATCTCATAGAATTTTTTGAGGATGTAACTAGTAGAGTGGATAGGGGAGAACCAGTGGATGTGGTATATTTGGATTTTCAGAAGGCTTTTGACAAGGTCCCACACAGGAGATTAGTGTGCAAACTTAAAGCACACGGTATTGGGGGTAAGGTATTGGTGTGGGTGGAGAGTTGGTTAGCAGACAGGAAGCAAAGAGTGGGAATAAACGGGACCTTTTCAGAATGGCAGGCGGTGACTAGTGGGGTACCGCAAGGCTCAGTGCTGGGACCCCAGTTGTTTACAATATATATTAATGACTTGGATGAGGGAATTAAATGCAGCATCTCCAAGTTTGCGGATGACACGAAGCTGGGTGGCAGTGTTAGCTGTGAGGAGGATGCTAAGAGGATGCAGGGTGACTTGGATAGGTTGGGTGAGTGGGCAAATTCATGGCAGATGCAATTTAATGTGGATAAATGTGAAGTTATCCACTTTGGTGGCAAAAATAGGAAAACAGATTATTATCTGAATGGTGGCCGATTAGGAAAAGGGGAGGTGCAACGAGACCTGGGTGTCATTATACACCAGTCATTGAAAGTGGGCATGCAGGTACAGCAGGCGGTGAAAAAGGCGAATGGTATGCTGGCATTTATAGCAAGAGGATTCGAGTACAGGAGCAGGGAGGTACTACTGCAGTTGTACAAGGCCTTGGTGAGACCACACCTGGAGTATTGTGTGCAGTTTTGGTCCCCTAATCTGAGGAAAGACATCCTTGCCATAGAGGGAGTACAAAGAAGGTTCACTAGATTGGTTCCTGGGATGGCAGGACTTTCATATGAAGAAAGAATGGATGAACTGGGCTTGTACTCGTTGGAATTTAGAAGATTGAGGGGGGATCTGATTGAAACATATAAGATCCTAAAGGGATTGGACAGGCTAGATGCAGGAAGATTGTTCCCGATGTTGGGGAAGTCCAGAACGAGGGGCCACAGTTTGAGGATAGAGGGGAAGCCTTTTAGGACCGAGATTAGGAAAAACTTCTTCACACAGAGAGTGGTGAATCTGTGGAATTCTCTGCCACAGGAAACAGTTGAGGCCAGTTCATTGGCTATATTTAAGAGGGAGTTAGATATGGCCCTTGTGGCTACGGGGGTTAGGGCGTATGGAGGGAAGGCTGGGGCGGGGTTCTGAGTTGGATGGTCAGCCATGATCATAATAAATGGCGGTGCAGGCTCGAAGGGTCGAATGGCCTACTCCTGCACCTATTTTCTATGTATGTTTCTATAACGGTGATGATCACTGAAGGCAGATGCAGTTGGAGCCCCATCGACCCCAGACACTCCACCCAACCCACACATCCCGGCGACCCATCCCGAAAACTTACACCCTTGTTGAGACGGCAGGTGAGGTCAACCACGGAGACATTGGGTGTGGGTACACGGAATGCCATCCCAGTCAGCTTGCTGCGGCCGGTGGGAGGAGGGAGGAGAGAGGAGAGAGAGGTGTAAGAGTTAGACAGACAGATAAGTGAGGTAAGGGGGACATGACAGTGGCACTCCCTGTCCTAACACCCCTCCAGAAACCCATGGACAGCACCCCAGACCAGCAAGCACTCCCAGCCTGGGGGGGTGGGGAGGAGTCCACCACTTCTGGTCCAGGCAGTGAGGGCCCTTTAACCCCACACCCTGAGGGCAACACTTGACGCCTTTCACCTTGATACAAATTTTTCCCCTCAGCCCCCCCCACAACCTGATGAATGTTGACCCTATTGGTCCAAGGTGAATCCCTTTCCTTCCATCGGTAACCCCCCACCGACCTCAGCGATGAACCCGAACCTTGTTGGCCCCTGCCATGACCCCGTTACCCACCTGTCAACCTCGGGGAAGACCCCTAGACCCCAGCGTCGACTGACCCATCCACCCATTGACTCCCCCCCGACCTCTGACCCCTGGCAATGAGCATCACAACAACCCGTAGCCCTACTTGCTGAGTTGAGCTCAGACCCCTCCTGTCAGGCTCGGAGGCATCTCCTGACCCCTCCCATTAATGTGGCGGTAATGCCCCCACCCCCCGAACCAGTGACCCACCCGTTCAGCTCCGGGATGACCTTGCCCACGGCCTTGGCAGCGCCGGTGGAGGCCGGGATGATGTTCTGGTGAGCACCACGACCGTCCCGCCACAACTTCCCTGACGGGCCATCCACCGTCTTCTGTGTGGCCGTGTAGGCGTGGACCGTCGTCTGCATGAAACGGGGAGAGACAGCGACTATTACATGGAGGGGAGGGGATGGGATGGGATGGGAGAGGCGTGTACGCGCCCGGGACCGTCATCTGCAGGGGGGAGAAACAGGGACCTCAACACGCGACAGGCAGAGGTGTACGCGCACTTGGCTGTGGAGTGCGGCAGGAAGAGAAAGGTGGACATGGAATGCGACTGTGACCTGCAGGGTGGGAAACGCAGGCACGACACAAGACACGGAGAGCCAGAATGCGGACCGTCACGGTGCACAGCAGAGCGTAACACGGGACGGGGAGGGATTTGAATGGGGAACAAAGGGACCATTACACAGGGAGGGGTTTGAGTGGGGGAACAAACAGACTGTTACACGGGATGGGTCGGATTTGAGTGGGGGGAACAAACAAACCATTACACCGGGAGGGGTTTGAGCGGGGGAACAAACAGACCATTACATCGGGAGGGGTTTGAGCGGGGGAACAAACAGACCATTACATCAGGAGGGGTTTGAGCGGGAGAACAAAGAGACCATTACACCGGGAGGGGTTTGAGTGGGGGAACAAACAGACCATTACACCGGGAGGGGTTTGAGCGGGGGAACAAACAGACCATTACAGCGGGAGGGGTTTGAGCGGGGGAACAAACAGACCATTACACCGGGAGGGGTTTGAGCGGGGGAACAAACAGACCATTACACCGGGAGGGGTTTGAGCGGGGGAACAAACAGACCATTACACTGGGAGGGGTTTGAGTGGGGGAACAAACAGACCATTACACTGGACGGGGGAGGGGTATACAGGTACAGGTCTGCACACGGGTACCGGGAGACGAGCAGTCACCATGTGTGTGCGTGCACACCACAGGAAAGGACTCACCATCAGCCCCTCGACAATGCCGAACTTGTCGTTGATGACCTTTGCCAGGGGTGCCAGGCAGTTGGTGGTACAGGAGGCATTGCTGGAGGAAGAGACAGGGGATGGTGAATGGGTCAAGGACCGGGTGGTCGCAGGGCGGGGGGAGCTGGATCCGGTGCAGGTGGGGAGGGACAAAGAGTAGCGGGGAGGTAGTGGGTGTAGGGTTGGAGGGGCATCTGTGGGTCAGAGGGACGGTGTGCAGGGGGATTTGTTTGGATGGAAAGTCTTGTTGACCCAGGGGAGGGGGTTTCCAGGCGAGCTCCGCAAATCAGAGTGCATGGGATTGGGGTAATCCTGGGATGGAGAGGGGCTTGCTGGAGGATGGAGGCCATTCCAGGGATGGGGAGGGGCTTGCGGGTTGAGGGAGAGGGAGGGTCCCATGTTTTGGCCAGAGGAGTCCTGTGACGAGATGTTTGGGTGGGCCGGGATTGGAGGATAGGTTTGGTGCGTCTCTGTGAGGGTCCCAGGATTAGATCTGAACTTCGTTGACTGGTGCGGGCTGCTGTTCCTGGGACAGCCAGGGGGGCTCATTGGGTGGGGGAGAACACTGAATTCATTGGGGGAGGGTGGTGTGTAGTTGCTGAATTTGCAAGGGTGAGGACACATCCTGAGATGGGGAAGGGGCTTGTTGGCAAGGGGTTTGGGGTGACGTGGCCAGAGAGGTTGAAATTCCTGGGAGTGGCGTGAGCATTTTGGGTTGCAGTGGGGGGAGGGGGGAATGTCCTGGACTCTGAAGGGGTTTCCTAGGACGGCCCCGTGGGCGGGAGAGGGTGAGGGGATGATGTGGGACTGTGAGCAGAAAGCAGGCAGCTCCCCCTGTGATTGGGAGCCTGGTGGGGGGGGGGATGTGGGGAAGAGGAAGGGTTGGGGAGCGAGACGGGCAGAGGGGTTGGTGGGGGGAGTTGTCTCACCTGACGATAGTCATGCTCTTGTCATATTTATCGTGATTCACCCCCACCACGAACATGGGGGCATCAGCACTGGGGGCTGAAATGATCACCCGCTTGGCCCCTCCCTTCAGGTGAGCCTGGGGGGGTGGGGGAAGAGAGAGAGAGAGAGAGAGAGAGAGAGAAGGTCACATCCAACCGTGGGCCTCTAGTCAAATCCTGCTTCCCTGCACTCCCCTCCCCCAGCTAACTAGTGACTAGTGGTGTCCCACAAGGATCTGTTCTGGAACGTCTACTTTTCGTGATTTTTATTAACGACCTGGATGTGGGGGGTAGAAGGGTGGGTTGGCAAGTTTGCAGACAACACAAAGGTTGGTGGCGTTGTAGATGGTGTACAGGATTGTCAAAGATTGCAGAGAGACATTGATAGGAAGCAGAAGTGGGCTGAGAAGTGGCAGATGGAGTTCAACCCGGAGAAGTGTGAAGTGGTACACTTTGGAAGGACAAACTCCAAGGCAGAGTACAAAGTAAATGGCAGGATACTTGGTTGTGTGGAGGAGCAGAGGGATCTGGGGGTACATGTCCACAGATCCCGGAAAGGTGCCTCACAGGTGGATAAGGTAGTTAAGAAAGCTTATGGGGTGTTAGCTTTCATTAGTCGAGGGATAGAGTTTGAGAGTCGTGATGTAATGATGCAGCTCCATAAAACTCTGGTTAGGCCACACTTGGAGTACTGTGTCCAGTTCTGGTCACCTCACTATGGGAAGGATGTGGAAGCATTGGAAAGGGTACAGAGGAGATTTACCAGAATGCTGCCTGGTTTAGAGAGTATGCATTATGATCAGAGATTAAGGGAACTAGGGCTTTACTCTTTGGAGAGGAGGAGGATGAGAGGAGACATGATAGAGGTGTACAAGATAATAAGAGGAATAGATAGAGCCAGCGCCTCTTCCCCGGGGCACCACTGCTCAATACAGGAGGACATGGCTTTAAGGTAAGGGGTGGGAAGTTCAAGGGGGATATTAGAGGAAGGTTTTTTTACTCAGAGAGTGGTTGGTGTGTGGAATGCACTGCCTGAGTCAGTAGTGGAGGCAGATACACTAGTGAAGTTTAAGAGACTACTAGACAGGTATATGGAGGAATTTAAGGTGGAGGCTTATATGGGAGGCAGGGTTTGAGGGTCGGCACAACTTTGTGGGCCGAAGGACCTGGAAGGTGCTGTACTATTCTATGTTCTATTAACCCACACAGGGAGCGATCTCCTTCACAGCCCTCTTCCCTCCCCCAAAGAAAACCCTCCCCATCTCCATCACCAACAGAGCAGCCCAACCCCAGCCCTCCAGGCCCAGAGTGAGGAAGGAGGAGCGTGTGGTTAAAGCAGAAACCTCCGCCACCCCCTCTCCCTTCTTCCAGGTTTCACCCCACCCCGTGAACGAGGCCTAACCAACATCGTTCAACTTGTGTCTAATTGGTAGTTAAAAAAACACATCATTTCAAGCTACAGATCATGAGAATAGATGATGATTATGTCATGTTTCACTATATTTGATATACTTAGGTTATAAGACCATAGTTCTGGATATGCCCACCATAGTAAACGTCCTGTCCACATCCACCTTATCGAATCTTTTCAACATTCAACTGGTTTCAATGAGATCACACCCCCTGCCCCCCCCCAACATTCTTCTGAATCCCAGTGAGTACAGGCCCCAAGCTGCCAAACGCTCCTATTTCATTCCCAGAACCATCCTTGTGAACCTCCCCTGGACTCTCTCCAAAGACAACACATCCTTTCTGAGATACGGGCCCGAAACTGTCAGCAGTACTCCAACTCCGGCCTGACTGGTGTCTGATAAAGCCTCAGCGTTATCTCCTTGCTTTCATATCCTATTCCCCTTGAAATAAATTATGTTGAGTATGTCATTCCATTTTGCTCTTCCTGATTAAGATAATTAGCTTTTCGTGCAGATTTGCTGACCCAGTTTACCACATTACCGGCCAGACTGTGATGGAGGCGTGGAGCCAGAACCGCTGCCTGCAGCAGACGGCTGGTCAGGGATGCACCCCTCTGCGACTGCTCCCTCGCTCCTCTCGCCAAGCCAATGTTGAACCTGATGGACTACTCAATCCTGACAGCAAGCAACCTCGCCTTGCGGACTAGCCTCCTGTGCAGGAGTTTGTACAAAAGCCTTCGCTGAAGTCCAAGGAGCTAATGTCGACCTTGGTAAATTTCAAGCTTACCGATCGCATTCCTGCTGTCCTTCTCCCCGCCTGCCCTTCACTTGGCACTTTGTGCCCCCCCCCCCCACTTAACTCAGTTACAATGACACCCTGCTCCCCGCTCCACATCCCGACGTCAGGAATGAACTCTCCAGGAGGCAAGCAAAGTTCTCCCCGCTGTCTCTCAGCAAATGAGAACAGGTCACTCTCCTCCCCCGCCATCTGCCGCGAATTCTCCTCCCACATCCTGCCGTACTCACCGAAGCCTTCTCAGTGGTGGTGAAAACTCCCGTGGACTCCACAACGTATTCGGCTCCAGCACTACTCCACTTGATGTGGGCAGGGTCCCGTCTGGTGGGGGAAAGAGGAGAGTTTGTGGCTGTCTATCGTGGGGGTGTTAAATCAGCTGCCAATCCCACTTTCCCTGAAGCTGTCACAGGGGTCCTGAGGTCAACACAGCCACTCCCCCCCCCCCCCCACAAACATCTCCCCTGCTGTCCCGGGGGTGGAGAGTTATGACGACAACGCAAGCCACCCAAGCCGTTACGGGCTCAGAGGGAAACATAGGCCCCTGAAATCCACCACTGTTGTCCTAAGGTCAACTTCAGCCCCGTTCCAATCCCGTCCTGAAATCAACCCAGCCGTCCATCTGACTACGTCCCAGGGGTCCTGAGGTCAAACCAGCACCCAACCCCAGGGTCCTGAGATCAAACCAGCACCCACACACGGTCCTGAGATCAAACCAGCACCCATCTCCAGGGTCCTGAGGTCAAACCAGCACCCACACAGGGTCCTGAGGTCAAACCAGCACCCACACAGGGTCCTGAGGTCAAACCAGCACCCAACCCCAGGGTCCTGAGATCAAACCAGCACCCACACAGGGTCCTGAGATCAAACCAGCACCCACACAGGGTCCTGAGATCAAACCAGCACCCATTTCCAGGGTCCTGAGATCAAACCAGCACCCATCCCCAGGGTCCTGAGGTCAAACCAGCACCCAACCCCAGGGTCCTGAGGTCAAACCAGCAACCATCCCCAGCATCCTGAGGTCAAACCAGCACCCAGCACCCACACAGGGTCCTGAGGTCAAACCAGGCCCATAAACCTATTCCCACTCTCCCACCCTGCAGTCATGATACAAGACTGCCACCTCAGCGTAGTAGCCCCCAGACCCAGCCAACCCACCCCTCTCCCAGACTCACTCCTGGAAGACGGTGATGGCTTTGCCGTTGATGACCAGTTTCCCACCGTCCACTTTGACTGTGCCCTTGAATCGTCCGTGGGTGGAGTCGTAGCTGAACATGTACGCCTGGGGGTGGGGGGTGTGCAGAGAGAGAGACCGGTGAGATCAGCAGCAGCGTCTGTGCTGTGGGGAGGGGGAAGAGGGAGGGAGGGAAGGACCATGGGAGTGAGGTAGATTGGAGAGGAAGGGGGTGTAAGGGGTTTAGCCCCATTGATGGTTTGATGGGGGGGGGGTGGAGATGAAGGGGGGCTGCACTCACCATGTAGCTGAGGTCGATGAAGGGGTCGTTGATGGCCACGACCTCCACCTTGGGGTTCGCCATGGCGGCCCGGGTCACCAGGCGCCCGATGCGGCCAAACCTGTGGGGGTAGAGGGAGCGGCTCGGTCACACAGAGAGAGGGAACCTTCCGGAAGCCCCAGCCGGCTACGGCCCCTCCGAGAGGCAGCCCACACACCAAGCCCCAAACTGACCCCAGTGAGCCACCCACTGCTCCCTCTCCACAGCCCAGGACCAGTCCCACAGCAGCCCCCTGCCCCACATCACTGCAACGACCAATCTAACATCTTGTATGCATCGCAGTGTCCTCTCCCCACATAAACTTCCATCAATCCACCACTAACCCTTGACCTCCCACTCTCCCCACAATCCCATACCCATCCCACGGCCCTGTTCCAGCCCCACCATCGATCCCACACTGACCCTCGGCCACACTCCCTCTCCCCAAACACCGCCAGCACTGAGCCGAACCACAATCAGGTGCCGTGAAATCTGTCGTTGTGTGCAGCAGCAAGATTGTGCAACATTGTAAAATATACTATAAGTTACAGGAAAAACTAAGATTTAAGATGCATTTTATCTCTACATCCATCTCACAACATAGAAACGATCTACAGCACATTACAGGCCCTTTGGCCCACAGTGTTGTGTCAAATGTGCAACCTACTCTACAGACTGCCTAGAACTCCCCCTACCACACAGCCCTCTATTTTCTGAGCTCCATGCATGTACCCTATCGTATCCAAATAGTCTCCGTTACTGTGCACAGGCAATAAGAAGGGAAATCTGGGAGGACTTTGCCCAGACAATAAAACAAACAAAAAATAACGAAGTATTGCAGAAGAGAGTAAAACAGTGAAGTAATGTTCACGGGTTCTCAATGTCCATTTGGAAAGGAACTGTTCCTGAATCGCTGCGTGTGTGTCTCCAGGCTCCATGGTGGTGGTAATGAGGAGAGGGCATGTTCTGGGTGGTGGGGGTCCTTGCTGACAGATACTGAGGCATCGCCTTATGAGGATGCGGCCAACACGCAGACCTTATTTAAAACGCAGAGCCCAGGCTGGACAGTTACAGGAGTTTCTGAGACCCAGGATCGACTGGTGCTTGAAAAGGGGAGAACTCATTAACGACAGACACAGGAATGCTGGAGGAACTTGGCAGGACTGGCTCAGGATAGGTCCGTGCATGGGGGGGGCGGGGGGGCAGGGAGAGAGAGAGAGAGAGAGAGAGAGAGAGAGAGAGTCGTCATTGAAGAGGTGAGCAAGGCAGGTCAGTGGATATCTTACTAGGCCACATCTAGTAGACTAGATCGAATGGGACACAGGCCGAACAAGCCAAATGCACACACAACCCTCTCAGGAGGCAGAAGAGGGCTGTTTTTTTTTCTCGTCAGTCTTACAACGACAGGTGTGTAAAAAGGGCCTGAAGGGTCATTGGGGACCCGAGTCACCCCAACCACAAACTGTTCCAGTTGCTGTACCGGGAAACAGTACCACAGCATTAAAACCAGGACCAACAGGCTCTGGGACAGCTTTTTCCCAAACCAGGCCATCAGACTGATTAATTCATGCTGACACAACTGTATTTCTATGCTATACTGACTATCCCGTTTGTTACAAATTACTGTAAGTTGGACATATAGACAGAGACGTAACATAAAGACTTTTACTCCTCATGCACATGAAGGATGTAGTAATAAAGTCAGTTCAATTCACCCGCGAGCAGTGGAGTGCCACAGGAGTTGGTGCCGAGACGGCTGCTGTTCGCTTTCTACATTGAACGGTTTGGGTCAGCGTGCTTGCGGGCCACAGCAGAACTGGTGGTGCAGTGCCGTCTCTGGTTACAACCGGATCTAGATCCGCTAGGAGAGTGGGCCCAGCAAGTGGCAGGTGGTTAGGACTCTACTACGCCACCAGAGAAGTTGCTTCATCTCCAGTGCATAGAATAGTGGTTTTTTAATCCCCCCCACATAAAAATTTCAAAAAGTCTTTTTTCTCTTCCTGAATGGATAAGAGAATTAATTATGTTTTTCATTATTATACATTCTATATCAGATTAATACCATGCATGATATTGATGTTAATTTCACCTTCTTTATGTATTGTTATTATATGAGGTAATTCCCCTCTTGTTTGTATAGATGCTCTTTTTAAATCAATAAAAAAATTTTAAAAAACAATGATGTCACTGTGTGCTTTGATATTGCAATGATGCATGTGAGATAAACAAGAGTTAACCTTTAACTGCAGAACAATGTGCAAAGTTCTTGTTCACAGGCTGAGGCTGGAATGCCCTTACAGGGGTTTACAAAATCAGCAGGGGCGTGAATGCACAGTCAGTCTTCTCCCCCCACCAAGGGCCGGGCGTCTCAAAAACTCCAAGGGAATGGGTTTAATGGGAAAGATTTAAAAGGGGCAACTTTATTTTGGGTGGTGAATATAGAGCAAGCAGCCAGAGAGGCAACACAATTTTGGCAAGTTCATGGAAAGGATGAGGTTTAGACGGTTGGTATCAGTTGCTCCACCTGGGCCGGGATGAAATGGAAAATACCAGCGGACATAAGGTCGGGGGGGGGGGGGGCCGCGCGCAAGTTCAAAGAAGTGCAGGGTAAGTGTTTCTTTTAAAAATGACACCATAAGACATAGCAACAGAATTAGGCCATTTGGCTCATCGAGTCTGTGCCACCAATCAATCCCCTCCTCAATCCAACTCCCCAGCCTTCTTCCTTTGATGCCATGTCCAACCCTACGACCTGGCCCCCACAGCTACCTGTTCACCAAGCTCTGGTCAAAGAAATTACTCTGCATCTGTTTTAAACGGATTTCCCTCTATCCTGAGGCTGTGCCCTCTTGTCCTAGAATCCCCCACCATGGGAAACATCCTTTCCACATCTACTGTCTAGTCCTTTCAATATCTGAAAGGTTTCAGTGAGATCCTCCTCATTCACCTGAATTCCAGTGAGTACAGACCCAGAGACATCAAATGTTCCTTGTGTGATAACCCTTTCATTCCCGGAATCATCCTTGCCAACCTCCTCTGAACCCTCTCCAATGCCAGCACATCTTTTCTCAGATGCGGAGCCCAAAACTGTTCACACTACCCGAGGTGAGGCCTCACCAGGGCCTCATAAAGCCTCAGCATCACATCCCTGCTCCTGTATTCCAGACCTCTTGAAATGAATGTTAACATTGCATTTGCCTTCCTCACCACCGATTCTTATCTGCAAGTTAACCTCACAGAGAGAGTACACTGGCGGGATTGGTCCTGGAGGCAGGTGTAACAGAGGCTCTCAGATCAGACTCAGAAAATCTGGCTGAGCGGTGCCACAACAACAATCTCTCCCTCATCGTCAGCAAGACCAAGGAGCTGATTATCGACCTCAGGGGGAAGAAACTGGTGTTCCATGAGCCAGTCCTCATTGGGGGATCAGAGGATCAGCAACTTTAAATTCCTCAGGGCTATCATTTCTGGGCCCAGCACAGAAGTGGAATTACAAAGACAGGCAACGCCTCTGCTCCCTGCTTGTGAAGATTCTGCACGACAATTAAGACTTTGATAAACTTGCACAGGTGTGCGGTGGAGAGTATATTGACCGGCTGCACCACAGCCTGGTACGGAAACACCCAATTCCCTTGAAGCAATACGGCCCGGTCCATCACAGGTAAAGGCCCTCCTCCACCACAGAGCACACTTCCATGGAGTGCTGTTGCAGGAAAGTAGCATCCATCAACAGGGAACCCAAAACCGCCCTCTTCTCACTGCTGACACCATGAAGGTGGCTCCTCAGGACCACGACCTGTCCTTCAAGGACTCTTCCTCTCTTGTTCTCGATATTTATTATTATTTCTTTTTGTATTTGCACAGTATTGCTTTGCACACTGGTGGGACGCCCAGTTGGTGATTCTATCGTGGTGATTATGTACTGAGCATGCCCACAGGGAAATGAGCCTCAGGGCTGGAAAGGGTGACTTTGATAAGAAATTTGCATTGCATATGGACCAGCGGGAATGGAAGGGTTGGGCACGCAGAGGGATTTAGTCCGGCATCTATTTGTTAATTTAGATAGTTCAGTTTGGGCTGTTTCTGTACTCATACTGCTCCCAGTCCCAGACTACAGGCCCAACGGGGACGAGCAGGAGAAAATCTGCAGGTGCTGGAAATGCCCACCGACGGGTCTCTCTTCTCCACAGATGCTGCCTGACCTGCTGAGTGCACAGCTTTGTGGGCTGAAAGGCCTGTACTGTGCTGCAGGCTTTCTATGTTTCCTCCAGCAACTTGGTTGTGCGCTTTGCCAACCCACGACGGGTCCATCCCAACCAAGCACTTCAAACAGGGGAGAAGGGAGAGGGGGCATGGGACCCCAGCCAGGAGCTCACTCCGCCATCCCACGGGATTATATTTTTTTTATTAGGGAAGACCGGAGCACCCTCGGCGAGGCAGAGATGAAAGGCTCGACGCAGACAAGAATATCTGCAGGCGCTGGAAGTCCAGTGCAACGTTTCCGGCCAAGACCCTTCATCAGGATTGAACATTGCAAGAGCGCCACTGGGGTTGTGAGATGCAAACATTATGCATCGATTATGTTACCCCATATTGAATGGTTGCCGGAGATGTACTCCGGATCCCACCATCTATCTCGTTAAGATACTGACCACCTTCGCTACGGTTTCTCTTTAGCTGAGAGTGTCTTCTGCTCCCAGAGAGGCGGGAGAAGCAGCTGCAGCGCCCCCGCCTGGCAGCGACTGGGTGGTACACCGGCACTGCCTGCCTGCCATCTGAGCGCAGCTCCCCGCCGGGGACGGCCTTTAAAGGAAGCGACCCGCTCGGCCGGGGTCCTGAGTTCCCTCTGCACAACCCCACCCTCAGCCATCAGCACATACCAATACCGGCTCCATCTCACCCCCACCACACACAAACTGGTTTTCTCTTCCCCAGCACTCGACCTCACGCTCTTTCTCCGTGTGCACACTAGATGCAGGCTCTCGTTTTAGAACCCACCCCCTTCCCCCGGCGCAACCTGATGTAAAAAAAAATCTTGGGAGATCCGTGGCTCACACAACTTCTGGTTTCAAATGTCTCTCCCTCCTTTGGGAATAATCCCGCATCGAACCCAAAAACTGAAGAGATCCCGTTTGTCTGAATAAGCTTGTCTCCTCGTCCCTGTAAGACCCCATGCAGCACTTGCCCCGCTACCCTCTCCCTCTCCTCCCGGCAGCTCACTTCCCCTTCCCTCACTCCCCAATTCTCTTTCCTCCAATCCCCCATCCTTTCTCTTCTTCCCTCTTTTAATTCCTCCCCCACCCGGGAAGGGGCGGCCCGGACGCTGAAGGGAACGGGAGCCTTCGCCCCCAAGGCCGGGCAGGGAAGACCCGAACCCAACCGACCCCGCCCCGTCTGCCAGCGTCCCACCTCGCTCCGTGACGGCCAGCACGTACACTCCCCACTTAACTGAACAGCGACCGTCCGGGTCACGTCCCGCACGTCTCATCCGAGCAGGAGGATGAATCAGGCCCCGATTTCACGCTCCCCACCTCCCTGTGATACCGGAGTTAGGCGTGAGTCAGCGGAGCTCCCGCTCCGTCTGCTGACCCCCGATTTAGCGAGGTTTTCCCCTCCCCCCCTCCACACACACCTCGCACCCTGTGGAAACTACTCTTCCCCCCCCGCCTCGTTTTCCCACTGAGGCGAGAATGCTGGGCCCGGAACCCTAGGAGTTAACCGTCTGAGCAGGAAGTCCGGGGTGAAATTGCGAGAGGGAAACGGGATACAAAAAGAAAGAAATAGTGAGGGGGGAGGAAGAAGGGAGAGATAGATAGATAGATAAAAAGTAGTGGAAGATAGATATAGAAACTGGGCATGGTAAAAAGGGCGCTGAGGCAGGCGGCTCTACAGGCGATGCGGCACCGGCCCGAGCCGACCCCCAGGCACTGCTGGAAAGCGGGGGTGTGCCGTTTCTCGTCCCGGAATCCCCGTCCGTCTTTCCCCGTCCCCCTCACTCACCCGTTGATGCCGATCTTCACCATGCTGCCTTAGTTAGGGGAGATGTGCCGTACGTTGGTGCTGCGAAGACAGAGCGAAAGAGTGTGAGAACGGCTCGGTCCGGCCCGACCACCTTTATAGCGTCACGGAGCGCCGCCCCCCGCGTCACACAGTCCCGGCTCAGGCCTCACAAAGCGCGGGCAATGACTTAACTCACACCCCCGGGACGGGCCCGGCTCGTCACACACCCGGGACAGCCCCACAAAGCGCGGGCAATAACCTGGCACATATTAGCTTATCGAGCACCCGGGCCAGACTCGACACAGGCCCGGGACCAGTTTAACACAGCGTGGGAAATGACCTAATGCACAGATCGGCTCATCGTCCGGGACAGACCCGAAAACATGACGAGGGACAGACACAATCCCGTCCCTGGACGCTGAGAGGGGTCGTGGGGGCAGATTCCTCTAGCGCCTTGGCCTCCCCTCCTCTCATCTCACTTTCTCCTCCCCACCCACCTTTGCCCTTCTCCGCCATCGCCATTTCGGCCGCTAATCCCTCTCCCTCACTCTATTTCACCCAATTTCTTCCTCCTCCCCCCTCTCACCAACCCCATACGCTCACATACCCACCCTCTACCACCTCTCTTACCCTCTTTCTTCCATCCCATCCTCCCCTCCCGCCAATTTCTCTCTTCCGCTTCTGTTCCCTCCCCCACTTCTTTCTTGAATCCCCACCTCATACAGTCCCGCTCCTACCACCGCGCTCTCGCTATCCCTTCACGTCTGCTCTCTCCCCCCACCCCCACTTTCCACCACAATTTCTCTGCCCCATTCTCTTTTGCTGTCCTTCAATCACTTTTCCTCACCTACCCCCTCCTCTGCCCCAATCGTTTCTCCCTAACTCCTCCACACCTGCCTCTCCCCGGGATTGGGTTTCATAAGTCCCCCATTCTTCTCCCGCTCTACCTTCGGGGACTGTTGATAACGGGAGGATCGCTCTCTGCTCCTGATCGCCAGCGAGTGATGCCGGGAGCTGGGCAGGGCTACGAGCCTTTATAGCAGAGCCGCCTCTCCTCCCCTCCCCTCCCCTCCCTC